>NC_034598.1:78554352-78598800 GCF_900095145.1 Mus pahari | reverse complement strand
TGTGTGTGTGTGTGTGTGTGTGTGTGTGTGTGTGTGTGTGCGCGCGCGTGCACCAAGCATGTTCGAGTGTGTATTAATTCAAGATTTGCTATTTATTCATTTCCCCATCACAGGTTCCTAGTCACACAGACGTCCCCAAAAGACACTGGAATTGCTGTGCCATTCTAAAAGGGTTTCTGGAAGTGTCTGACCCTCTACTGTGTTGACTCAAAGAATCTTAAGAAGCATCCAGTTGATAGAAGGCAAAAGAATAATGAACATCTTCCTGTTCTTATGTGCCATTTCCTTTGTTATGTTCTATTATTAATGAGCTCAAAAGATGGCCTGCTACCATGGCATGATAATAGGGGTAGATAAAGAGACATTGATATTAATGTGAAAAAGACCATTGATGGGAAGACTAGAGACATCACCACCTCCTGATACACGTAACAAAACCACATGTGGAAGCTGGGGAGCTCTGCTGGACACGACTCTCATAGACAAGACATATAAAGGATTTGAACTCTGGTGGTGTAGGCTTTTTACTCTGGAACCTGTCCTGGCCTCTAGCCCATTCCCATTCTCCACAGTGCTTTACTCTTTCCTAATAAACTTTTATCCCATTACTCTCATCCCCCATCCAATTCTTTGTTCCACAAGAATGTGGAACTTCCATTGGGTACACTGTGGAGTCTGATCCATACTTATAACACTATTCATCAGAAATTCTTATCAAAGTAAAGGGGAGCAGGGCCCACTCTCTTCCTATTCCCCATGCTCAGATAGGACTTCCAGAAGCATTCGTATAAGTTACAACCCTGTTTGGTGGGAGTTGTGGAACTCAGGAAAGATTAAGGTTGTTATGCAGTTTTGCTAGTGCGTGCCTGCCTTTCATCTCCTCTCTCCCTTTTCTGAGTGATAAGTGAAAATTGAGTAGCACTCAGCATCTTGAAAACTATTTCCTGGATTCTAGCTCTGACATGCAAGTCAGAGTCTGTACATTTGTCCCCAGGACCTGGCAGAGGTGCCTGTGACTTCTCTGTTCCCAGTATTCATGTAGTCCAGCCATTCTGTCAACACATTAGAGGCAAGTCTCTGGATGTGATGGATCAGGCTGCCTCTTGATGACTATTAGTGTGTTCTCTTTCATTTGGGCCCCGACTCTGAATTATTCTGTTTCTGAAAACAGATTTGATAGGCCATAAGAGACAGACAATTTCATGTTGAGATTGCTTTAGAGAATTGGTGCCAGAGCCGGATAGTTTCACAAAAGATCAGACTATATTAAAAACAAAACAAAACACAACAAAACAAACAAAAAAACAAAATAGAAAACAAAACAAAAAAAAAAAAACAGAACAAAGCAAGGAGAGTAAAGGAAAGGACAGTTATCCATGAGCAGCCTGTTCCCTTCCTCTGTAAGAATAGGGACGTGACTGTTTACAGTCATACCCAGAGCCACCAAGACTTAGGGGACGCTCTGATAGGTATGCCTCTCTGTGCTCTGTCTTATTCCTCTGGGTTCTTCTCACATCCTTACGTGCTGTCCTTTCTGTGGAATTAAGTAAAAGAAAGCCTTAAGGGGCATAAGGTATTGCCTACAGCATATGAAGAAATGTTAGCTTGCCATCACCACTGACCATCAACGACATCCCCCTGTGGATTTTGGTTATGAAGCTAAGTCTTTCAGAATCCTGCTCTCTCAGGGCAAATGGTCTGCACTTGGGGGAAGAAAGCAAAGAGTCTCTTGGAGTTTGTATATGAAACATTCCCCACAGGTTCTGATGTTGGATCACCTGGTTCCAGGTGGTGGCACTGATCTGGGAGGTTGTGGAAATGTTGGGAAGTCGGTAACCATTGGAGGGAGGGGGCCTATGAGAAAGGATCTTGTTGTTTATAGCTCATCCCTGCTTCTGGCCCCATCTCTGCTTCCTGGTCCACCTGAGTGAGAAGAAACTCACCAACATATCTGTAAATGACTTCTGATGCTATGTTCTCTCCAACATTGTATCCCTTCCAATGTTGAGCCAAATTAAATGTTTCCTCCCTTAAGTTGCTAGGTATTTTATCACAAGGATGAGGAAGATAAAAAACACAAAATGACATAGTAAGCTCTATGCAAATTTGCATTTATTCCAGTAGCTAACCATCTCAACAGGCAAGGGCAAGAAAAGAGAAATATCTAAGCACTAATCCTAGGAGCAGAAGTACTTCCCATGTCTATATACTGATTATTTATGAATTTTAAGTGCTATTGGCCTCTAATCTAATACTGACACACTTGTCCATTACCAGCAGATTCAATTTAATGGTCTCCTTTGTTCCAGGAGAAACTGGAGCAGCTATGTCAATGATGGAAACACTTCAATTAAGCGGAAACAAGTATTCATAGATGTTTTAGAAGCAAATTGGACATGCATTAAATGTTCTTGAATGCCATGTTTCAGAATTCATACAACTAAACACATACACGATGGCGACATTTGCTTTTTAAGTGACAAGGGAAGAATCCTGGCAAAGCATTGCTACACACGTTATTCAAAGCAAACGTCCGGTTTAAGCATAAAGTAAGCCTCATTCAAGACCTTCAATTTGGGGAAATAATTTGTCTTAAGTTAGATATTAAAATTGTAACTATTAGAGTCCTGGGTAGCCATAGTATGTGCTGACAAGGGTCTTAATAGTGGGCTAAGATGACATCGGAGGCTACAGAACGGAGCTGGAGTAAAACACAGCTCGCTACATCATATCAGGAAAATGAGTCCAGGCTACCTTTTAATTTAGCGACCCACCCTCTTGCCTCTGCTCTTTAATGTTGGAGTTAGAGGCTTGAGCCACCCTGCCTGGTATGATGACTATTCCTGCTTATCAACTTGACCTTATCTGGAATGAACTACAATGGCACAAGTGATCCAGATCTTGAGGCTGGAAGACACAGGCTTCTGACCTGGAATCTGAAATGGAGATCTTGAGGCATAGCAGCCATGAAAAGCTTAGGCCTGGATAAGGTAGTACACGCCTTTCATCCCAGGAGACAGAGGCAAGCAGATCTCTTGAGTTCAAGGCCAGCCTGCTACAAAGTAAGTTTCAGATCCAGGTATGGTGGCACACACTTTTAAACCAGGTCAGACCTTCTGCTGGAGGCCTACAGAAGGACATTGGAAGAAGGAAGACTCACTATTCTTTGCCTCCTTGTGCTTACTTGACAGCACATCTGTTGAGACCTACTTCTTCCGGACTCCAGGAAGACGAGATGAAACACCTAGCCTGGTGGGACTAAGCAACTACTAGATTCTTGGCCTTCCCATCCACAGCTCCCCATTGTTATGTTAGTTGGACTACAGACTGTAAGTCATTACAATCAATTCCCTTAATCTCTTAAAGAGATATTCCATGAGTTCTGTGACTCTGGAGAACCCTGACTAACACACCTGGCTAAAATCAGATCTTTGTCTATACATTTTGACATCTGTAAACTAAGATGTTTCATTCAAATCTTCCTATGTGCTTGGAGCAGAGTAAATACCCAATGAATAGCAGTTACAATGGATGAAGACAAAAAGATAATCAGAAATCCAAAATCACCTGGGATCTCACAAATTTTCTGGGACCGAAGGGCCTTTTGAAGGGTACACAGCCTCAAATATTTTCCTGTATTGACAAAACCTCAGCATAGCCACGACCTTTTGTCTTCATGAAATAGCTCAGAGGAATTCAATCCTAGACAGAGAGGGACGGAGAGATGGAGGAAATATCCCCCACAGGCAGTGCTGCTTCGGTTGTTTGTATCTAGGACATCCCACACAGCCAGCGGTACACAGAAGGCACAAAAATGAGCAGAGTGGCAGAGAGACAGGAGCACATTCAGCAACTTGCCATGCCCAGTAGGAAATAGCCAGTAGGTCAGTCATTCAAGATCACATTCAAACACACATCACTAAGACGATCAGTGAACCCCCCCCCCCAACTTTCAGATAATGACAGAGCTGGGTTGGGGAGAGAGTGTTGGTGACCCTCACACTTTAGCAGTGACCTCTCTACTCCTGTCTGGAAGAGCTCATGACTCTCAGTGACCATCGGCTCCCCTGAAGTCACCATTCCTCCGCTGCTTTCACGAGTGTCATAGCCACTCTGCTGATGAGTGCTGAGTGCCTTTGAAACTAATGTTGGGGTTCCAAGTTCAAGGAGCTTGTTAACTGGAGTGAAAACCAGGTGAGGTGAAGTAAAATCGAACCCAGTCTTCTCCTCCCTACACGCTCCCCCACCCCAGAGAAATACTTTGGCAGATGTTACCATGTGTGTATTTTCTTCTGGTTTCCAAGGGTTACATTTAAAAAGCTAATTTGCGTTCACGTCTACTTTATGCTGGATATGGAGCCTCAGGTTTGAAAGCCTGGTGACAGTTCTAAGGCTGCAAGAACTCTATATATTAGTCTAGGGGAAAGTCAGTTAGAAGAGAATTGACAGAAGTCTTGACTAGGGTGGGTTTTTAAATTTTAATTTCATATAGGACAGGTTTTAGAATTATGTAACTTGCTAACACACTACAGAAAATATCATTATCAATAACCCCCTGGCATGAAATTAGAGATGAAATTTGAACCTTCTGGCCCTAAAGTTTTCTACATTTAATGTTCATCGAAGCATCTAAGACAGCTTGGTAAGATGATGTATTTTACTTCTCCGTTTACTATGGAGATCTTGAATACATAGACACTCAGATGTGCAGCTAAAATCCTAGTCCCAGCTGTTTGCTAGCGCTTCTCCAGTTCTCCCTCCCTCCTGTGCTATGCTGACCTTATCTCTGCCTTTGCAGGACTCTCAGGAGTCTTATCTCTGCCTTTTTCTTTTCTGCCACACTCCCAGGTTTGAATAGATATTTTGAACCAGGCATCTCATAAGTGTTGGTGTAACTAGTTCTGAAAGGTGGGGTGGGCTTCAACGTAGCCCTTTCCCAAGGATGTTGTGGAGAAGTCAGTACACATTTGACTAGGCTGTGTGCCTACTGTATGTTGCCGACTTCCTATGAGGAGCACTGGGTAGATCTCAGCATGTGTAGGACTTTTCTGTCCTTCACCCATATCCTCTTCGCTGTGATGTTGTGTATATGTATGTGCACACATGTGTGTTTTATGGGCACAGGTACTGGCTAATAATGCATGTGTGGAGTCCAGAGGGCATGAGGCCTCACTTCATCACTTGTACCTTCTTTTTGAGACAGTATTTCTTGCTGAACCTGTAGTAGCAACTGGCTGGCCAGGGAGTCCTCAGGATTCTTCTATCTCTACCACTCAGTGCTGGGCTGTCTAGGACAGACATGCCCTGTTTTTCACATGGGTACTGGGGATCCAAACTTAGGCCCTCATGCTTGGGCAGCAAATCCTTTACCCATTGCCCTCTCCTTGGTTACTATTCTTTGACTTAATGTTCCCTCATTAACTGGCCCATTCATTTTTGCAGTACTGGGAATCAAACGCAGGGCCTCGAGCAGTCTAGGTAATATTGCATGTCCTTTGAGAAACACTGAAGCTCCCCAATGCCCCACAAGACTCTCAACCTATGCCTTTCAGTAATGCCAGCACAAGGACTGCTTTAAAGGACTTAGCAAAGACAGATGTTAGGCATGGCTGAATGTCACCCCTAGTATTTTGTGACAATAGAAGCATGGAGAAGTGTTGCAGGATTTTCCCTGTCCAATTACATTAGGGCAACAGTAGGCCTGTGATTGGACATGGAAAAGGGAGATAGAGCTAAGAGTTGGAGAGACAGAGAACATCTCAGAGGGAGAGAAGGGAGAAGGCCAAGATGGAGGCAGATCAGCAAGATTCTGCTGAAAGGACCCTGATATTGCGGCCTCTTGTGAGGCTATGCCAGTGCCTGGCAAATACCGAAGTGGATGCTCACAGCCAGCTATTGAATGGAACACAGGGTCCCCACTGGAGGAGCTAGAGAAAGTACCCAAGGAACTGAAGGGGTCTGCAACCCTGTAGGTGGAACAACAATATGAACTAACCAGTACCCCCTGAGCTTGTGTCTCTAGCTGCATATGTAGCAGAAGATGGCCTNATNNGCCATCANTGGGAANAGAGGCCCCTTGGTCTTGCAAACTTTATATGACCCAGCACAAGGGAAGGCCTGGGCCAAGTAGTGGGAGTGGGTGGGTAGGGGAACAGGGGTGTGTGTGGGGGGTATAGGGAACTTTTGGGATAGCATTTGAAATGTAAATAAAGAAAATAATAATAATAAAAATTATTTTGGGAAAAAAAAAGATGGAGGCAGATGTGAACCAGTGGGACTTTAACCACCCACAGGTAGTTATGATATCATAAGGCTAGAAAAATTGGGAAAGAGCTTTTAATCATTATCAATTGGTTCTGCAATTATTGTATTGGCATCTTGTAAATTGAGAACTTATTGATACATAAATCTGATTGGCTAATTATAAGCTTTTAGAGTTTTGATTCTACCAGGTAAATGGGTGTTGTGATGTCTGATTGTGGGGTGGTCAGTCATTGCATGGGGCTGGCGGCAGCGATCCACCAAGGGGCTTGGGAACTCTGTCCCAAAGAGACCACCAAGTTGAGATCACATAACTGGAACCATGTGGTCCTTTGGTTGCTGGCGGCGGTAGAGTGGGAAGTCTGCTGGTCTTCCTGCAACAGAGAAGGGATACAGTTCTCATAAGACTACACAATTGCTGGTGACAACTGGAACTTAAAATCAAGTCTACTGACCTCTTTTCCTTCAAACCCTGCCATCCTTGCCCAGTCATGTAGATGGCTAAGCTGTGATGGTCAATGGAGTATGCAGTTGTATTGACTGAAGTGTTTCTCTAGCTAATGCTTGGTTCTGCAAACCTGGTGGACAGAAAGATGCTGAAGTATTTTGGATTTAATTCTTTCTAGAACCCTTGGACTATACTTCCAGCCAGCTACAGTTTAAAACAAAGAACCTCAGAATATTTTATTCCATCTAAAATATAATTGGTCGGGCTGGGCTGATAGTTTAATTGATAGAGTGATTTCCCTGTATGCATGAGTCCCTGAGTACAATCCCCAGAACTTCTAAAACAAGTAGACAGATTTAGGTGGGTATGGGAATTACAGGTATGGGAAATGGGGAAAGGAGGATCAGGAGTTCAAAGTCATACTCAGCTACATAACAAGTTCAAGGCCAGCCTGGGCTAATGGACTCTGCCTTGAAACAAAATAAGACCTTTTTTTTAAAAAAAAAATTCATACAATTATAGACATGCCTTATGAAATGTAGTTGTACTGGATAGCTTTGTGTCAACTTGACACAGCTGGAGTTATCACAGAGAAAGGAGCCTCAGTTGGGGAAATGTCTCCATGAGATCCAGCTGTAAGGCATTTTCTCAATTAGTGATCAAGGGGGGAGGGCCCCTTGTGGGTGGTGCCATCTCTGGGCTGGTAGTCTTGGTTCTATAAGAGAGCAGGCTGAGCAAGCCATGGGAAGCAAGCCAGTAAAGAACATCCCTCCATGGCTTCTGCATCAGCTCCTGCTTTCTGACCTGCTTGAGTTCCAGTCCTGACATCCTTTGGTGATTAACAGCAGTATGGAAATGTAAGTCAAATAAACCCTTTCCTCCCCAACTTGCTTCTTGGTCATGATGTTTGTGCAGGAATAGAAACCCTGACTAAGACAGTAGTCTTGTGTTGTTATAGGAATTTATCTATTGTACCATCACAGGAAAAGGTGATTTTATTGTATAGGGTTGAAGTCATCTAGGTGGAAAATAGTGTTTTTAAATTTTTCAGCAGAGAGAAACCACTGTAGGGAATGTGATAGCATCTATAACACATACATGCTGGTCTCCTGACTAACACTTTGGAATATAGTTGTGAAATCCAGGAAGGGCCACTTTGAAATTTGTCAAACACATCGAAAGGGGAAAAAAAAATGTACCATGACACCAGACACTGGCAACCACTGGAAAATCTCTAACAGTTTCTTTCAATTGTCGGATAAGGGAATTTGGGTCCACAGAGACGGGAAGTGGGATGCGAAGACCGACAAGTTTTCCTGCAGTCCCTGGTTTGGTCTTTTAAAGTCATGAGAAAGTATGCCATAGCATGGCAGGTTAGAGACTCTAGTCATTGACTCAGTTAAACAAAGGCATTCATAAAAGCAGTGAAAGTCCTTGTAAAAGGAGAGAGCAGCTTTTGTCAGCCATGGAAGTCTGAAGATGTTTGGGGTGTGTCTTCAAAGGCTTCAGTGGCAATCTCTGGTTGGGCTTCTATTTAATCTATTTCCAGCTGAGAATTTGAGCCCTGTTTCCTTCTGGGAGTGTCACATGCCTAGCATTAGTATTTGGGGCTTCAGAGAATCTCTAATGAACCTTTAATATATACTTTTTTTTTTCTGTTTTGAGAGTACTCAAAAAATTAGGCTGTGACAGTTACCCAAAACATAATTTGTTATGCTGTTTAATTATTTAATGCACTGTTTAAAAATTTAAACATGGCCTCTGGTTGGTTGACTGATGGAGTCCCATTAAGATACATTTGAAACGCCTTCAAGATTATAATTATCTACTGAGTCCTTCATGGTTCAGATTTATAAATTAGATTGTGTTCTCTAATAAAATGCTAATTCAAATATGTCAACTCTAATGTTTTAAGGTATTTCTTTAAAATATTACTAAATGCTTAGATCTTTAAACTTTTTTCTTGAAAAGTAACATGAAAGTGAAATAAAGAAGGTCTAATATTATTACATACATATTATCTTTTAATTGTACTATTATACACTCATATACATCCCCTTTCTAATTCAGAAAAAGCTGTCTCCATAGAAATATTTGTTGACCATCATCATGGGATCAGATCTTCACAGTAATGGCAAGATTCCAGTCCAACCCTATGTGTGACAGCTGTGTCTACTGAGCATCACAACAGAACCGCACACTGTTTTTATGAGGAATGAAAATAAGTAACATGTTTCTTTGAATGTGTTACAAAATTTGTACTTTCTAGAGGGAATGAAAGGACATTGCTTCGGGTGAAATGAGCGAGGCATGGAGACCAAAGGCCACTTGTTCCCACCGAAATGTAGAAGCTAGAAATGTTGATTTTTGTACAGGTAGAAAGTGCAATAGTGTGTGTGTTTATCATGTGTGAAACCCTGGTCAGGAAGAGAAATGGGAGAGAAGAACAAGGAAGGAGGGGAGAGGGAGGGAGGGAGGCAGAGAGAAAGGTAGTTTCGAAGTTATAGAATCAGAAGGTTCTCTAAAACTTAAAACTCAGTGAGCATGATGGCTATCTGTACATTAACCTACGTAGCTTTCAGGGGAGCTACTACACCCACAAGGGGGGTCCCCCAGGGTGAGTCTCATCTCTTATACTCTTCCACGTGCTCCCCAAATGCAGGGAACTCAGTTATAGTTCTTATCTATTTGCTTCTGGTCATCTTCCTGGATATTCCTCGAGACCAGGTTGTGTGTCTTGTCTACTGATGTAGTCTCCCAGCTTGTTAATGTAACTGACACAGGATAAAACTTTAAGAAAGCCTTTGTGCGGTTCTGGGACTGGAGCCTAGCATAATCATCATCAGAGGGACCAGAGCGACTTCATCCATCAACTGATGTGAGCAGATATAGAATCCCACAGCCAAATATTAGGAGGAGCTTAGGGAGCTTTTGTGGAGGAGGGGCAGGAAGAATAGGAGGAGCCATGGGAATCAGGAGCACCAGGAGAACCTAGCCCACAGAATGAACTGACCACCAGGACTCACTGGGGCTCATAGATATAAGAAAACCTTTAGAGGTCTGACCTGAGTCCTTTGCATGTACTATGGCTGGGACTCCTAAGAGTGGGAGCAGGGTCTGTCTCTGGCTCTTGCCTGCTTGTCAGCCCCTTCTCTTCCTACTGGGTTGCTTTGTCCAGCCATGATGTGAGAATATGTGCCTGGTCTTTTTTTTTTTTTTAAATTTTAATATCTTTTTTGTTAGATATTTTTTATTTACATTTCAAATGCTATCCTGAAAGTCTCCTATATCCTCCCCCTACCCTGCTCCCCAACCCACACACTCCTGCTTCCTGGCCCTGGCGTACCCCTGTACTGGGGTATATGTATGATCTTCGCAAGACCAAGGGCCTCTCCTCCCATTGATGGCCGAATAGGCCATCCTCTGCTACATATGCAACTAGAGACACAGTTCTGGGGGGTACTAGTTAGTTCACATTGTTGTTCCTCCTGTAGGGTTGCAGACCCCTTTAGCTTCTTGGGTATTTTCTCTAGCTCCTTCATTAGGAGCCCTGTGTTCCATCCAATAGATGACTGTGAGCATCCACTTCTGCAATTGCCAGGCACTGGCGTAGCCTCACAAGAGATAGCTCTATCAGGGTCCTGTCAGCAAAATCTTGCTGGCATGTGCAATAATGTCTGGGTTTGGTGGTTGTATATGGGATGGATCTCCATGCCTGGTCTTATTGTAGCTTGTTATGCTGTGTTTTCTTGATGTCCCTGAGAGGCCTGCTCTTTTCTGAGGGAGGTGGATCTGGGAGAGAGGGGAGGTGGGGACTGATGGAAGGGAAAGGAGGGGAAATTAGTCAGTTTATAATATATGAGAGAAGTTAAAAAGCAAAAAAAAAAAATAATTAAAGATAAAGCAAACCTCTGTTGTCATAACAGACAAGGTAATGAATGGCCAATGAGTCTAATACACACTCTTAGTCATAATGAAGCAGAGATGATGGTATTTCTCAAGTCACTGACAAAAGTAATTTTAAGTAAAAAAATAATTCCTTCCCCATCCTACAGGTCATGTATACCCCATAGGAAAGAGAGCCATTTAGATTATAATTTTCCAATCCACCATTCTCCAAACTGAAATGTCACCTACTAGTTAATGACATTAAACTATCAACAGCCCCCCGTAACCCCTCAACCTAGGCTTTTGCTCATTTAAATAGAGAACTGGAAACTCTGCGTGCTTTGACCTTGGGTTGAAGACTGAGCCGAACGAGAAGACGTGATAATAAGGTCTAGACTTGATTAGATTATTTGAAAAGCATGTGACGCTACCTAAAATGTGACTGTGAATATTGGGCTGGCTGCTAGGAAAAGAAGCACCGTTATTAAAACCAGGGGAGGAGAATGTAGTCTGGAACAGCTGGGAGAAAAAATGGCTTATGGCTTCTCTTCCTCTGCTTCATACAGCCTGATAGAGTAGAAAGGTTTGGAATTGAAGTTTTTTGAGTAAGGTTGTTAAGGATGAGTGAAGGGTTCTAAGCAAGTCCAGGAATGACTCACTTCTGACCTGTGATGCTCACTTCTGACCTGTGACGCTCACCTCTGACCTGTGATACTCACCTTTGACCCGTGATGCTCATCTTTCTGAACGTTCTGCATAGGGCAAGCTTCATGGGCACACAACGTATAACGCACGCGTTGGACAGACTCTGTGCTTAAGCTCTGCCTGCTGGTGAGGTCTTGCTGATTGCATTTTAGACTTTGTGTTCTGTAAGTGGAGTTCTGTGAGACAGTGGTGCAAGCATATGAACAGAGACATTATGAAGTTTATTTATGTTCCATCACTCCACTCATTGTACCCTGTGCACATGATGCTCCAGAAGCTCAGCATTCCAGTGAGCCAGGATGCAGGCAGCAACAGTGGGATGGAAAGTGAGCATAGGGTAATAGCAAAATGTACACTGGGCCAGCCAGAGTGCTGTCTGTGTAGTCCACACTCCCTGTCTAAACCACAGTGGGCTTTGCGCAGAAAAGGGAAGTAATGGGGTTCTAAGAAACATGAGACAGTTCAGATTTCCCTGAAGTAAAAGGCAGGGAATGTTGCTAGAATGTGCATACAGGAAGAAAGGAAATAGCACACCTCTGTCTGTCCTTTGACTCCTTATCACCCTGATAAGTACTATACACAATTTCCATCCCACCCCAGCTGTTAAACCTGTATTCTATATTGCTTTACTGCCTTGTAATGTTAACTCTGCCCTGTGTGTTGCCAGGAGGTCTTGCCTACATGCCCTGCTTTCATTCCGCCTCTCTGCTGTTGATGATTTTATAGCCTTAGAACTTCATTACACTTTAGACTGTGAACTTCTGGAGGGGACATGCACATCTGTTGTGCTTTTGCATAAATGACACATGAGAGACACTCAGTATACTTTTGTTGAAAATACGTTGAATTGTAATCAATTCAGGTTCATCAATACTGGCCAAAAATGTATTGCACGGATCATCAGAGGTGCTCTATAGGAACTAGGAAGAGTAGGACAATGGATGTCTATTGGAGTTTCAGTGTCCTGCTATTATAATGCATTATCCAGTAGATACACATGCACATATTGTTTAATATGAAATGAGTTATTACATCATTTGTTTTAATATGAGCATCGCAGAGTGTACTTGTACAAAATTAAGTGGGCTGAGATGTCAGTAGGTGGCATAATCTTTGAGGCCTATTTTTTAATGCATGCATTGTGTTGTATATGATTGTATGGAAACTAATGGGCATTCCTGTTGTATTACTTTCCTCAGTAATATGACAAAATATTGGACAGAAGCAACTTTTAAAAAGATGGGTTTATTTAGGCTCACAGTTGGAGAGTGCAGTATATCATGGAAGGAAAATATGGTATAAGAACCACTGGGTGTTTGGTAACATTATATCTGTCATTAGAAAGAGGAACACTCAGTGCTGGAGCTAAGCTTCAGTTCTCCTATTGATCCACTATAGGACCCCCATCCCATGGACTGGCATCACCTATACTCAGAGTGGATTTTCCTCCCACAGCTAAACTTCCCTGAAAACATCCTCACAGACACACCCAGATGCATGTTTCCTAGGTGATTCCAAATCCAGTGAAACACAACAGAGATTAGGCATCATTACTCTGCTCCAAAACGATTTTACGTCAAGCAGATGAAAGGGCTGTATCTGGCCACATGGCTGTTATGTGCATTAAGTTATTGTACATTAATAAATGGAGATTAGGAATGAGAATAGAGAAGGCCTTCCAAGTGTCAGAGATGCATGTGGAAATGACTGTTGGCAGTATATGGCCAAGGAAACACACAAACTACTAGGGATGATTCACACTATATGCACTAATGGCTTATAGTAGACACACCTGTAAATGTGGGGCAGGAACCCTCCTGCTGGAGACACTGTATACTTTCGTCATGGGACATGTAGAAACCAAGCTGGTACTGATTTAGAAACTATTGAGTCCCTTTAATAGTGCTTGACAGTACTGTGCACACTATGAAAGAAGACAAGTGATGATCAATCTTAACCTGATATAAACCCTGAGAGCTATAATAAAGACTGTCCTGGAAGGACATATCCACTGGTGCAATAGTGATATCAACATTATAAGAGTAACCAACTACTTCCTGATTGACTTTATGTTCCACTCCACAAGATGAAACCCATTCCTGCTGATAATCATTATTAGGCTGTAAATGCAAGGCTAGATAGGTCATAGGCTTTAGAACAAAATCTACTATTATTCATTTGCTAAGTGAACATAGACTCAAAGCATTTCCTAATGATTTATCACTACCTCCATAGATTAATGTATCTCTCACCTACATCAGAGAAACTTCTATCTGCAATAAATGTTGATTAGCACAGAGATACACAACTGCCCAAGCTACAGATAGAATAAGAGATTGCAGAATGTTCAGCCCTAAATGGGACATATATAACCACACAACTTCCTCCCATGGTTCAGGTATCCTTGCAGAAGAGGGCTCTGAAGGACCTGTAAGAGTCAGAGGCAGCAGACGATTACAAGAAACAAGTGTCGTCAGGACACAGCAGGATAGCTACATATATGAGCTCATGATGGCTGTGATAGCATGCACAAGACCTGTCCAACGTCAAGCCAAGCCAAACCCCAATACAAAGAAGGGATTTAGGTACAAAATCTCACCTCTATCCTTGGAACTATTAGCAACTGATAGTTACTGAGAGAAGAGGAGTCAATTCTCCCTGGTAAGTTGACCATGATCCATTGGAGAACCATACATCCAAGAATATTTGGGTTATACAAATTTGTCTTCATAAGGGAAAAGAAGATGCAATGTTGGGTAGATGGAGAGGGAGGGGTGGGTCTGGGAAGAGTGAGGGAGTATGTAACATGATTAAAGCACATTTCAAAGGACTAATAAAAATATTGAAGAGTAATGTGGTACCCACAAGAGCTCAAATACAGATGGAGGAGTCTATTCTAACCCCAGTAGACAAAAGGATGCCATTGAAATTTCTGAGCAAGTTAGTGAGATGACTGGTTAATCTATTTCCATACACACCAGAGGCATGTAGATCAAAAGATCCATGATAACCAAATAAGAAAATGGAAATATTAACGATGGGAAGACACAAGTAAGCCTGAGAGCTGCTGGGGGACGGCTGGTCAGAGAGGACAAATGTTTAAGTGTGGGTATGGGAAGAGGAGAATGTGGGAAGGGGAGTGTCCTGGTCTAATGCCTCGAACATGCAGCCTTAGGAACACCAGGAAAGGTGAGTGGAAAGATTTGTTTCAGAGGAGTTAAGGGAAACAAAAATTAGTTTCAGACATGTTAGGTCTGATTTTAATACTTATTTTGCCTGGTCAAAGCCCAAGTTTAAATACTGTGACTAATAACAGCATTCCTTTCCAAAAGTGGATTAAAATGCCTCTGCCATTTGGCAGAGGAAAGATTTTTTTAAGTTCGTTTCTGAAATATACCCTTCGGCGATGTTTGATGCCTACTTGGTTCTTATTTTAAGCTGTGCTTGTCCTGCCGACTGAAGTACACTTGGGAAGTCCCCACTCTTCCTGGATCAGTTAATCCTCCAGTCACCAGCTATGTCAATGTAAAGCTGTTAATTCAGTTGCCATTTGCAATGTAAAAAGGAGACAAATTAAATGTCAGAGCAGAAAATGTGGATACTTCCTGACAAAGTGAGATCATTAAGATAAGTAGAGGCAGAGTACAGTCCATGATGAGACCATTAAAAAAAAAAAAAAAAGCCCAGCTGGAAGGACAATTGAATCCTGACCACAGACATGCCCAGTAAGAAATGGATGCAGTCCTTGAGAGTTCTGAGTCAGGCTGTCAGATATCAGTAAGAAACAGGCAAGAGCAGAGGCACACAGTTGGGTTGAGAGTTACATCTAGCATCCAGGTGGGACTGAGGATAAAGAATGGGAGGAGAGATGTAGCTGAATCTTCACTGTTGATCACTAAGCAGAAGTGTACTTCCACTCCAGACATGGTCCTTTTTAGAGTCCTCAGTATCAGATAAGAGAAGAACTGGTTACACACAGAACTTGACACATTTGAAAAGTGCACCCAAATCCCTGCTGCAGAGGAAAAGCAAAACAAGTGAACAAAAAACAAAGCAAGCAAGCAAGCAAGCAAACAAACAAACAAACAAAAACCCAAAACATAGACACCGAAAAGCATGACTACATTAGGAGTTATAAGAAACTGAGAATAGGCCAGTCAGGTCTGCCTAGAGCAGAGGCAGCAGAGGTGAGTTTCATTCTGTCCCCTGACCTCCATCATCTATCACCACAGCTCACCATGCTGCTGTCCCGAGGAGTCTTTTTTTGCACCCCAGAAGCATCCAGCTTATACCTCTTCTCACCTAATCCCAACCTGGTAGGTTGGCCTGGGGTACAACCTGCAGAGGTGAGCAATGTCCTATTCCCTAAGATCCATTGTCAGTCTCTGCCCACTTCCCCAAGGAGTCCTGCTGGCATCAGGAACATTCACCTAACACCAGGGACAACTAGATGGCTAAAGGACATTGTAAGAACACAATCAACAAGAACCAGGGCAGTATGGCACCACCAGAGTTCAGCTATCCTGCTAACGTAAGCCATGAATATCCTAACACAACCAAAGCACAAGAAGATGACCTTAAATCCAATCTTATAAAGATGATAGAGGCCTTTTAAGGGAAATACAGAAAAATTACAATCAACCAGGGGAAGAAAATGAATAAAACTAGCTAAGAACTGAAAATGGAAATAAAAGCAATAAAGAAAACACAAACTGAGGAAATCCTGAAGATGGAAAAACCAATGAAAAAAGAGAGGAACTACAGATGCAAATAAAACCATCAGAATACAAGAGATGGAAGAGAGAATCTCGGGTATAGAAAATATGATTAGAGAAATCAATACATCAGTCAAAGAAAATGCTAAATCTAAAAAGCTCATGACATAAAACATCCAAGAAATCTGAAACACTATGAAAAGACAGAACCTAAGAATAATTGAAATAAGAAAAAAGAAGATCCTCAACTACAAGGCCCAGAAAATATTTTCAACAAAATCATAAAAGAAAACTTCTCCAACCTAAAGAAAGATACAGTTATATACATACAAGAAGCTTACAGAACACCAAATTGATTGGAACAGAAAAGAAAATCTGCCTGCCACAAAATAGTCAAAACACTAAATGTACAAAACAAAGAAAGACTATTAAAAGCTGCAATGGAAAAAGACAAGTAACGTATAAAGCTAAACCCATCAGAATTACACACAACTTCTCAACAGATACCCTAAAAGTTAGAAGGGCCTGGAAAGATGTCTTGCAAATTCTAAGAAATTACAGATGTTAGCCTAGACTACTGTACAAAGCAAAACTTTCAATCACCATAGATGCTGAAAAGAAAGTGACAGCAGATGCTGGCCAGGTTGTGGAGAAAGAGGAACACTCCTCCATTGCTGGTGGGATTGCAAGCTTGTACAACCACTCTGGAAATCAGTCTGGCAGTTCCTCAGAAAATTGGACATAGTACTACCAGAGGACCCAGCAATACCTCTTCTGGGCATATACCCAGAAGATCTTCTAACTGGTAAAAAGGACACATGCTCCTCTATCTTCATAGCAGTCTTATTTATAATAGCCAGAAGCTGGAAAGAATCCAGATGTCCCTCAATAGAGGAATGGATACAGAAACTGTGGTACATTTACACAGTGGAGTACTACTCAGCTATTAAAAACAATGAATTTATGAAATTCTTGGGCAAATGGATGTATCTGGAGGATATCATCCTGAGTAAGGTAACCCAATCACAAAAGAACACACATGATATGCACTCACTGATAAGCGGATATTAGCCCAGAAACTTAGAATACCCAAGATACATCTTGCAAAACACAAGAAAACCAAGAAGGATGACCATCGTGTGGATACTTCATTCCTCCTTAGAATAAGGAACAAAATACCCATGAAAGGATATAGGTACAGAGACAAAATTTAGAGCTAAGATGAAAGGATGGACTATCCAGAGACTACCCCATCTGGGAATCCATCCCATCATCAGCCACCAAACCCAGATACTAACGCACATGCCAGCAAGATTCTGCTGAAGGGACCCTGATATAGTGGCCTCTTGTGAGGCTATGCCAGTGCCTGGCAAACACCAAAGTGGATGCTCACAGTCAGCTATTGGATGGAACACAGGGCCCCCAATGGAGGAGCTAGAGAAAGTACCCTAGGTGTTGTAGGGGGCTGCAACCCTGTAGGTACAACAACAATATGAACTAACCAGTACCCCCTGAGCTCGTGTCTCTAGCTGCATATGTAGCTGAAGATGGCCTAATCGGCCATCATTGGGAAGAGAGGCCCCTTGCTCTGGTAGACTTTATATGACCCAGCACAGGGGAAGGCCAGGGCCAAGTAGTGGGAGTGGGTGGGTAGGGGAGCAGGAGTGGGTGGGGTATAGGGAACTTTTGGGATAGCATTTGAAATGTAAATAAAGAAAATAATAATAAATAAAGAAAATATTCTAAGATCAAACCAAATTTAGGCAACACCCCGAAATCCAGTCCCATTGAAAATACTAGAAGGAGATTAACTACACATAAGAAAACACAGAAAATAAATAATCCCATACTAGGACACAAGGACAGAAAATGCACACACACACACACACACACACACACACACACACACACTCAGAGAGTCAAATACAATCACATACCACTACCACCACTGACATTAAATTAACAGGAATTAACAATTGTTGGTCATTAATATAAATCAACACCAATGGACTCAACTCCCCAATAAAAAGACACAGGTTAAGTGAATGGATGCAAAAACAAGATCCATCATTCTGCTGTATAAAAGAAACACACCTCAGCAACAAATATAGATATTATGTTAAAGCGGTGGAAAAAGGTTTTCTAAGCAAACAGACCCAAGAAACAAGCTAGTGTAGCCATTCTAATATCTAATAAAATATACTTTCAACCAAATTTAATAAAAAAAAAAAGACTGGGAAGGAGATTATACTCGTCAAAGGAGAAATTCACCGAGATGACTTCTCAATTCTGAATAACTATGCCCCAAATTCAAGGACATCCACATTTATAAAAGAAACATTACTAAAGCTTGAATTCCACATTGAACCCCATATGTTAATAATGGGAGAATTCAATACTCCACTTTCACCAATGGACAGGTCATTGAGACAGAAACTAAACATAGAAATAATGAAACTAACAAACGTTATAAACTAAACGGACCTAACAGGTACCCATGGAACATTCCACCCAAATACACACAAACGAAATAACTTCTCCTCAGCACCTTCTCCAAAACTGGCCATATAGGTCACAAAGCAAGTCTCAACAGACACAACAAAGTTGAAATGACCCTTTGTATCTTTTCAGACCATTATGGATTAAAGCTGGATTTTAACAATATTAGAAACACAGAAACCCTACACAATTTTCTGCTGAATGACCACTGGGTCTGGAAAGAAATTAAGGCCTTTCTAAAATTCAATGACAATGAAAGCAAAACATACCCAAATTTATGGGACACAGTGGGAGGAGTAGTAGTAGTAGTAGTATGAACTTTCCTCATAGCATTTAGTGCCCTCATAAGGAAATTGGAGAGAACTCATACTAGCAATTTCACAGTACATCTGAAAGCTCTAAAACAAAAAGAATAAAACAAACCCAAAAATCTCACTCAGAAATGGAAATGAAATAGACATCTGAAGTGGATGGAGGCAGGGAACTGGGTGGGAGAGGAAGATGAGAAGAGGATCAAGATGTAGAGCTGGTGTGGGGAGGGAGTGGGAGAGATCTGTGAGAAAGAATGGAAATCAGTGGGGACCATTTCTGGGACTAGTCAGAGACCTAGAATAGGGGAAGCTCCCTGAAGTCTATGGGGCAGGGGGATGCTAGTTGATACTTCAAGCAGCTGGGGATATGGAAACTGAATTGATCACCTCCTGTAGCCACACAGGACTTCCAGTGGAAGGAGAGAGATATCAAACCACCTACAAAACCTTAAACCCGAAATCTGTCCTACCTACAAGATATGGAGGGATAAAGATGGAGCAGAGACTGAAACAATGGCCAAGCAATCGAGACCCATCCAATGAGAGAGCCAACCCCTGACACTGTTAATGATAACTCTGCTCTGCTTGCAGACAGGAGCCTAGCATAACTGTCATCTGAGAGACTTCATCTAGCAGCAGATGGAAACAGATGCAGAGACCCACAGCCAGACATCAGGCAAAGCTCAGGGGAGTCTTGTGGAAGAGTGGAAGGCAGGATTAAGCTAGCCAGAGGAGTCAAGGATACCACAAGACCTACAGGGTCAACTAACCTGGACCCATGGGGGCTCACAGAGACTGAACCACCAGCCAAAGTACATGCAGGGGCTGGACCAAGGCCCCCTGCACATTTGTGGTAAATGTGCAGTTACTCTTCATGTGGGTTCCCTAACAATTGGAATGGATGCTGTCTCTGGCTCTGTTACCTAAGCTGGACTACCTGGTCGGGCCTCAGTGGAAAAGAATATACTTAGTCCTGCTGTGAACTGATGTCTCAGGATTGGGTCATATCCAAGGGGGGTGGGGAACTTCCCCTTCTCTGAGAAGGGGAGGGGTAGTAGGGGGAGGGACTTGTGAGGGTGGGACTAGGAGGAGAGGAAGAAGGGAGGGTATGACCAGAATATAAATAAATTGATGGAAAAAAAAAAAACAACACGGATAGAAAAACAGAAACTGAGAATAAACATCACATAATTTGAAAGTGTCAGTGAGTTCATTCTATGGTTCCGTTGACAATTTCTTAGTCTCAACAAGGGTCACATAGTTACAGATGATGTTGGCGTAACAGGAGACTGCATGGAAAATCCAAGAGGCCTCTATGACTCACTTTTCAATCTTCTGGTCCAATCTAGAATTTCTGTGCAATGGAAAGTTTTAGTTTGTTTTATGTTTCTTCGCAAAGCTCCTTAGTCTTACAAATTACCAAAGAAAAAGTTAGACATTGATTTGCATGGCTTTTCTTTGAACAGTCTTTGATATAACATTGAGACCAGTTACTGAGGGCACCTTGGAAGAAACTGATGGACTTCCAACCTAAGCTGGCTCTGCTGTGTACTGTCTGTCTGCTCGGAGCAAGTTCATCTAACTACTTCTAGTCCCTAATTATTATGCCTATAAAATGAGCACCTTAATGGTACTCACCTCTCCAAAACCATCTGGAGGCTTTGTCCCTTGTTTGTCACACAGACGAATTATGCATAGCTATGACAGTGGCTGTAAGTATTGATAGATGGCAGATTTGAGGACATAGCGCCTATACTGTTTTGTCAATGCTCAGATGAAACATGTGACTGGCTTGGCTAGACTTTAAGTTCACAGAGGGCTAGGCTGACTCCAGTGTTCTCCCAGAAATGTGGTTCACGACTCAGTCACTCCTTTGTATTAAAGTAAGCGCAGTGACCAGATGGTCCCTGTACTGGAGTTCTAGAAAGACATAAAAGAGGAGTGGAGAGAGGGATCTTATTAGTCTCTGTTGGCTTCTCGGCACACATCTCCATGAAATGACAAAAATCAAAGGCGCTCTGCTGGGCTTTGGAAAGCTGGTCCCTGTGACTATAAATACTCATGGATCAGGATTTGAGAGCAGAGCAATAAACTGGAGAAATGTTGCTGGATGATCCTGGGTTCCTTTGGCTGAAAAGCTGAGACCTCTCTGGAGGTGGACCCAAGGAATATAAACCAAAGACAGGAAATGCTGTGACTCTGAGGAAGGCTGGGAACACCCCACCTAGTCTATCTTGTGAGTGTGGTGTCATCAGAAGAAAGGAGGTGAGCCTAAGGAGCTGCTGGAGCTACCCCCATGAACCTATTTAACATGAGGAAAAGAAATGTAAATCCTAACCAAGGACCTTAAGTCAGTCCATCCAAATAGGAACCTAGCTTGCCAGATGTGGTCCTCATTCCTTGTGCTGCTCCCCCCCACACACCCACACCCCACCTTCCCCCCTTCCCGCTGTCTCCTCTTTCCTGACAGTGAGTAGCATGGCTTCTCATTACTGAAAAGCACTGCTGCCTTCTCCTGACAGCCCGAGTCTGAGATTCAGCTCAGAATCTCAGACGCTAATGATAGATGCTGTGCGATGTTCTGAGTGTGAAGCTTGAAGGTTGGCAGAGAAGACAGACTGTACATCTCCCAGGTACAGGTGACTTGTGGTTGCTATTGTCTGGCATTGTGTGGTCTACTTTCACCAGCTTCATTCCGTATCAGAAGCCACAAGACTCTTTCCTGCTTCTTTTGCCAGATGGACAAGGGGATTTTTCAAGATTTAGGTGAAATGTATAGAGATCTAGTACCTAGTTGGTATTCAATAAGTGTTTGTTTTCTCCCCCTTGTTATCTATTGGAAAGCTTTGAGTAAGTAGCCAGAGCCTGGAAGCCCAATTTGTGTTGTCATTGGCTTGCATCTTGGCCTTGTTGATTGGAGCATGATGAAAGCAAAGTGTCCTAGAATTCCAAGAAAACACATTGCTTGTCAATATTTAATTATAACATAGCCTTTACGTGTGAATGGCGTCTTTTGAGATTTGAGAAACCCAGTGAATTTCAAGTTAGGGTTGTCTGCTCTCTCTGTGCCCAGATTTCTGACAGCAACTGCATCTGAGTGTTACATCAAGGATCTGCAAGATGTAATTAGTTAATTGGATGACCTTCTTTCCCAATACCCATATGACATCTGCTTGAATAAATTTACCCACTCTTTCTACTTTCATTTTTATTCTAAATCTATTAGGAAGAGACTAAATGAAAGCTTTTTGTTCAAATCTTGTGACTTCTTGAACACTTTTTAGAAATATTTCCAATGTGTGTATGCCCTTTCCCAAATAGACAGAGGTAACCAGAATCCGGCCCTCCGTAACATTATCCACTACTTCAGGAGCAACTACATTTCCTAAAGGTGACAGAAAAGCTGTTTTTTTGTGGCTTATAAAAGAATGACAAAGAAAGAGAGACTATTCTTAGGTGGTTGGAAAATGTGAGTAGCTGAAAGTCACCTAATGGCTCAGATTTGACACTTGGGCACCTCAGATTCCAAAGCAGAAGGTTCAGATCATTGCACTAGTGGTACCCCTGGAGAACTGTTATCCTTTGTGGGGCAGTATGACATGGTGATCCTATCTATTGCCACATTCTAATTTCTGGTAACCACAAGTGAGACAAAAGGCTTATTGGTGTCCATATATAGCAACATCCATCAGTAAGGAAGGGCAAGAAGAGAGAGTGATTCAGTATATGATAAGAGGGATTTTGTAGAAAACAATGAATAGGGAAAAAAAGTAAAAGCAGCGTGTGTGTGTGTGTGTGTGTGTGTGTGTGTCTGTGTGTCTGTGTGTGTGTGTGTGAAACCATGACTCTAGGGAGCACATTGGGATGGGGGTTAGGAGCACAGATGGCCCCTAACTACTGTAGATAGATGTTCGGCTTTCTCATTTTCATGACTATGAGACAAAGCAGAATCTATGAGTCACAGTAGGATCTAAATGCCTTAGCGAACATCATATACTAAGGACCATGTAAATCTGTTGAAGGTAATAGTGACATGTAGAGAACCAAAAAAAAAAAAAAAAAAAAAAAAATGCTCTTCAAACCCTGTTGATGGGATCTGAGAAACCTAGTGGATTTTAAACTGCAGTTGTTTGTTCTCTGAGCCCAGACTTCTTTTTCTTTTTTTTTTTTATTTGATGTTTTCTTTATTTGCATTTCAAATGCTATCCCAAAAGTTCCCCATACCCTCCCTCCTGCCCCTGCTCCCCTATCTACCCACTCCCACTTCTTGGCCCTGGCCTTCCCCTGTGCTGGGTCATATAAAGTTTGCAAGACCAAGGGGCTTCTCTTCCCAATGATGGCTGATTACATATGCAGCTAGAGCTCAGGGGGTACTAGTTAGTTCATATTGCTGTTCCACCTACAGGGTTGCATCCCCCTTCAGCTCCTTGGGTACTTTCTCTAGTTCCTCCATTGGGGGCCCTGTGCTCCATCCAGTAGCTGACTGTGAGCATCCACTTCTGTGTTTGTCAGGCACTGGCATAGCCTCGCAAGAGGCTGCTATGTCAGGGTCCCTTCAGCAGAATCTTGCTGGCTTGTGCATTAGTATCTGGCTTTGGTGAGCCCAGACTTCTGACAACAACATTTCTGAGATCAAACCTCAAAGTCCTAAAGTGATTTTTCGAATTTTTGACTGTTTGAAAATTTCATCCATGCATATAATACATTTTGATCAAATCTATCCCCTTTCACTCCTTTCTAATCCTTTCCCTCTCCCCTATCATTTTTCTTCACCATTTTACCTGGTGTTTGTTTGTTTGTTTTGTTTGTTTGTTTTGTAAATCCACTGAATTCACTTTGTGTTTGTGGCCTGTGTATACAAGGTCCTGTATATGGGACCAAGGATGGGGGCCGAAAAACAACAGAATCACTTGATGAATCCTGGGAATCAGACTCAGGAGACCAGCATCATGGCGCAGATCTGAGTTTATCGTGTAGCATATTGCTTATATAGTGTTGGAGCTGATCCCACGTCCCTAAACACTCGATCAATCATATCTTGACATACCATAACTGCCTAATAAGGTAAAAGGGGGCAAGGCGAGTTGATAGTCCATGAAGATAGGGAGGCAGCCACCACCCTGGCCTCAGTTTCTTTTTGCTGTCTCACTGGTGTCTCGAGAGTCACCTTAGATCTAATACCCAGCACTACCCAGTACATCAGATCAGGGCTCTTCGAGGACTCACAGGAGCTGTGGCACCTTGCCCTCCATACTACTTTTTCTTTCCAAGGTTGGCATGCACATCCCCCACACAATGTACCCTGCTCATAGAGAGCTACGGATTGGAATAGCACTCTATGTGTAGATGGAAATGGAACAAAGTGAGTGGGTGATGGGGCCTTGGAACTAGGTTTCTCACTATTAGGTAAACAGAAGAGGTTAGAACAACTAATATAGGAATGCATTCAAGTTAGAAGCATCAGCGTGAACTGGTCCTTCAGATGGATAAGGGCATTTAGACACAGACATATTTAAAGACATCTGTTCTTGTGGATTGAATATGAAATGCCCCCAAAGCTCTGAAGGCTCAAGTGTTGAATGCTTGTTTGTCTGTGACACTACTTTGGAAAGTTCTGGGAACTTAGAATAGGGGACCTACTTGAAAGTAATGCTTTCGAAGAGTCTGCCCCGTCCCACGAAGAATGCTATAACCTGAGCTTGAAGTATCTCACAGTGCCAGAAAGTAAGGTAGTACTTGAGACAAACTTAAAAGAAAACAATGTACCCCTATGGACAGAAACCACCCTTGCCTTATGAAGACTACATCAACAGGACAAAGTGTCGGCTGACACGGCTAGCAATGACCAGAGCTGTATCAATTTGGGCAATTAAAATAGTTTAGGTTACAACTGGAAATGGAGATGAATCACCAAAGAGCTCAGACTAAAATAAATGGAGAAAAGGAAGAATGAAAAGACAAACTTTCCATGAGATCACCAAACAAGTTACATAGCAACTCCACCCCTCAGGAACTGAAGCATAAACCCGTGCTTTACATGTAGACAGTGAATAGTGAGTTTTCCCCAAAATGTGCAATTTGGAAAGGGGGAAAAATTTAAAAATAACAGCATCATGGGAACAACTAACAAACGCTCCTTTAGCCATGTGTCAAAAATTAACATAAGGAGTGACACGCCCATGCTGATGGCATATGCCTTCAATGTGACATGCTAAAAATGGCACTTTCTCCTCAAGACCATAAGGCAAGTTTAATCATAAGAAAGACACCAGGCATTTTTTGGGGGAAAGAACATTCTGCAAAATTACCTCCCAGTATCTGACAACGCTGTCATGACAGTCAAGGAAACATTGACCATATGAGCCAAGAGAGGCTAAAGAAACATGACTACCAAGTGGTTTCTGATCACAGCAAGACCAAAGAAAGGTCGATAGGTAAAAATTAAGACTAAGTGTGCTGTGGACATTAGTGACAGAGTATCATCTTGGTCCATTAATGACAGCAAATGCATTGTAAAAAGGCCAGGTAAAAGCAAAATGGAACAGCAAGGATGGGGGCATGGCTACTCTGTCATTGTCACAGATTTCTGTAAGTCAAAAAC
Source organism: Mus pahari (assembly GCF_900095145.1). NCBI lineage: Eukaryota > Metazoa > Chordata > Mammalia > Rodentia > Muridae > Mus > Mus pahari. Next base: position 78,573,372 of record NC_034598.1, on the reverse strand, counting down.
AATTCAAAATCTTTCCTTCTTGTAATAGTTTGGGCAATTAGAGTATTTTAGATTACAACTAGAATTACAAAAGCAAACATTTATTAATCAATTTCTATATCATAGCCACATTTCATGCATTGGTTTTAGCCCCAAATAGCCTGCATTAGAAAAATGCCATTTATAATAAATTGATCCAAAGTATAATCATAAATTTGCATAGCAAATAGTAAAAATAAGTGGTCTGATTGGATGTCCATCCTGAAAAGAAAAGCTAAATTTATTAAACTAATTTTATTAAATACATATCTTTTGGCATTTATAGTATATATAATTCTGAATTATTAGAATCAACAAGGTACAAATCTTCTTAGGATTTTTTTTGTAATCATAGAGACAAAGACTTGTGTTTTTAAAGCCCCCAATGATGTTATAGCTGAAGGTCCTCATCATACTATAAATAAGAAGACCCCAGGGACTGGAGACAGTTAAGAGCACTGGCTGCTCTTCCCGGGGACCAGGGTTTAACTGGCAGCATCCATTTGACAGTTCACAAATGTCTGGAACTCCAGCTTTAGGGAATTAGAGGCTATCTTCAGGCCTCAGTGGGCACGGTTAGGCTAGGCATGTGGGTGACACAGAGGCATACATGCAAGAAGAACACCCATACACCCAAATAAGAAGATGTGATTACATTGTTTTGCATATCATTTGCTGTATGTATCTTCTACAGTTAGCATGCAAAGTGGATGGGCTTTATTTATTTATGTATTTTTATTTATTATTATTAGTGTGTGCAGTGTGTATGTGTATGTGTGTGTGTGTGTGTGTGTGTGTGTACACACACACTCGCAGACACATGCATGCCATGGACTCACGTGTGTACCACGGCACATATGTGGGAGTCAGAGCAAGGCTTTCCTGAGTTGGTTTTCCTCTTCCACTGAGGGTTCCTAGGATCAGTCTCGGGTTCTCAGGCTTGTGTGGTAAGCACCTTTATCTGCTGAGCTGTCTCTCCAGGCCAAGGGGGCTTTAATATTTTTATATGAGTTTTGCAGCAGACGTGTATGGGAGCATGAAATGCTACATTTTCCCTTACGCTTGCATCTTCAAGAGAAGGGTTTTTCCAAGTTCCAGTTTATGACTCACAGATTAGCTTCCTTTCCTTCAGAAGCCTGCTGCTCTCTAAGAAGTCTGACTAACTCCACAGTACCACAAGGAAGCTCACATTGGCTATGAGCAGATGCCAGAGGGTCATATGCAGGGTCGCCGGGTGACTGTCCTATGAGCAAGGCCCTACTGAACCTTCACTCCAAATGAATGCAACCGAAAGACATGAGCTGACAAGACATAGGGCTGAAAGTCTGCCCAAACTCCTGACATTCAAAATCTTAAAAATCTGCTCTTATTTTTAAGCCATTAATTGAAATAGTTTGTAACATAAAAACAGACCATCAAACTGAGGAAACTGGACAGATTTTTGGCACCTCCGAGGTGGACCCACATTTACATAATTTTATATAACTGGTCACAAATTAAGTCTGGGAATGGGCATGGTCCTAAAAGCCTTTATAAGATTGCTACATAGAATTAGAGTTTGTGGCCATGAACTATCTGAAACTGTGAGTGTTGGAGACTGAGCTGGAAAACCAGGCTGAGTCGGAACAGTCACAATTTAGCATGGCGTTAACATCTGGGATCCACCAGAGGAACACAATGAGACAAAACTTCCTCCCTAACAGTTCTCTGTCGCAAAGTACTTTGCACAAGGCACGCAGCAGAGAGGTAAAGAACTCTGCAGCCAGAGGTTCCAGGAAGGCAGCGGTGCCTTCTCCCTAAATGATACGCAAGCACATAAGCTCCAGTTCTGCCAAGTGCCTCCTCCAGGACAGCCTATCTGTCTTACAAAGAAAGGGAAAAGAACTGATTTTTTTTTTAAAGCTACATTTTTTCAGAATTGAATTCAGTGCCTTGTACTCGGTTGTCAACTGAAATTTAGTCGAGGAAACAACTGGACAGTTCTCACTTAAAGCCTGAAGAAAAGGTTTTAAGATTCTACATTACAGAGATGGCTACTGGGTCCTTCCACATAGGCTGGGAATTCGTTAAGGGGCTGTGTATGCCAAGCCACGCCACCAATTCCGAGATATTGACTCTAACTGAGACGTCTTTATTCTAGTCACACCAGCAGAGTCGCACCTCTCAGCTAATGTCTACTGACGCATGACACTTTTGCCTGCCCTTTAAGCCATTTATATATTTGCTTTAGGCAGCGTGCACTCTGTATCTATTGATATATAACTGTCACGGGGGGTGGATCTAAAACGCCAGGGTTAAAGGAAAAGGAAGGAAGGAGAGAGGGAAGGATCGAAAGAAGGTGGGGAGGGGAAAAAAAAAAAGCACTGGCTTGCCCTGGAAGGCTGTCTGCTTTTTGAAGCTTCAGATTTCAAAAGCCACAGTCAGAGCCGTGGTGGTTTTGATTATAATTGTTGCTATGTGGCCCTCGTGGTTTTCAGGACACCTCGTATGTGACCACGCGTGGAACAGGCTGAATAGCGCTGATTAGTGCATGAATATGACGCAGATCTGTCTAGAGGTCTTCCAGGCCCCTGCACTCTCTGGGAGCTGAGTGCCCTCGGGCTGGGCTGTTCAGCCTTTGGATGTGTTAACATGAAATAGTTCCCCCTCTCCCCCCGCTCCAGTTTCCACTCGCGCGCGGTTTTTTTTCCTGGCTCCAACTCAGTGACCTAATTCTCTAATTTCCCCCCTCAGAGAACATACTTTTTTCTTAAATTATTTTTTTTTTCTATGAAATCCACACCACTCCCTCCACCTCCTCTCTTTTGATTTCTTATTCAGCCTGGAAACCACCTCACCATTTGTAATTAGCCTGAATACTGGAGGGAGGGAGAAGGGCTCCCCTCAGGAAATAGCCAGAATAAAGCGAGTCCCCCTTCTAAGAGCAGGAAAGAGAAAGGCAGGCCCATGTAAGATGATTAAATGTCCCTGCCTTTTCATCTCCTGCAAAGCTCCAAACCCTGATGAGGGCTATTCTTTGCTCTACTTTGTAGGCTTAATTGACTCATACCACACAGCCTTGGCTTGCGAGACTAGATACAGATACACTCTTCAGCTGCAGTCTCTGAGAATAAATGTAGAGTGGGAACCCACTTTTAAATCCACCAACTTCCAAGTGTTACGTTGGTGTCATGTTATGTTTCTAGGTTGATCTTTTCTGGATATATATGTAAATGTGTATACATATAAACGCAGAGGCTCGGCGCTGGCACCGGATATCTTCCTTATGTGACGTAATGTCCACCACTTTTTTTTTTTTTTTTTTTGGAGACGAGATCTGTTTCTGAATCCAGAGCTCACTGATTCGGCTAGACTAGCCAATGAACTCCAGAGATCAGCCTGTCTCCATGCACCCTCGACAAGATTCAGGTTATCCCACTTGCATGGCAAACATGTTACTATTTACGGCATCCCCTGCCCCCCCCAATCTACCTGTTAATATCATCTTGACCTAATTTTGCCATATGTGTGTTACTGTGTGTTTTAGGCTCTTAGAAATATCATTTACATGAAAGAAACCATAATGTTTCTTGTGTTTCCCTTTACAAATTAGGTTTCTTTAAATAATAACCTCTATGGTTCAATCTGTCCTCTGTTCATTGTTTTGCTTCTATTATCCCAATCAGTATGGAAGGTAATGGGAAAGTAATTATCCGCATCTCTATTTCATAGATGAACCATCTTAAGTGTGGCATTCTCATAACTCGCCTAAAAGGCGCAGTTACTGTTAGACTTGAGAACAAAGCCCAGGGGTCCTGATTGGCAAACCTTCATGCCAATCACTTACCTAAAGCACCTTTCAGTGCTTTAGTACACCACCAGTTTGAAGACTGTTGAGAAAAGAGGGAAGAGGGAACCAAAGAGCAAGGGAATGAAAGGAAGGAGAGCCCTTCCCAGCCATGTAGAGGATACAGGCAGTTGGGGAATGCTTAGAAACAAAGACATGCTTGAAAACTGACTGCTGAACTTGACAATCTCTAACATTCCCCGCAGTGCCACATAAGTCTACTTTAGTCTAGGGTATAGCAGTCACTTCAACCTTTAGAAAGGTCTTCCTCTCTCCTATTGAGAACAGCAAACATTCCTTCCCAATTTCCTGACAGAGTTTCATCAATTTATCCTTCATTGGGTATAACAGTGAGAAGCAGGCACCTTCCCACTGGGCACCAAGGCCATGGTTTTTAAGTCCCTTCTATATAGCTTTGTGGATTTTTCAAATACCAAAATGAATAACTAACTATATGACTATAATTATCAGATACCATTTCAAAATATCCATTAGCCTGAACTAGTTTATCACATTGATAATGATGCTGTGCATTCGCCATTTGAGTGCTTTGTTGAGAAACGGTCTCTTCAGATCAATGTCTATTAACTAAACAATCCGTTACCATTCTGAAATTGAGGGCACCAGAAAACTGCACAATGAGTCAGGTGATTAATCTATATGGAGAAAACAAAAGACAATCTTGTGATTGGTAGTTCTTGGCTGAATCCTTAATGAAGTTCCTGGTGTTACCAATGTACCAAAAGCTGAGTTTCCAGAACCATTACTGCTGAGAAGTGGCTGGCTGGCGGGTTTGAACAAAATCTCTAACAGAACTGTGGGTGAAATCACTGGTGTCCATGATCACTGGTCAATAGACCCTCAGGAACCCACAGGAAATGTAATTTCATTTTACCTTTGAAGTTCATGTTAAGAATGTTCACTTTTGTGACCCTGGCATTGAGATATTTTTGTAATTTCCCATAGCTTAAGGGCTTTTTTCATGGTGCATTAAGTATCTACCATGTTTAAATAGCATTACAGCCTGTTAAATCTATGACCCACAAAATAGGAAACTCAAAGGCATAGTAGCAGAATTTTTAGGAATGGTTTTCTGAAAGGTTATTTCTCTGTAAAATAGAAATGAAGCTATGTCCTTTATAGAAAGAACAAGATTTTTGCCTTCTTGGAATCCTTGGCTTGCCCCCCCCCCCCCAAAAAAAAAGAATTCAATTACCTCCACCTAATTTCCTCTCTTGCATCCATTTTTTGCTTCTTTCAGGGAATATTGCTGGATTTGGCTGTGGTATCACATGCTTAAGACATCAAGGGTCATTGCCTATAAAACTCATGGCTTACTTTCCACACCAAAGTTTGGCTACCCCTGTATGCCAAGTCTCCCAAGAGAAACCTCACACGGAGGAAAATATCTCCAACAAGAGTGCTCTAGTCTTGCTTGGCTTTGGTCTTATGAAAGGACTCACCAAACACTTCTACAGGCCTTTTCTCATATTGAATAAATAAAGTATACCTGGATGACTAAGGTCTAGTCACTAACTGTGATAACTAGCTGTTACTTAGAGACAGAAGATTTGATTACGTTTTTTGGTCCTCTATAACGAAGCTGCTTTGCTTTTGAACTTGGCCTTTGGAAAAAAAATCATCATTTGACTTCTGGACATAATGTCTCAGTGTTGATTAAATTAAGGAATATAGCCAGAAAGTCACTTGATTAATCATGTGCTAATCTGTGCTTCTATGCTTAATAGAGACAGTTCAAAGGACTAAAGAATCATTTCCACAACAATAACAAAAACTGACCCAATCAATTCAACCCCAAAGTAACTCACTACAGTGAGTCTGATTTCAAAACTGTGGCCTTAAAGAGGGTGTTTCAGTTACTGTGGCAAAAATCATGACAAAGACAATTTACAGAAGAAAGTTAATGGGGAACTCACAGGGAATGAGTGCTGGGGCTCACAGTTTCAGGGATTGTCCATAGACATCAGGGTAAGAAGCATGGCGGCAGGCAGACAGGCAGGCAGGCATAGTGACTAAGCAGTAGCTGAGAGCTTACATCTTGATCCAAAAGCATGAGGCCAAGAGGGCTAACTGAGCTTGACATGGGCCTTTGAAACCTCAAAGTCAGGCTCCGGTGACCCACCTCCTCCAATAAGACCACACCTCTTAGTCCTTTGCAAACAGTTCCACCAACTGGAGACCAAGTATTCAAACCTATGAGCTACGCGGGAGGCCATTCTCTTTCAAACCAACACAAGAGTGAATATCAATTTGTGGGGTTTCTTAGGACAGTGGTGAGTTTATAATATGGGAAGTTCTAAAAGAAGAAGCAGAGTGAATATGATGGGAGTTTACGCTAAGCACACGTGGTTTACAGAAGGGAGAGATGCTTCCTAGTACTTCTAGAGCCTCACCATCACCTCATCTTCCAGCAGGACCAGACTCTCTCTCCACTGAGCAATCTCACCATGTGCTATGCAGGAGCGTGTATGTATAAATTACAGGTAGGAGTGAGATAGCCTAGTTAAGGTGAGACAACGGTAGCCTGTCTCCCTGATATACCCCAAAGTCCCACGCTTGATCCTCAGCACTGCAGAAAAACAAAATCAGGATATAAACACAGATAAGGGCAGTGTCACAAAAGTGTGCAATAGCATGGAGTGTGTGTTCTTCCCACAACTGTCTAAACCTCTGCTTATGACTGATTCTGTTTACCGAGCCCCTTTAAGGGTATACTTAGCTTCAGAGCTGTGCTAAAGTTACATCTTCATACATTATGTCTGACATACCTGTTGTCTTTTAAACTATGAATTTTTATATTTATTTAAAATATTGGTAACTTTGATCTTGTTTTTTGTTTGTTTGTTTGTTTTTTAAGATCCTTATTATTATTGGTGTTCCTAAACATTATGGCAGTCATATTCATCTGTGGAAAATATTCTTAGATTTCAATTTTATATTCATTTTACAAGCATTCAGGCAGCATGTTCTAAGTGCCTAGTATCATGCTACATAAAGGTCGATGAGCAGATGACCATGGCTCAGCTTTGGGATTGGGCACAGAGTAGCTGAGACTATGAAAATATAAACCAATAGTTAAAATGGTGGAAAGCTGGACTTTTCTTGTCACTGTGATAAAATATCTGTCCCACATCACTCAAGGAAGTTGGGTACATTTGGAATACAGTTTGAGGGTATGTCATGTGTCAGGAGGGAATGACAGTGTGGAGTGAGAGTCTGTAGTCAGCAAGCAGGGAGAAATGGAAGCTGGTGCCTTCTCCCTTTCCTCTCCTCTATATTCTAGAAATCCAGCTGATGGGATGATGTCACCAACATCCAGAATGGTTCTTCTCTCCTTGAAGAAGCCATTCTTGAAACCCCTTCAGAAACTGGCCTTGAGGTGTCTCATGGGTAATTCTAAATTAAGTAGAAAATGAAGATTAACCACCATAAGTATTATCAAGTATCTCTGGATCCCAAGAGAAGGAAGGAAACGTTGGGGGTTTCCATGACCTGTTTTATACAGCCTCGGTCATTTTCCCTCTTCACTGCTCCTCAGACCATCGTGGAAAAAGTCAATATGGCTCCTGTGTTGCCGGATCTGTGTCATATTTCAGTCTTCAGCTTGCACAATAGGTTTGCAAAATTCCACACAGTTGTTAAGTTCCTCCTCCTAAAGAAACATCCCTTAGTGACTGGGAGGTCACCTTTTCCTCACTTTACTTCCTGCCTCACTGGGTTTTCTTCATTAGGTTTTGTTTGTTTGTTTTTCTTTTTAATTTAATTAAGGTCAAATCATCTGAATGCTGCCTTCCTGATCGCTTCTCTTCTCAATTCTTGCTAGGAAGCCCTGTGTCACCTTACAACCATAGGTGCTGATTACAGGGAGTTCTCAAATGTCTGTCTTGGCCTTTGATGTCTCCAGTGAACTTCAAGGCACACTTACCCTACTGTTCAGCATTTCACAGAGAAAAGCCCAAATATCATCTCAAGCTTAACATGATAAAAATAAATAAAATAAAGTTAGACTATTGCTCCCTACTCTGTTTCTCTGTTAGTCCTCGCTACCTTAATTAGTTGGAAGCCCCTCCTTATAATCCCTTGGCTCTGCCTTTTACTATGTATTTCTTACACTCCATTGTTCCACCATGCCTTCAAATCCCTCTGCTTTAGAACCCTAAATAGCAGTTGTCACTTTTAGCTAGGTCCCTCCACTTTGACCCTATCCTTCCTACTGCACTACACATAGCTGCCAATGTTCCCATTCACACACAATGAATATGTTCCATTCTTTTTCATCTCTATTTTTCAATGCTTCTGATCTTAGGTCCTTTCCATGGCTTTAGCAAATCTTCTTCAACATTACAATTTCCATCTCATCCCACACCCATTCAGAGCCCTTCAGCAATGCCAGCATCTTTGCACTGCATCCCACAGGCCAAGGAGGTTCTTCCTCAGGTGCTTTGCACTTCCTGTTTTGTCCACCTTGACAACTTCTGTTATCCCTACATCTATTGCAGAATGAACTTGTCCTTGATTTTTATCACTGCCACTGAACCATTTCACCAATGTGACTTTTTTCATCTACAAAACAGTCCTCCCCCTCCACACGCATCCTGTGTTCATCCTTCTTCACCCAGAATGTATGTTTCCATTGTTCTCTTCATTCTGTTAGAACCTAAATTCCATAATAATAGTAAGCTTATTTTTCGCTGTTGCGTCTTTAGATCTGAGGACAGCATCTGGCACACAACAGTCTTTCAGTGACTAATGAGTTTTAATTAATTAAGCAATTTGAGCTTGGACAAAACAAAACAAAACAAAACAACAACAGCAAAAAAACCCAAGAGCCTACAAGGCAAGAGAAACAAGTATGAAAAGGGAACACATTTGCTCCATCTAAAATAGAAGTTAAGTTGGCAAACTACAGCCTCGGGCCATATTAAATGCAGTCCGCTACCTTGTTCTTGTAAATAAAATTTTATTGAAGCCCGGCCATGTTCTTTAACTTACATATTGTCCATGAATGCTTTTGTTCTGTCACAGCAGAGCTGAACAGTGGTGACAGAGAACACATGGCCCCGAGACTCAAATATTTACAATTTGGCTTTTTATAGAAAAAAAGTCTGACAGTCCTTGGTCTACAGGACACGATGGTAAAAAGATGGAAGACCAGATGAAGGCAAGCCGGAGGGAATATCTATGAGTTTAGGTTTAATACACAGGCAGAAGGAGACACACGATGGATGCTTTTAAGGCAAGGGAGTCCCTGGAAGGCAGAAACTACTTTTAATATAATTTGTGCTTGAAAGAGCACTGTGATATTTAAGCCTGGCATCCCTGTGACAGATGCTACCAGGGCTGAACCACAATACCATTGCCATTTTCAGGATCCAGGCTTAAAGTAGAAGCCAAACCCTCATAAAGCCATTTGCTTCCCTCCCCTATCTCCTGGATGGCTCTTAGCTAGGAAATGATCTTTCTCCTATGGTGAGCCTCCTACAGAGTCTCCAACAAAGACCTCTGGATATCTGGACAGAGACAATTCCAAAAGTCCCCTAAATAGGAGTTTGGTTCTAGGGTCATGAGGAAACTGTTCCCAATACTCTAACCTTGTTGGTCAAATTGGAGGAAGCTCATGGAGCTTGAAACTACAAATCATTTCTGTGAAGGATGATAAGCAAAATTCAAATTTTTGGTTACTTAACATCTCACCAGACACCTCTCTCCGGTTCTCTCTCTGTACCATTCGGAACATGTTTAGATTCTATTACTGGGGGAGGTCAAACATTGCCATTCCATTTCTCTCTGCTTGAATTTCACAACACAGCGATCTTTTTCCTGGAAGTTTAGTCCTTGTGATCTTAAATAGGGGCAGGAATACATTTTAAAGCAGGAAGAAAAAAGGAAGGAGGAAAAGGAAGAGAGGAGGAGGAAGAAGATAAAGAAGATAGGAGGAGAAGGAAGAAGAAGAAATAATATGACGTGAATTTCACAGAACAAAGCAGAGATTTGGCTAGTGGCTAACTTGGGCGTAGACACCGCATCCTCTTCTTCCCTCTGAGAATGCACTGGTGAAATCTCATCTGCCCCAGTGAGGTTGCTGCATTTAGTTTCATTTGATCTATGCTCATGCTCCGTGTATGCCTGCTCTCCCAGTGTAGGGATGCAGGAAACACCACTTTTCCCCTTTCATCTCCTGAATCCTTCAGTCTGAAGACTCATTATTGATCATAGCCTCCAAGAATTCAAAGTATGGGTTATCATCTCAAGGAAGGGTGGGAAATGTCCAGAGCCTTGCAGCTTGCAAGGGCAACAGACCTTTGATCTTTACCATTGTCTTTGGTGCCCACGCTTTGCTCTGGCTTTTCAGACTATCAGAAGGCAGTTGTGTTGGTTCCGCTGCTTAATTTAATGCTTCAGTTTTCAGGAGGAGCCAGCCTGATTGAGCTTTTTAGGGGCTTTCCACTTGGGATGCGATGAATTAATTGCAAGCTTCATTTTGTAGAGCTTGGTATCCATGATGGGGTGCTAGTTCAGCCCTTGTAGCAGACAGAGGTGGCTCCGATAATTACATTAGAACCGTGGATACACACTTGCCTTAGGGATTTAGACTTGGGCTTAATCAAATCTACATTTGACATTTCACAGCCCACGCCAAGGATTTGTGCAAAGAAGTAGCCGAGCACCGCCGCCTCTGCCTTAGCCTCCTCTTAAGGAAGCCAGCAGGCCTTGTGTTGGTTACATTTCTGCCTTGTGGTACAGCACTCCGAACTTCTCTGGGCCATGTGCTTTCAATCCACAAAACACAATGGTTTGTTTGTTTGTTTGTTTGTTTGTTTCTTTGTTTGCTTGACTTAATACTTCCTTTGCACCCAGGCCTGGGGTTATACTGCGGTTTGAATGTGAAATGTTCCCTGTCTTATCTTTAAGGCCTACCACAATTTCTTAATTAATTCTCTGCAGCCTAAATGGAGACTCAAGGTGAGCAACTGGCCCTCTGCTCCAGTCAGACTTCTTGGTGTCACCTCTGCTGTGATGGAATGTTCCCCTTGAACTGTGAGCCTGAACATGTCCTTTCTATCTGAATTGCTAATTGTCAAGTTATTTTATCACAAAATAAAACAGAAAATCTTGGAATGGAAATGATGGTGAACGAGACTGGATATGCAAAGATGACAGGAGCCTGGGTCCCTACCTCCATAGAGGTAGCACTGACCTGTGGATTGGAAGCAACTGGGGCTTTTCGTTTGTTTTTGTTTGAAACTTAACTTTTGCTTTGTAGGGTTAGCAATTGTACAGAATAGACTAAAAGGCAATGCCTGGCACTGAGAAGTTGAAAGTGCTCTTAGGTGAGTCTCATCGGTTTCAAATAAGAACAGGAGACCTGCACAGTTCACCAGCAAGTGTTTGTGGTTACATTTTTTTTTCTAAGATTTATTTTCAAGCATGAGCACACGATTGCCGTGTGTGTGTGTGTGTGTGTGTGTGTGTGTGTGTGTGTGTGTGTGTGTGTGTGTGTGTGTGTGTGTGTGTGTGTGTGTGTGTGTGTGTGTGTAGGTGCCCATGAAGTCCAGAGGGAGACATCTGATCTGCTGGACTTGGAGTTACAGGTGACTGTAAAGGTGATAGGAAGTAAATTATGATCTAGAAGAACAGGAGGCTCTCTTACCCACCGACCTTCTCAGACTGTGATACAATTTTTCTTTAGAGCACATTTTCAGAAATACTGACAAAAGTCAAGAAATTGAATCAAGGAGTCGTTTAACGAGGCATAGTCACTGCCCCTGTCACCGAGGATGGTCCAGCCCTGTGTGGAAAGGAACAGAAAAACAAAACCCTCCAAATGAAGTTCTTGATCTTCTAAAATGATGTTGGGGTTTATTCAGGGCAACACTACCATAGTAGGACTACGTCTGTGAAGGGAGTTCAAATCTCAACCAAAGAGAAAAGAAGGAGCAGATGCAAGATGGAGGGAGCACACATACACAGATGTTCAGGTCCCATCAGACAGGGAGGGCAGCAAATTCAACAGCATACAGCCCAGGCTGGCGACGAGTAAGATTGAAAAGTACGGTGGAGCTGTATCCAAGTTGCGAGAGATCCATGTTAATTGGGAAAATAATGTGACCAAATGTGCCTTTTAGGTAGATTAGGTATCAGCATGGCAGTGGATAGGGGCCAGAGGGCAGCAGCATGTGGCTCTATCACAATTATTAAGTGTGAAAATGACAGGCTTGCTGCATGGGTACAGATGCAAAGTGCTCCTTGGTTGAAAGATGCTCGTGTACGTGTAACGAAAGCAGAATCCCTAGCCACAGGAAGAGGAGAGATCACAGGGGAGCGAGGCCCCCAGAAACTCCATGCAGATGTTGCAGCCTTCCATACAGGGCCCTGAACCTGCTTCTCATCTTTGTAACCATTTGCTGGCTTCCTTTGTATTTTGCAACTCCTTCCCATCTTTTTCCAACTTAAAATTTTTTATTTCCGAGTCAGTAAAATGATTCCATTTGGTAAAGGCACTTGTGACAAAGTCTCAGAATTAAAGTCCAGGCCCCAGGTCCCACATGGCAGAAAGAGAGAAGCAACCTTCTCTAAGTTGTCCTCTGTCTTCATATAGGTGGCATGTTCCATGGTGTGTGTGTGTGTGTGTGTGTGTGTGTGCTCAAAATAAATAAATGTAATACCCATTCTTCACTCTTTCTGTGCCTTCCTTTCTGTCATTGTTCATGCATTCTCAAGAATCCCAATACCATCCTATTATTTGAATGCCCACACAATTGCCCCATTTTCTCAGTTATTTTCTGTGTGAAATTGCAAAGAAGAAAAATCTAATTGGCCTTATTCATCTCTTCATGCAATACTCTATTGTAGGTCACTGGCCAATCTGCATAGTGGCTTTCCATGGGTTTCCATGGAGATGAAATGTTTCCAACTTAGGAAAATAGATGAACAGAGACATTCTTTACCAGGAAGTGGCATCTAAGAAGTGTTTTTTGGGACACGAAATTTAACTGAACCATGGGATGTCCCCAGATGAAACTTTGAAGCATCTTTGGGTCATATGGCCAAATCCAATGGCAACCCTGATTTGGCACACTTATCTGGCCTAGTCTTGGCTGATGACTAGCTCTTCCATCCCTGTACCCATCACCAAATCATGTGACTTGCTTCTGCATGCTCCTGTGATGCTTTTGTGGAGCTCTAACATTGCTCCAATCATTTTGTGAAGAAACTATCCACATAGATCTTTTCCTCAATGCATAAACAAGCTCACAGAAGGAACTCAATAGGTTCAAGACATTGACTCAAATAATTCAAGAGGTAATACCACAGTAGATAAGAAAAGGAGCAGAAAAGAAGTGGCTAAAAAAGGGCAGGCAGTTGGAGTTGAGTCTTGTTGGAGAGCTAGCATAAACACACATTCCAATGCAATCCCACCCAGCAAACAGTGCATTTACTCCACTGGTAACTGAATGAGGGATTCCATCCTTTGAGTAGAGAGTATCAAGTCAATTCTTGGCACTTTCAGTTGTCCACAAAGGGCAATCAAACTTGGGAACAGAAAAGGGAGTCTGACAAAGAACTGTAGGTTCTGACAGGTACTAATCCCCTGGGTACACTGTCAGTAAAGGCATGGGGCTATGATTTGACATCAACACCAGCACATGTAAACTAAAGGAGTGGGTGGAAATCAGGTATAGTACAAAACAATACACTAGGTATCACTTGATAATCCATGAAGTTCTATCTACTCTTGAACCCCTTTACCTAAGACAGAATGCCTGTAAGTTAGCTAACCTAGTAGAAGGGACACACGGTAGCATTAAATACCCATTTTATGGTAAAATTTTAAAACCCAACTTATCACTAAGGTCCTGCTTACTCTTCATTAAAGGGGTCATTATCCACTTGATCTCTCTTTGTTTCTTCAGTGATCATTTTCTCCTTGCTGTTGTAACTATCTTTTTCCAAACATGAATGGATCCACACTGTATTGTTATAAGAGTTTTCCCTCTTTAAGAAGTATGGATGGTTTGTGTCTCTAACTGCAGCTCCTGTGAGGCAAAGGCTGGGACATCACAACTTTTAGGCTAGCCTTAGTCACATAGACAAACTTTGTCTTTAAGAGAGAGGAAAAAAAGGAGGAGGAGCAGAAGAAGGATTGGAAGAAGGACAAATAGAAGAGGGGAGGCATAAGAGGAAAAGGAGCCAATCAGGCATGGGTGCACACCTTTTAATCCAAGCACTCAAGGACAAACCAGGCAGATATCTTCGAATTCAGGGCCAACCTGGTCTACATGATGGGTTCCAAGCCAACTGGGGTTACATAGTTAAACCCCATCTTAAGGAGGAAAAAAAGGAAGATAAAGGAAGAAGAAGGAAGAGAAGAAACAGAGATTCTAAAATGTACTATAGCAAAAACCAATGTCAGTAGGGCAAATTGTGTAGGATCTTTGAAAAAATCCATTATTGCTGGAGAAAGATTGATGGCCATGCCTGATATTCCATCTCAACTATTTGAAATATGCGACTTTTGCCCATTTCCTTGGGCATAGTCCTCCTGGGATAGGTACCAATCTTCCTACAGTGACAAGCAGGGTATGGGCGAGCATAAGCTTAAATCAATTCCATCTTCTAATGCTTATGAAGTGGAGTTATGGGACATGAACTAGGTTTAGAGATACCAAAGGGTGATAAACAAATCAAGAAAATGAATGACAAACACCCCAAAACAATGACTACCACTCAGCCTTGCTAGAGGGTAGGTGGTTGGAAGAGAAAACAGAAGTAAAACATTTGGAGTTTTGTTTTTTTCCTCAAATAGAGGTCTGACTTTTTCTTTTTTTTTTTTTTTAATTCAACTCTCTCACCCCTGCTTTGGCCATGAGAGAATGAAAGGATGCCAAAGAAACATACTGTGGGACACAAGGGCAAATGTCAAGGGTCATCTGGACTCCTCAAGACTGTCCCTTCAGTCACTGAGGAGCCCTGAGTAGGCCACTTCACAGAGCTCTGTGTTACACTAGACCCTGAATATATTCATAAAAGGAGACACTCACTGACTATCATAAAATTAAAAGTAAAAATAAAAAGGACAGTCTTTCATGGAAAAGCCTAAATGTTTTGGATCAGGGCCAAGTGATTGATTTTGTGGCTCGCAGTTGGATGGGCCTGCAAGTTGTATCAGTACAGGCTCTTTGTTTCTTTAGGAACTCCTCATTATCTCAGAGTGACTGGAGGCAAACAAGCACAAATGTGCATGTTTCCAGTTGTGGAACATCTGAAAGATGGTCTCATGTAGCCCAGGCTGGCCTCCAGCTCTCTATGTAACCAAGGATGACTTTGAACTTCTGCCTCAACAGCTAGAGGGCTGGTGTTAAGTACAAGCCTAGTTTATGCAGTGCTGGGATCAACCTAAGGCTTGATTATTTCAAGAAAACCCTCTACCAAGTAAATGACATTGCTGAGCCATACAGCATTCATTCCTATTTTCAGGTATAAGAATTCATATTCTTATTCCCTGCTACAATCATATCTTCGAGGGCTCAGCAGGTAAGGGTGTCCAAACCAGACAACTCATGCATGCCTTGGCACACAATGCACACATAATAAATAAATAAATAAATAAATACATAAATAAGAATTTGTTTTTATTTAAACAATCTTTTCAATACATTTTTACATTTATTATACCAATCTCACAAGTTTACCACAATGTTTTATTTGTTAAGCCTTTCATTCTAGGAAATGGAAGAGAAAATTAAAACAGTGCCCGTATTAACCTTAATGAAATTCAGATCTATCTTACTCTAACAATGAGAGAAATGTATGTTGGATTTATAGAAAACATGAGTGTGTGTGTGTGTGTGTGTGTGTGTGTGTATAAATCTTAATGAAATTCAGATCTATCTTACTCTGACAATGAAAGGAGTGTATGTTGGATTTATAGAAAACATGAGTGTGTGTGTGTGTGTGTGTGTGTGTGTGTGCGCGCGCGCGCGCACGCGCGTGTGCGCACACCACAATTTCTTTCCAAGACACATTTCTATGCTGCCAACAGTCTCCATCAGCCTGGAACTCAAGTTTCAAAAGTGTTCATTTCTGCAAACAATCAAAGTCATGAGACATTTCCCCTTAGCACACTGGCTAGGTTCCCTGTAAACGCTTCCCCAAAGGCTGGTTCGAATACTCATGAGTCACTGACAGCAAATGCATGCTTAAAGCTCCCACCACATGCATTAACATGAAACCCAGGCACACATACCACAGGCAAGAGAAGCCGATGCTGAGCTCACTGTCCATTCCTATGCCTCTTTGGCTCATTGTTGATCTCTTTGAGGCTAACTCTAATTTACCAGCACTGGAAAGAATTAGTTATGAAGGGTTTTGCTGATGAACAGGAAGACCTTGCATTCTGTTGGCTGCTCCCTCTCAAACTGGCTGCTAAGAAGGCTTGCCTCTGCATAACTGGAATGGAGACAGAGGGAGCTGCATACAATCATCTGAAAACAGTGTGCATTTGTTCCTAAGTGATCTCCGACGAGCTTTAAGGGTCCCCATCCCGATGGTGCTTGGTGGCATGGACCGATAAACACATGTCCTTCAGGATTTTACGAACTTAGAAGATATCTCTTAACTTGAATCTCTCTGGACTGTCCCCTGTTTCTGTCCTTGTCAAACAGTCAGTCCATTTAGTAGCACTTCCATGGCTTGGTGGCTGTGCTTTGTATCTTTGGGGAATTAAAGTGAAGGGACAATTTAGCATCCTAGGTAACTTGGAGAACCTAAGAACTTGCAAATCCAGAGACCAAAGACTAGATTGCTCGGTAACAAGGGACAAGGCTTTACTAGCCATCTTCTTTGTGACTAAAATCAGAAGTGTGATATGTTTGTTTTTTCCTTTCTGAACTATTGTCCCACTCTGTGATCCACGTTGGCCTCCAATTTGGCCATCCTCCTGCCTCACAGGCCTGTACCAGCACACTCTTCATCAGGGTGCTGTCTGTGGGTTGTTTAAATTAGCACGTATAGCAATTACAACAAAACTTGGTTCATGACAACCTGGAATACAAATGATGTCTGAGCATTTCCTCTTTCTCTGAGTGTTAGGCATATGACAGTTAGTGGGCTTGCTAAGATCTAATCCTAGACTCTCTCTAGACAGTCCTGTCTGAAAGTGTCTGCTCTGATTCACACTGTAACTCACAGCTTCTAAGAACTATGGTTTGCAGTTGTGTGACATGTGACTGAATTAAGAAAAAAATGACAACAATGAAATATTTCTAAATGGTGCACAATGACCAAAAAATTACTTCAAAATCAAATGCATAATTAATCTGAGGTGATTTTGTTAGTCCTTACCCATGTCACACAGCATGACTTTAAGAAGCCTTGGTTTTGAATATACAAGGAGCACACTTTGTAGTGTGCCTGCCTCCACACTGTGTAACACCAGGGTACAGTGTCTGAACACCTCACATTCAAGACTATTGTATAAGTTTCAGTGTTTTTACTGTACATATTATAGAAACATGATAGTTTAGTAATGGGGGAAAAGATGCTATTTTCCTGCCATCCTTCCTTAGCACAGAAGTATTGAATTCATGCATTTGGATCATATGGTAACAGAATGTTTGGGTTTAAAAATTACAATCCTATAATTGACAAGAGAAAGTGAACACCAAGTCCAACCCCTAGCCAAGAAACTATTTGCAATTGAAACCTGCTAAGAAAGGGAAAACCAGTTCCCTCCAATGGAGAGTCATCGACCACATTCCAGGACGGACTCTACTCCAGGGCAGGCTCTATGCCCAGGAGTAGTTGCCAGCACAAACAGACTCTATTTTTTGTATGTATGTTGTTTTGTTTTATTTTGAATTTTAGTTTGCTAGCCTGTTTTTATTTTTTTACTTTATATTGTGTGTGTTTTTGTTTGTTTTTGTTTTTATAAAGAGAGAAGAGAGGCTCTCTGCTCCTTCCTGTTGCAGAGACAGCCACATCTTATACAGTGCCAACCTTGTCCCTTACACATGATGGAGATCAGAGTGAATGGATTTGGCCATATTGGTTGCCCGGTTACCAGAGCTGCCATCTCATCTCCCTCTGGTAAAGTGAATATTGTTGCCATCAACGAACCCTTCATTGACCTCAACTACATGGTCTACATGTTCCAGTATGACTCTAACCACGGCAAGCTTAATGGCACAGTCAAGGTTGAGAATGGGAAGCTTGTCATCAACGGGAAGCCCATCACCATCTTCTAGGAACAAGATCCTACTAACATCAAATGGAGTGATGCTGGTACTGAGTATGTCGCGGCATCTACTAAAATCTTTACCACCATGGAGAAGGCCAGGCTTCACTTAAGGGTGGAGCCAAAAGGGTCATCATCTCCATCCCTTCTGCTGATGCCCCCATGTATGTGATTGGTGTGAACCACGAGAAGTATGACACATTACTCAAGATAGTCAGCAATGCTTCCTACACCACTAATTGTTTATCCCCCTGGCCATAATAACTTTGGCATTATGGAAGGATTCATGACCACAGGACATGCCATCACTGCCACTCAGAAGACTGTGGATGGCCCATCTGGAAAGCTGCGGCGTGAAGGCCATGGGGCTGCCCAGAATATCAACCTGGCATCCACAGGTGCTACCAAGGCTGTGGGCAAGGTCATCCCAGAGCTGAACAGGAAGCTCATTGGCATAGCCTTCCATGTTCCTACCTCCAGTGTATCCACTGAGGAACATGTTGTCTCCTGTGATTTTAACAGTATTTCTCACTTCTCCATCTTTGATGTTAGGGTTGGTATTGTTCTCAATTACAACTTTATAATGCTCATTTCCTGGTATGACAATGAAGATGGCTACAGGGACTTCATGGCCTACATGGCCTCCAAGAAGTAAGAAACCCTGGACCACTCACCCCAGCAAGGACACTGAGAGCAAGAGAGAGACCCTTGGTTGTTGGGGAGTCCCTGTCCCAACTCGGTCCCCAACATTCAACATCTCCCTCACAGTTTCTATCCCAGGGTCCTAAGGAGTTCTACTCTCTTGAATACCATTAATAAAGTTTACTGTACCCACCGAAAAGGAAGAGAGAGGAAGAGAGAGAGAGAGGGAGAGAGAGAGAGAGAGAGAGAGAGAGAGAGAGAGAGAGAGAGAGAGAGG
>NC_034598.1:78546580-78554308 GCF_900095145.1 Mus pahari | reverse complement strand
AGAGGGAGAGAGGAAGGAAGGAAGGAAGGAAGGAAGGAAGGAAGGAAGGAAGGAAGGAAGGAGTACCCAATATCACTACCATCCAGTTCTAGGGGATTCAACGTCCTTTCTGACCTCCGAGGGCACTGGGTACTCGCATGTCACATAGACATGCATGCAAGCAAATTATTCATAGACATAAAATAAAATAAATAAATTGGAATATGTTCTCTCAGATGAAAAGTGGTATGCTCATTATGTTGGCTTTATAAAGAAGCACACCATGGCTTTTATGGTCAGAGATATTCATTTTCACATGTTTTTCAACCCCTGTGTTCTCAGCAAGATGCTAAGGTAGGCCGGCCCCCAGTAAAACAGCAAGAAGAACAAAGTCTCTGCCCCTAGACACTCATAGTGCTTCTCAGTCATGTGCATAGATTACTGAATACATTGTCCCAAAGTGTGTGCACCAGGATGTATTATGAGCTGTAGCAGGTAGTCCTAATGCTTAAACAGTAAAACAACAGAAGTTTAGTTCTTATTCATGTTGCATTTATCTATTCCTGTATAGCAAACTGTCCCCTAAATTTAGTGATTTAAATATGCAAACATTTCTCAGTTTCTGGAGTCAAGAATCCAGTATCAGCTCAGCAGGTTTGGCTATGGTTCAGTGACTCCCAAAGTGCACGCGCAGTGTCTATCGGAGCAGCGAAGCTTAGACAGTTCTTTTCCAAGCTCGCTTACCTGGCTCTGGACAGCTCTGCCTCACTACGTGGACATCTCATAGACTGCAGCTGCCTGGCCTTCCCACAGAGCAATGCTACAGTCTTGTATAGGTGGATACAATGCTATCTTCTGCTGTAGGCTATTTCTCACACGAATAGACCCAGGAACTGTAAAGAAAACGGACAGCAGAAGGTAGAATCTTTGGACAGTGACAACTCCGTAACTAGTCCTAGGGCACAGTCACCAATGGTTAGAGGAGATCCCTGGGCCACTACTTCATTCATGACATTCAAAATTCTAGCACCCAACCTCTGGGTTCTCTCCATCTAGTCCTCCACATCTGACAGAAAGGATGTCCTGAGTAGTTAGGGTAAGGGTGTGGGGTGGCCCCTCAGAGTTGATACAGAACATGCCCAGACACCAAATTCTCAGCATAAAAGAAATTTGTTGCACAAGATGGGCAAATGTAGGGATAGGGGTAGGAGGTGGGGGATGGGGGCTAGGAAACTGGATTAAGCAAAGGCAGACAGCAGGCAGCAGATATTTTTGTAGGTTTTTTTGTTGTTGTTGTTGTTGTTTTTTAAAGGAAAAGGGTGTAAGTCTATGCTAGAGTGAGTTGGGAAGTCCTGATTGGACAGGTGAGTTAGTGTAGCTAAATAATGAATGTTGGTTTCTGAACCTTGGTGTTTAGTTTCAGGAATAAGACAATGGTCATATATGGGAATAAGACCTTGGGGGTAATCGAACAGTTTAGCCAAGGCAGAGAGAAAGGAAAAGGGACAAAACCTGTTGGCCTGTTTGTCATTCGAGGACCTGTTCTTCTGTCAGTATTGCTTAAGGGCTTAGGGGACAAGACTTAGAAGTTGTGCACATTACTTTGGCCCACATTCCATGTGCCACAAGGCCACCCAATTCAGAGGAGTCTGGGAAAGGCATTCTGTCTGTGTCCCCTACCCCCACCATTAAGAGAGTAGGACTTGGTGAGTGAGAAAGCACCTGCCACTCCCTCTATCTGAAAAGACTATATGTGTTAGCGCTAGATTTTCTTTCGCAATCTCTACAGTTTCAATAGAACACAGGGATACAATTGCTTGCCATTGTGCAAAAAAGGACAATTTGATTAGTTGGGTATTTTCACCTCTGCTGTGCCTAGCAAATGCAGCGCCTGTTGCAGACAGCAAGAAGGTGGCAGAGAGCAAGCTCTGGTCCAGGGAGCCTGCTGCTTCCGGGATACCGGGATGGTGCTTCCGGAAACGAGTCTCACCTGTTTCCCAATGGGGAAGAGAAGCCAGGCTTTGTTCCCAGGCAAATGAAAATCCAAATCACAAGACTGAAACTACAAGCGCAGAACAATGCATTAAAATGTGGTAGCGCTGTGTGCTATTTGCCTGTATCTTAATATGCATCTGCCTTTCCTCATGCCCTCTGAAAACACCGAAGGATGGAGGGTGATTAAGGAGGAGAGAAATCTCCTCCTTTGGCTGTAGCTCTGCTTTCTCATGCCTCTGTTGCTAAGCTTCTTGCTCTTGAAGGGATCCGGGATGTTAGCTGCAGGTCACGGTGGCCCATTTCTCCACATACTGATGCGGTAAGCCTCCAATGATGGGGAAATGAATAAAAAGCCACTTCTGTCACAGAAAAAAAAAAAAAAATCAGATCCAAATTTGAAGCTTCCAAAAAGGCTTTAACAATCCTTTAAATTAGATAGCTTCTCTCATCCACCTACTCGTTCTGAATCTGGCCATGTTTATTTCGAAAGAACCAAAAAAATAAAAAAATAAAATAAAAAGTCGCTTTTTTTTTTTTTTCTCCCAACAGCCCAGTTTCAGAGTCTTCTGCTGCGATTACCTCTGCCACTGAATCTTTTGCCGTTGCTTCTTTCTGCTACGTCTGCTTACCACACTTCAAGTTGGAAAGACCCACAGAAATGAATGGGGTTTTTTTTTTGGAGGGGAGTGGGGAGAAGCAGCAAAAAATGAATGAAATCTGAGCCATACTTAGGACCCTCTCCGCCCACCCCAGCTTCTGAAGCAGAGGAGAAGGATGTTTTCCTGAGAAGCCAGCTCCAAGCCATAAACCTGGAACACATCAAGCTTTTTCTTCGTGCTAATTGGCACTTACCTCACCTAGGGGCCTCTGCCAAGAAGGGTTGAGGGGTTTAATGGGGGAAAGGAAGAAAGGAAAGAGCCCAGAGTCCTGGAACACAGTACCAACCACATGGGATCTTTTGCTGGAGAGCTCTGCAACAAAGTGGCCTGTGTGTCCGCCCTGCCCTCCAGTTTGTGGGGCTAACGCTCAGTCCGGGGCCTGAGTGATAACTGCTCGGTGTAATTCCGAAGACAGCTTGAAAACTATGCTCCTCTTTGTTCTGCCCTTCAGATGAGGCTGTCTGAACGCAGTTTGCGCCAGCTTTATTTCAAAGCGCTTTTTCTTTCCATATTTCAAAAGGTCAGTGTGTTTACTGGTGGCCAAAAAAGAAGCTGGTGTAAGAGAAAGAAACCCATGTGGCTGAGTGGCAGGCAACCAGAAAGAGGAGGCAGGGGGCTGGCTCTGCTTCTGCATGCGCTTGTAGAGGAGACAAGAAAACCCTCAAGATTTGACCCTCTCCTTTATCACCATTCAAAGATGAGGGGGTGAATGGGAACTGTAGTCTTTTGTAGGGATTAAAAAAAAAAAAAAAAAAAAAAAAAACAGTTCTTAAAGTCTGGTTCTGAAAGGAGAAATGCAGGTACGCTTAGTCAAAACAATGTTATCAACTGCTAAGCCAGGAAAAAAAAGTCTACTTTGCCTCCTGGAGGTGGGAAGGCTTTCAAGAAAGCAGGCTTGACAACCTGGCCACCCTTGGGAATGTTGAGACTGTTTTCTGTCAAGGTAAGTTAGTGGCAGGAAATAACAGCAAACCCCCAACCCCTTTCGCAGGTTTCTGGGTTGGCAGTCTGAGACTAAGGTTACTTAGAAAAATAAAGTCAACCAGACAGACCGCCACCTTCCCAAACATAAAGCATTCGTGCCTTTGTTGTGAATATTTGAAAACAGTGTCAGGCTCCACTCAATGCCTACATCAAGCATTCTTTGTGGCTCATTTTCTTTGAAAAGTCCCCTGGACTTGCTATAGAGTGAGCTCCTGACAGAAGGAGGGGAGCAAGCTGTAAAGGTGGTAGAAAGCGTAGATGTCAAAACCAGGTGTATTAGGGTTCGAATCTTCACTTCTCCACTTACGGGCTGTGTGATTTTTGGCTAATGCACTTAGCCAAGGCGTGGCTTAGTCTTCTTGTGTACAAATGTAGGCATCTCACAATCTGTTCCCAGGAGGGTTCACCAACAAGTATGTGTGAGATGCATAAAGCTGTTACCCTTGCTCTGTAAACATCTCAGGGTTAGGTAATGTTGAAAAGCACACCTCTCTTCCAACTGGAATTCTATGCTAGGGAAGAGCCCCCTCGCCATGTGCTACCAACAGCAGTCTTTCGATGATCTGCCCCCAATAAAAGTAAAAGGTAAAGTTGCAAACGCCAGGGACTGCCACTTGTTTGTGAAGGAGGGAGAGGCAGCAGTAAGAGAGAACTGACAAAACTGCTCAAAACCCCATCTCCTGACGACTCTGAATTTCCAGGCTGCTGTAAAAGGTTGTAGCAAAATGGGTCGAATTCTCCAGAAGTCACCTGGGAAAGGTGTGGTAACTCCAGAAGGAATGGAGAGAAAGGGGCAGGGCAGAGTTTAGAAAATGAGAACTAAGATGTCTAGAGACCCTTTACATTGCATTTATCACTACATTAAGCAAACATCACCACTGCCATTTTACCCTCAACCAAGGCAAGGTTCAGGTAGCCCAT
Organism: Mus pahari; assembly: GCF_900095145.1. Taxonomy (NCBI): domain Eukaryota; kingdom Metazoa; phylum Chordata; class Mammalia; order Rodentia; family Muridae; genus Mus; species Mus pahari. Next base: position 78,549,770 of record NC_034598.1, on the reverse strand, counting down.
GGGAACTTTCTGTTGTTGTTCTGGAAATTAAGTCTCATGGTATTTGAGCCTGTCTGTCCTGTATTTGCTCATGCATAAGGTTTTTTATGTTCTTTCTCCATGTATTTTTTTAATTAAATTTATTTATTCCCTTTACAACCCTATATCAGCCTTTCTTCTCCTCCCAGAAGACCCCTTCGCACTCCTCTGTGGGTGTCAATCCCCCCTCCCACACCTCCAGCACTCAAGTTGTGGGACTATATGCATCTTCTCTCACTGAGGCCAGACAAGGCAGGCAGGGTGTCAGGCTCAGGGATAGCCCCTGCTCCATTCATTGTTGTTCCACATCTTTGCCAGCATGTTTTGTCCTTTGAGTTTGTGATCTTAGCCATACTTATGGTATAAGGTAGAATCTCAGGGTCATTTTGATTTGTATTTCCCTGATGACTAAGGATATCAAACATTTCTTTAGGTGCTTCTTGACCGTTCAAGACGTCTCTGTTGATACCTTTCTGTCCTGTACCCCATTTTTAATTGGGTTATTTGGATTGTTGTTGTCTAACTTCTTGAGTTCTTTATATATTTTGGGTATTAGCCGTCTGTCAGATGTAGGGTTAGTGATGATCTTTTCCCAATCTGAAGGCTGTTGTTTTCTCCTGATGATGGTATCCTTTACTTATAGAAGCTTTTCAGTTTCTTGAGTTCCCATTTATTAATGCTTTGCGTGAGTGTCTGAGCCATTGGTGTTCTGTTCAGGAAGTTATCTCCTGTACTGGCTAGTTTTGTGTCAACTTGGCACAGGCTGGAATAATCACAGAGAAAGGAGTTTCAGTTGGGGAAATGCCTCCATGAGATCCAGCTGTAAGGCATTTTCTCAATTAGTGATCAAGGGAAGAAGGGCCCCTTGTGGGTGGTGCCATCTCTGGGCTGGTAGTCTTGGTTCTATAAGAGAGCAGGCTGAGCAAGCCAGGGGAGGCAAGCAAGTAAGGAACATCCCTCCATGGCCTCTGCATCAGCTCCTGCTTCCTGCCCTGCTTGAGTTCCAGTCCTGACTTCCTTCAGAGATGAACAGCAATGTGGAAATGTAAGCTGAATAAACCCTTTCCTCCCCAACTTGCTTCTTTGTCATATTTGTGCAGGAATAGAAACCCTAAGACATCTCCTGTACTGATGAGTTCAAGGCTATCTCCCCCCCTCTTCTGTTCTTCTGATGTGTCTGGTTTTATGTTGAGGTCTTTGATCCTTTTGAATTGAGTTTTGTGCAGGGTTATAAATATGGACCTATTTGCATCCTTCCACATGCAGACAAGTTGGAACAGCACCATTTGTTGAAGATGTTCTTCCTTTTTCATGGTATGGTTTTTGTTTCTTTGTTTCAAATATCAAGTGTCCATAGGTGTGTAGGTTTATTTCTGGGTCTTTGATTCAATTCCATTGATTCACCTGTCTGTTTCTATACCAATTTCATGCAGTGTTTATTACTATTGCTCTGTAGTACAGTGTGAAGTGAGAGATAGTGATACCTTCAGAAGTTCTTTTATTCTTTAGGATCATTTTAACTATCCTATTTTTTTTTTTATTCTGTATGAAGATGAGGATTGTTCTTTCAAGACCTGTGAAGAATTGAGTTGGAATTTTGATGGGAATTGCATTGAATCTGTAGATTGCTTTTGGTAAGATGGCCATTTTCACTATGTTAATCCTACTTATCCATGAGCAAGTGAGATCTTTCCACCTTCTGATATCTCCTCAATTTTTTTCTTCAGAGATTTGAGGCTTTTGTCATACAGACCTTTCACTTTCTTGGTTAGAGTCACACCAGGTATTTTATATTATTTCTGGTGATTGTGAAGGGTATAATTTCCCTAACATCTTTCTCAGCCCATTTATCACTTGGGTAGAAGAGGGTTACTGATTTCATGGAATTAATTTTGTGTCCAAACACTTTGCTAATGGTAATTATTAGTTGTAGGATTTCTCTGGTAGAATCTTTGGGGTCACTTATGTATACTATCGTATCATCTATGAATAGTGACACTTTGACTTCTTCCTTTCCAATTTATATCCTCTTGATCTCCTTTAGTTTTCTTAATGCTCTAGCTAGAACTTCAAGTACTATATTGAAAAAGATGTGGGGAGAGTGAACAGCCTTGCCTTGTCCCTATTTTAGTGGAATTGCTTTAAGTTTCTCACCATTTAATTTGATGCTGGCTATTAGCTATTGACTATATTATGTTTACGTATGCCTCTTGTATCCCTGAATTCTCTAAGACTTTTAACATGAAGGGGTGTTGGGTTTTTCAGCACCTAGTGAGGTGTTCATGTGACTTTTTCTTTCAGTTTCTTTATATATTGGATTATGTTGGTGGAATTTCATATATTGAATCCCCTGCATCCCTGAGATGAAACCTACTTGATCATGGAGGATGATGTCTTTGATGTGTTCTTGGATTCAGTTTGTGAGTATTTTATTGAGTATTTTTGCATCAATGTTCATAAGAGAAATTGGTCTGAAATACTCTCTTTGTTGAGTCTTTGTGTGGTTTAGGTACCAGGGTGACTATACCCTCATAGAATAAGTTTAGCAGTGTTCCTTCTGTTTCTTTTCTTTTCTTTTTAAAATAGTTTGAGGAGTATTGATATTAGCTCTTCTTTGAGAGTCTGGTAGAATTTTGCACTAAAACCATCTGGCCCAGGACCTTTTTTCATTGGGAGACTTTTAATGATTGCTTCTATTTCCTTAGGGTTTATAGGAATATTCAGATAGTTTACCTGATCTTGATTTAGCTTTGGTAATTGGTATCTGACTATAAAATCATCCATTTCTCTTAGTTTTTCCAATTTTGTGCAGTACAGGCTTTTGAAGTAATATCTAATGATTCTTTAAATTTCCTCAGTGTCCATTGTTATGTCTCCCTTCTTATTTCTGATTTTGTTAATTTGGCTACTATCTCTCTGCCTTTTAGTTACATTGGCTAAGGATTTGTCTATTTTGTTGGTTTTCTCAAAAAGCCAACTCTTGGTTTCACTGGTTCTTTGTGTTATTCTCTGTTTTTAATTGATTTATTTCAGCCTTGAGTTTGATTACTTCCTGATACCTACTCCTCCTGGTGTTTGCTGCTTCTTCTTCTTCTTCTTCTTCTTCTTCTTCTTCTTCTTCTTCTTCTTCTTCTTCTTCTTCTTCTTCTTCTTCTTCTTCTTCTTCTTCTTC
>NC_034598.1:78544324-78546540 GCF_900095145.1 Mus pahari | reverse complement strand
TTCTTCTTCTTCTTCTTCTTCTTCTTCTTCTTCTTCTTCTTCTTCTTCTTCTTCTTCTTCTTCTTCTTCTTCTTCTTCTTCTTCTTCTTCCTAGAACCTTTAGATGTACTTTTAGTTTGTTAGTATGAGAATTCTTCAATTTCTTTTATAAGTGCATTCATACATTCAGTGCATGGAACGTTTGTCTTAGCACTGCTTTCATAGTGTCCTATAAATTTGGATATGTTTTACCCTCATTCATTAAATTCTAGAAAGTCTTTAATTTTTCTTTATTTATTTCCTGACCCAGTGATCATTGAGTAGAGAACTGCTCAGTTTCCATGAGTATATAGGTTTTCTATTGTTTCTATTACTGTTGAAATCCAGCCTTAATTCATGGTGATCTGATAAGATACATGGGGTTACTCAATTTTCTTGTATCTGTTGAGGTTTGCTTTGTGACTGATTATATGGCCAATTTTAGAGAAGGTTCCCTGAGGTGCTAGGAATAAGTAACATTCTTTTGTGTTTGAGTGAAATGTTCTATAGATACCTGTTAGATCCACTTGATTCATTACCTCTGCTAGTTTCATTATTTCTGTTTAGTTTCTGTCTCAAGGACCTGTCCATTGGTGAGAGTAGAGTGATAAGGTCTCCCACTATTAATATGTGGGTTAAGATGTGGATTTAAGCTTTAGTAATGTTTCTTTTACAATGTGGGTGCTCTTGCATTTGGGCCATAGATGTTTCAAATTGAGATGTCCTCTTGGTGGATATTTTTTTCTTTGATAAGTATGAAGTCTCTTTCCCTGTCTCTTTTGATTATTTTCAGTTGAAAGTTCATTCTATGAGATGTTAGAACTGCTGCTCCAGTTTGTTTCTTGGGTCCATTTTCTTGAACAGCCATTTTTCAGCCCTTTATACTGAGATAATGACTTTCTTTGTTGCTGAGATGTGTTTCTTGTATACAGCAGAATGATGGATTCTGTTTACACACCCATTCTGTTAGCCTGTGTCTTTTTTACTAGGGAATTGAGACCAGTGATGTTGAGAGATATTTAACAACCAATGATTGTTACTTTCTGTTATTTTGATGTTGGTTGTGGTAGTGTGTGTCTCCAAACATGTTTCTCTTCCATTTGTTTTAATGGTGTGAAATTATTTATTTCTTATGTTTTCTCAAGTATAATTAACCTCATTGGGTTGGAGTTTTCTAGTATCCTCTGTAGGGCTCGGTGGAGAGCTATTGTTTGAACTTAGTGTGAAATAACCTTCCCCTAATGAATATAGATTTCAAGGGACCAATCACTGGGTGAGTAGGCGGGACTTCTGGGTTGGGAAGAGAAAGAGGGGAGGCAGGAGAAACAGGGGGAGAAGGGAGGCAGACAGAATGTAGGAAACCGGAGGCTGCTGGTTTGATTGGCAGATCCACCACTGGAGGATTTATAACCTAAAATAGCTTACAAAATTAGGATGCTAGATCCTGCACCCAGTGATTGTGTTACCTGTTAATTCTAAACTAAGATTGTGTGGTGTTTTCCTTCACATGGTGACTCAGCTGGGTTCCAGAGAAAGGTATGGCTGCAGAGAATGGTGTACAAGAATATACATCAGCCTGCAGCAGGAATTTGGAAGCACAGGGCTGGCATGGCAACAGCCAACCATGGGAATTTAGCATGGGTGAGATAGGCCCTGGCTAAAAGGAAAGAATGTGTTTTTAGCCTGCCGGCTGGCTGCAAGCACACTAAAGCCACCAATCAGTGCCTGGCCAGAGATAGCATAGGATGCCTTTTTATAGTTCACAAAATAATTTGGTTTTATCATGGAATATCTTGGTTTCTCCATTTATGGTGATTGAAAGTTTTGCTGGGTATAGTACTCTGAGCTGACATCTGTGGTCTCTTAGGGTTTGTGGGACCTCTTCCCAGGTGCTTCTAGTTTGAGCGTCTCAGATGAGAAATTGGGTGTAGTTCTGTCTTAGTCAGGGTTTCTATTCCTGCACAAACATCATGACCAAGAAGCGAGTTGGGGAGGAAAGGGATTATTCGGCTTATATTTCCATACTGCTGTTCATCACCAAAGGATGCAGGACTAGAACTCAAGCAGGTCAGGGAGCAGGAGCTGATGCAGAGGCCATGGAGGGATGTTCTTTACTGGCTTGCTCCCCTGGCTTGCTCAGCCTGTTCTCTTATAGAACCCAAGACTACCAGCTCAGGGATGGCACCACCCACAAGGGG
>NC_034598.1:78520148-78543624 GCF_900095145.1 Mus pahari | reverse complement strand
CCTCCTCCTCCTCCTCCTCCTTCTCTTCCTATAATTCTTAAGTTTGGTCTTTTTATAATGCTACAAATTTCCTGGATGTTTTGTGTCATGAACTTTTTAGATTTTCCATTTTCTTCGACTGATAAATTGATTTCTTATATCATATCTTCTATACCTGAGAATCTCTCCTGTATTCTGTTGGTGATTATTATGTCTACAGTTCCTACTCTCTTTCCTAGGTTTTCTATCTCCAGGATTGCCTCAGTTTGTGTTTTCTTCATTTCTTCCATTTTCCTTTTCAGGTCTTGGACAATTTTATTCATATCCTTCATCTGTTTGATGGCATTTTCCTATATTTCTTTATATTTATTTGCTTCCTCTTTTAATACCTCTAGCTGTTTGAATTCATTTGCCTGTATTTCCTTAAGGGTTTTATTCATGTTCTCTTTAAAGGCCCCTATCATCTTTATAAAATTGGATTTAAGATCCTCTTCTTGTGCTTCAGTTTCCTTAGGATATCCAGGGTTTGTTGCAGTGGGATGGCTGTGCTCTGGTGGTGCCATGCCCTGGGTCATGTTGATTGTCTTCTTATGCTGTCCTTTAAGCACCTGTTTTTCACTGGATGTTTTGGCTGGATGATCCTGATGGCAGCAGGACTCCTTTGGAAGGTGGTGGAAAGCCATGGGCCAAATGAGGTACCAAAGGGTACCATAATCTATTGGCTGTGCCTCAGGCAGACCCCACTTTTCAGTGCCCCAGTCAGACCCAGCTGGGGTGGTGGGCAGATCCAACTAGGATGGGGTTGGTCAGGGTTCCAAGCTGGTTAGTTTTGGAGTCCCTAAAAGTTTCCATGAGAAGCAAAATGCTCTTGGAATCCTGCAGCCTCCTCCAATTAGAGGAGCCAGGCCAAAGCTAGACAATGGTGCAAGAGGGAGCATTCTAAAGGGTAATATCTACACATTGCTAGAATTAGAGCCCATATTTCAATATTTATTTAGAGATGTTTTTCATCCCTCATTTATACATCATCTCAGTCAACTCACGAAGAGTAAGATGCCCTATTTGTTTTCATTACTAGTTTCTTGTTGCTGCTGTAAAAATTACTTTGGATTTAGTTACTTAAGATGACATCAATTTATTATCATAGTTCTGAAGGTCAGAAATCCAAACTGGATCCTTTTGGGTAAAAGTCATTTTTGGTAATGTTCATGCTTTCTGGAGGCTCAAAAGGAAGAGTCTGGGTTCTTGACTGTGTTCTTGATCAGAGGCTCCCTACATTCCTTGGCTCACACCTCCATCCCATCTTCCAAGCCATCAGCTGTTATTCAAGTCTTATATTGTAGCTCTCAGCTATTGAGTGAGTCTTCCCGGGGTAAGGAAGCCTGCTGTGATCACATCATGTCTCAGCAATGTCAGTTACTATTCTTGTGGCTATGACCAAACACCCGATAAGAGGCAACTTCAAGTAAAGGTTTGTTCCCCTGTTAATACTTTCATAGAAGTGACGGTCTCGGCTATAAATGGGAGGAGAGTTATCTCTGATGACCTATAAATCACTGCTCGTCTTAAAAACTTTTCTTCTGTTTGGATAAACCTCAGGGCAGTATGATACTTATAAGGGTCTTTGTATGTTAGCAGACAAACTCAAAAGACTCCCTTGGAATGTTTCATAGTTCACCCTAATCGCAATGTGAGTGGTCTGCGGATTTCAAACTTGAAGCTTAGCTCAGAATCTTAGACTTTATAACTGAGACCCCATGAATGCAGCAGGCCCCTCCCACGGTTCTATCAGTTTTTTTCATAGAGGTAGAGAGCCCAGACATATGATCTCTTTAATCATCACCTTCATCTCCCAACTCCTTTACTACCTTGGAGCAAATAAGTTGATGCAAATTTCATGCAGGAGAGACTGAAGAGATGGCTCAGTGATTCCAAGCACTTGCTGTTCTTCCCAAGTACCTGAGTTCGATTCCTAGCACCCCATGGCATCTCACAACTATCTGTAACCTCAGCCCCAGAGATCCAGTGCCCTCTTCTGGACTCTTCAGGCACCAGGAACACATGTGGTACGCATACATACATGCAGGTAAAGTACTCATAGGCATAAGGTAAATGAATTTTTAAGAATATATTCAAGAAGAAGCCCCAGCCATTTTTTCACATGCCTAATGACTGCATTGAATCCAACCAGGTTTTCGAAGCCTGTTTGTGTCTATTTAGACATATGGGGTGAGTAATTTGTGAGCATTTACTGAGAGGCTTTATCCAAATTCCTTTTAAGAAAGATGCCAGGACCTCACTCTCAATTCTGTCACTGAAGCTGTGATTTTCCTATTTTAGATTGGAGACGCTAAAGCTAAACAAGAACGCAGATTTCACTCTGATTAAAATCACTGGCTGGTGAAAACCCAAATTAAAATAGAACACCAAAAACTGAGTTTCCATTTTCTATTAGAGCAGAAATGGTTTTGTTTTCCAAATCAAAAGTTCTATGCTGAAATGATATTAGTAAAAATTTTAAAAATGCAGATACCGTCAGAAACACAGGCAGCTATCATGAACTGGCATGTGTGTCCCTTTGGCTCCTGCCAAGTTGTAAGGACAGGTACACATGCTATATCACCATCTAATGGAATAATAAAGCATGAGAAGACATCAAGTGTCCCAAAGTATTTAGGAAAAAGAATATTCATTTTTGAGACACAGAAGTGACCTCACTACAGAAAAAAAAAAAGTGTCTCTACAGAATTCCATCCCCAACCATCCCTCCCTCCCTATAGTCCCCATACACATTACTTTTCTGATCCAAGATCTCATTGTGTAGCTCAGTTTTACCTTTTTTTTTTTTTTTTTTTTTTGTAATCTTCCTACTTCTCTCTTCCATGTGCCAATGTTATGAGCATGTGGCACCACACCCAGCTATTATACTTCTCTTCTGCCTGCAGGTCTCTATGTTAGAACAACAATACCAACAATGATACTAGTGACCATGATGAAGAGAAAAGCTTTGCTTAGTTCTTCCTTTAGGTTTAGTCCTTTTTTAAAAATTAAATTATTTTATTTATTTACATTCCAAATGTTGCCCCTTCCCCGTTCCTCCTCCCAGAATTCTTCACCCCATTCCCTTCTCCTTTGCCTCTAAGAGGGTGCTCCCCACCCATCCACCACTCTACTCCCCACCCTCCCCTCCCCCCCACACCTCACCTTGTCCCTAGCATCCCCCTTCCTAGGATATCAAGTCTCTATGGGAATAGGTACATCCTCTCCCACTGAGGCCAGACAAGGCAGTCTTCTGCTACATATGTGCCGGGGCCATGAACCAGCCCGTGTATGCTCTTTGGTTCGTGGCTTAGTGTCTCAGAGCTCCCAGGGGTCTAGGTTAGTTGATACTGTTAGTCTTCCTATAGGGTTGCCATTCCCTTTAGTTCCTTGAGTCCTTCCCCTAACTCTTCCATAGAACTTCATACAATGTGTGTGTGTGGCGGGGGGGGGGATGTCTTTTTTCTAGAAGTTAGGTATGTAGTTTCATAAATATACAAAAAGCCTATAAAATACCTCCCAGAGAAGTTAAACAAGCCAACAAAGCAAACCAACCAACTATAGCAACAAAAACTTGTAAGAAATGCATGGGATCCTCATTCCATCTGACTGACATTTTGTCGAGGCTGGGCTTTGGCTCAGTGCTAAGGGTAAATGTTCAGAGAAAATACAGTGTTGACCATTACCCTGAGGTTTGTAAAGATGTAGAGTCATTTAGACCCCGCCCTATCCATCTCAGCCTCTGCCCATTACCTTCCCTCCCAAATCTATACCCATTATGGCTGTCCTTGTATCCGTGCCATCTCCAGTCTATTCACAGCCTTGCTTGAAATGTGATTGGTTCTGGGCTCTTCTCTTCTCTTCTCTTCTCTTCTCTTCTCTTCTCTTCTCTTCTCTTCTCTTCTCTTCTCTTCTCTTCTCTTCTTCTCCTTACTTCTCCAATGGAACCAGCTGGCAACATTCTTAATCAGTCTTTGTAGGCCATCTTCAGAACACTCTTTTCTTTTGGAAATAAATGATAGATAGATAGATAGATAGATAGATAGATAGATAGATAGATAGATGAATAAAATAAACAAACAAATAAATGTCAGACAGAAAGACCCACCTAGTCCCTAGTATTCAGTGATATCCACTGCTAGCTGAATTTTGGGGGTCACATGCCCATTAGAACATACAAAAGCTTAGGTGATATAGCCAGAAAGTTCCATACAATTGCTCTAAGCTCAACTCTGGACTTCTGCATTTCAAAATCTCTTTAATGCAAACCACCCAAGTAGAGCTGCTGCCAAGAGCTACTCACTTGCCTCATTTTAAAAAAACATTTTTAGCAATATTATTGTGCCTAATAATGAACTTTATCTTGACTCTTTTATACATGCACTTGGATCTTCTTTACCACCCACCACCACTACCACCATCTCTTGTTGCTTCCCACCCCACAGATCCCCTTTGTGCTTCCCAACCTCTCTCCTCTCTACATTCATGGCTTTGATTAATTTTGGTGACCCAATGAGTTTCATTAGTGTTTCTTATAGAAGCATCGGTGAGGTTTTTTTTTTGTTGTTGTTGTTGTTTATTTGTTGGTTTGCTTTTGTTTGTTTGTTTGTTTTTAGAAGCATGTGCACCTTACCATTAGCTATAGAACTGAAGAAAATATCTCTCCTTCCCCTAGCAAATGCTGATAAGTCCTCAGAGAGGAGTTGGACATTGTAAGCCCCTCTTTCCTATAGGACAGGATAGTGACAGGCCACTTCACAGCTGAACATTGTACAGGTCATTTCACAGCTACCATAGAGTGTAAGGGGCTGAAGTCAGTTACACAACACCCACTCCTCCCTTTGGCTCCTGTGTTCTTTCCACTTCTTCTCCTGTGATGTTCCCCGAGACTTGGAGGGGGTGGGTGCTACAGATGCTCTGCTTAAAGCTGGGCAGCCAACCATCTCCTATTCTCAAGACACTGACTAATCCTGGGTCCCTACAGCTACCACTGCCCACTGCCCACTAAAAAAAATGAACTTTCTCTGCCCCAAACTGAAGGCATCACCGATCTATTCTCATAAACACAATCAATCTGATAGACAGACGTTTTATGTACAAATAGCAAAACCACAGTGGTATCTTTCACCACTAGAGCCTATGGCCACCCTAGGGGAAGGCTGTTGACCAAGTTCAGGACCAGCTGTAAATCCTGCTGTGTGGCAGCTCTTACCTTAATCAGAAAGTGGTTGAGTAGTTCAGCCTATCCTGCCAGACTAGACGTTGAACTACCTGAGCAATGTCACCTGCTCTCTGCTTTAACCCTCTGTCTCAGTTCCTCAGATGAATCTCATCTCACCGCCTGCATTTTCCTCAGGATTCCTTTTGATAGCAGACTCTGATGGAGTCTTCCATTGGAGTGGGGTTGAAATTGCTTTGTGGTATTTAAATTGCTTTAGGGATTTCTCAGAAGCCCATTGAAATCACCAACTCGGAGAGGAAGATGAGATCAAGTTCTTAGGCACCTTAAGGTGAAACACTTTTTAAAAACCTACTGGATTCACAGGAGAGATGCATGACGAATTTGAATCCACGTGTCCTCTACCATTTCCTGGTATCCATTACCATCGCTGGTATCACCTGTCGCCAAGATGCTAATTAATGGAATTAATACGGGGCGCCTGTCATCTAGTTTCCTTACATTAGCTGGTTCTGTTCTGTAGCCTTGGCTTTCCTGTTTGAAGCATCCAGCATCTGTCTCCATCAAAGCAGACATAGCTGAGAGATTTGACTGATCCGGTTTATCATGACTTTATTGACAGTGTCCCTGGGAACTGTCAGGCCAGTGACACTTGGACTTTAATGCCATGCTTATCAACTTAATAATGTTGTCATTAAGCACGGCGTTCTGCCTTAGTCCTTGAATCGATCCACAGTTCTCTATATTCAACACTCACTTCTCAGACTCCTATCATGAGTTATCCAGATAACACTTTAGCCATGATTCACGTGAGAGCAAATGCCTATGTACATACCCATGTATGCATATCATCTTACACACCCCACATATTACCTGACATCTCCAGCTATGATCAGTCCTCCTGGGGGGGAACTAAGTTAACATAAAAATAAATCACAATCTCTCTTTTGTAAATCACTCACAGAATCTCTCAAAATTATTAACTGTCTTAAAGATCTCAAATCAAAATTTGATATTTTAAACTGATATCAGCATTGATGATGTCTAAAGGGATATAGATGGTGTGGATTTAACAAAAACTAAAAAATGGAGGTGGATTGTCGTGAGGAAGAACAGAGGAAAAACTCTGGAGCCAGAGGCCAGTATGGCAGGAGAAAGCAAACAGAGAGAGTCAGTGTCAAAAGCCAAGTGCTGCCTGAATGCACGCTAATGGACTCTTCCTGGCCTTAATGCTGGCCTTAATGGAAACACATACATTTTGGAAGAATATAGCATCGGTATAATTCACATAGCTATTGAGTGCCTGTTATGTGCCCAGTGTTTGAAGCATTCTAGCTGCATCTCCGTCATTTTACTGCACTCCGTGTCATTTGGGGTGGGTTCTCACTCCTCAGAGGATAAAACTGAGGTCCAGAGGACATCCTGAGATCATCCAGCCTGCCAAGGGTGGGACGAGAGTCCCTCTAGAGACTGCTCACCTGAGCAGTCCTCAAGGCCTGTATGTTTACCTTCTGTGACCTCTTGCCTCACAGAAATTCTAGACCCTTCCACTTGAGCAGCTGCTAAGTTTGAGTAGCGTTTCCTTAGAGAATGTTAGACTTGGCTGAGGCAAGGAGGAGACTCTAGACCTTTAGCAAAGATTACCTTCAGAATCTTCTGGAAGCTAGAGCAGCCCAGTGTCTCAATAACAATGGCCTATTGATTTAGTATGAAATGCCAATCTGACAGCCACAGATGAGCGCAAACCTAACAAAGGATTGGGCCAAACAAATCGCTGCCCAGCTGTTATTGCCCTATGCTGAAGTGGAGAATTCAAAGGAAATTACTTCTTGTCCCTGAAAGAGGCCTGAAATAAAAACGTTTTTTAATGCTTCTCCTTTGTCTACAGGACTAAGTGCTGCCAAGCGTCCAAACTGCACCTAGGTGAGAGCAGATGTCTTAAATCCGGGCCACCACTGCACTACTTCTAGTTTATTTTGCACAAGCTTCAGGAAAGCTTGAGTGGCTGTCTGATGAATGCTCCCAGGGTCCAGCCAACTACCCAAAGGCGGGCTACACGTTAATGTAAAAGTAATGTGTTGCAAGTTGCAGGCTGTATTTAGAGAAATTTGAACTTGCTTCTGTCCTCTCTCCCTGCTTCCCAAGGTTGGAATCAAATCTAGTAGAGTGGCTTTACTCGCAGGCTTCCTGATGATTCTCTATGAACTGAGAGAGGCTAGAGACAATTGTTTGGAAGGAAGGGATAAGTTTGCACAATGTATAAACGACAGGGGGCCCATCTTCAAGGCACGTTTCCCTTTTCTTTCAGTAATGTGCTATTCTCATACACAAATTAAAATATTTCCTCTAAGATCCCATAAGTAAATGTGAGCCAGAAAGCCAAAAATCTTGTATTTTGTCAGTAAAAGATTTTGTATTTTGTCTTCTGTTATCCTCAGTTTTTCTGAGGGAAAGTGCCTCCCCACTCCCTTAATAGCTTTGACCTAGCTTTCATTTCCATGGAAGCCTTAAAGACACAGTACCATATTGCAGCAGGGGTTCCTAATCTTTCTGTTCTGAAAGGCAGCACTTCATTTCTTCTGAGGGTTTAAGGTCAGGGGATGGGGATAAGAAACTTCTAGCAAATTGTTTCACTGCTCCCTAGGGAGGCTGTGAATCCTAGGCCACTACCAAATTGTACTTCAAGATCTATGCACTCTGAGCACTCTTGTGCAAGGATTCTTCCATTTGATGAGAAATGGAAAAACTCTTTTTGGACAAAAAAAAAAAAAGCAATTACTGGCTATTCCACTTTCCCAGAAGACTGAGGCAAAGCTACCTTCATCTGCTGTCCGGGGCTGCCAAAGCAATGAAGGCACAGAGTTGAGCCTTGAAGGGCTCTCATGATGCCCATGTGTGCACTACAGACCAGTTTTATGTAAACGTCCCTCTTGCCCAGACAGTCATCTAGCCTGCTCTTCTAATGAACACATTTCTCAGCTCTTAGAGTCTCACCTTCCTGCTGACAGAAGAATATATCTGAAAAAATAAACCCCAAATGTGGATGTTTGCAAAGCTACTGGCCAACATTAAACTCATTCATGTCCTTAACTGTTATTTTTGGCTGTTGGTTGGATGTGGGATGTGGGCATGGAAACCCCGCTTCATTTGTCCTGTAGTGATCTGAGTATGGTTCCTTGGGAACATCCTGGTGGTACCCTGTGGACATCAAGACTCAGCCCACAGAATTATAGGCTTTAATGTTGGAAGACAACTCAATGGATCATCTGGTCCTATCTAGACATCTTGGGTAGAATGACCCCATTTTAAAGATGACACAGTGGAAGCCCAGAGAGACCTTAAAAAACAAAGGATGGAAGTTCTAAGACCTTTATCTATAAGCTCTTCCTTTGTGCTGCATTGAAAATCCATAACAAGGTGAGATGCCAGCATAGAATGAGTTTCTTATGTGCACGACACATTTCCAAGATACAATTGATGAAGTGCATAGTCACAAACATCCTCCCACCTACCAAGCCCTTCTGATATCTTACCTTCAAAATCTGATACCAGCTGGGTGGTCGTGGCATAGGCCTTTAATCCCAGCACTCAGGAGGCAGAGGCACATGAATATCTAAGTTCAAGACCAGCCTGGTCTACAGAGTGAGTTCCAGGACAGCCAGCCCAACACAGAGGAACACTATCTAGAAAGAAAACACAAAACAAAAACCCAAGCAAACAAAAAGGATGTGACCGCAACCAAACCACAGGAGTAGCCATATTTGGTGTTTGCTCATCACTAACTGATGTCTCTTTCCAGAGCACAACATGCATGTCTTACTTAATTTTTAGACATTTTATTGCACAGATGTTCTAAAGTTTCCTGTGTCAGGCCTCACATCTCTCCCAAGACATGATGTAATACAATGTTTTATCAGATGCCTGAGGTATTCCACCACAGCTACATGGTTCCTCAGACAGGTAATAATATTCCTGGGTTGACCAGCTCTCCAGCCCTTACCTGCCACGTGCTATTTCTAGGCAGGACCTGACACAGACTGTACCAGACATTGGTGAGTGCTGATATGTTTTCCTGGTTGTGATCATTCCTCCAGAAGCATGCAAGGATCTCACCATCACTGTGGTAAAGGTAGATAGGAAGTTCAGGAAGAGAGAAGAGATAGGGAGCAGATGTTGCTTTGTGAACTTCCTAGTTTCTGTAGGTTTGGCCCCAAGACTTGGAAATCCCTGTATAAGGTTGAAGCATGGATCCTACACATTTGAATCACCACCACAGAGAGAACAACAACATTCTGCCATTCTATAAAGATAACCATTCCCGCACAAAGCAATGTAGGGAAGGGGGCCACATGGAAGCTGGGAGAAGGTAGCCATATGTTACAGAACTAAACATGTAAAAGAGGAATACACACAGGATGTGGACACAGACATTTTTCTTTACCCCATCAGCTAATACTTCCCTAATGGTTGTACAGGAAGAAGTTTGTTCTTGACAACTATAGTCCTGTATTATTGTGGTTTTTTTATTTACCATTAGTGTGAATTTCTGAAGCCATTCGTACTTATATTTCACATCTATTTCAACAAATGACTTTGAGGTTTTAAAGAAGGCATTGCCTCATGGTTTCTGATGGTCACAAGGCCAGGAGTACTTCCTTAGACCTGGGTTTCTCACAAACCCAGGCTGACAGGCTATGTCAATTCAGTATCGGATGGGCCTGGAGAATCTGCTTCCAGAAGGCATTCAAGGTGATTGTCATAAGTCCTCAGTTGCTCGCTGACATTATCTGAACTCTAAAATCCTGCTGGAAGGGCATCTCACAGAGATGCCTAGGAGAGTTTGGAATAGGCAACTGCCATCTCCCAGCCTGAATTGTTCAAGACACAGATCCTTCAACTGTCTGGTTGCTTTGGGTAAGAAGGAAACTTTTCGAATTGTGATAAAATATGCATAACATAACTTATCCCTTAACTACCTTTCGGAGTACTGTTTCGTGGCAGTAAGTACACACACACTGGTATGTAGTTGTCATTACTGTCCATCTGGAGACCTCTTCATCCTGGACAGAAGTTCTGTGCCCATTTGTATCACTGACTTTTCTCATTTCTGCCATCAAAGTAGCTGGCAAGAAACAACTCAGGATGGGAGGGGTCGCTTTGGCTTGTGGTTTGAAGAGCTCCAGTCCACTGTAGAAGAGAAAGCATAGCAGCAGAAGTGAAAGGTGGCTGGTCATACTGCATCTTCCGGAAGGGTAAGAAGAGTGAACAGGAAGTAAGGCCAGGCTGTATAACTCCAGCGCTCACCCAGTCCCCCACCCCAACAAGGCCTCACTCACTAAATGCTCACATCCTTCCAATACAGTGCATCATCTGGGGATGTGAGCTTTCACCTCTATACTACACACCATTAAACAGCAGTTGACCGACTCAACTCTTTGCTTTTAGTTTTCATTTTGATGGTGTTTTTGGTGGTGGTGGATGGTTGGTTAATTTTCAGACAGTCTCACACTGTCTCAACTGGTGTGGAACTTGCTGTATAGCCTAGGCTGGCCTCAAACTCAAGACGATTGTGCGTCAGTCTTCTGAGTTTATGGTATGATTCACCACACAAGGCTCATCCATCTAACTTTTATGGATATATTCAATTCCTAATTTTTGTCTTTGTGAATTTGCCAACACCTGATGTTTTACACAAATAGATCTCAAGCTAATTATCCTTTTCTTTCCCATAGAGCAATGTCTTCAAGGTTCATTCATGTTACCACATGCCCGAGTGGAGCTCCTCTTTAAGGCTGAATAATGCCCCATGGTATGTCCACCACATTTTCTTTATCTGTCAATTAGCATTTGGGCTAATGTTGCTTTCACTGCGGTCTTCTTATAACCAAATGTAAACATGAGATCTCAAATCACTACATCAGACCCACACTTTGGAAAGGCAAGGTGTGTGTGGGGGGGAGTACTAAAAATGCCATTAACAAGATGTCAGACCAATATCAGAATATGCAAAGCTATTTTAATAATTGCTTACAACTCTCGTTGTAGTGAGGACTCACTTGCTCATCATCCTTAATTCTTTTGATGGTATATAAAATTCTGGGTTTTCCGATCTTTTTTAGGGATTATACCTCCAGTAGTTCCAAGGAGAACACAGTACTCAAAATAGAAAGGTAGAAAAGACACCTGACTTGTAAATAAATATTGCCTTAAAAGATTAGTTTTGGTACACCAGATGTCATGGATACAAGCATGACAGCCGGTCATGTTGTAGCTGAGCATGAGGTTGGCAGCAGGGGAAGAGAAAGCTGTCCTGTGTAGTTCCACTTTCCTGTAAGTAATGGTTGTCCCATCATTTGGGTCATGGCTGCAGAATGGTTGGAGCCATTTTTTTATGTAGTATATGGTCATATGGGCCCAACAGAAGGATTAGTCTGCAGTGAAAAGAATGACAGAAAAAAAAAATGTCCCCATGCAAGTATCTTTTCACCTGTCCTGTGGCCCTTCCTCCTGCTTTTTGTGCCTGGAAATGCAGAAAGATGGCTCTTTTGCCTTTTTAGTTTATCACATGAGTTCAATTTTCTGTTTTGTGGTGAATTTGGAAGATTTACAAAGATTAAGGCAAAAGGGCCTTTTTTTAAAAAAAAAAAACCAACCAGCAATTGTACCCTGCCACTTATGTAAGGTAAGGTGCAGGAGCCACTCTGGAAGCATCTCTACCCATCCATCGTTATTACTGTGATGGAGGCTGATCTCCGAATCACTGGACACATTCCTCTCCACCAGGGGCAGAGACAGAGTGGTGATGACTGCTGCTGTACCCAGCCAGCCTGCAGGGAAGGTTCCAGAAGATGAGTAATGATTGTTCAAACAGAAGGCAAAAAACAAACAAACAAACAAAAATAAGTGTGTTTCAGAACAGCAGTGGCATCATTCCTGTGTGTATATGTGTGTGCGTGCATGCGTGCATGTATGTGTATGTGTGTGTGTGTTTGTGTGTGTTTGCATTCCTCAGTTGGGAACTTTCCTTCAGCAGCCCAGATACTCAAGTGTGACTAGTCTCTTAAGAACTGGACAGAAAGCAAATACTTTAAGTCTTCAAACATCTTGGGGTAGTGCTTGCCTAGCATGTAGGAAACCCTGGTTTCATTCTCTAGCTCCACATAGCATAGGGCTTGGTAGTGCATGCTCAAATAGCATTCTGGAGGTAGAGTTGGGAGGATCATAAGTTCAAGGTCATTCAGAACTGCATACTGAATTTGAAGCCAGCCTAAGCTACTTGTGATCCTCTCTCTCTCTCTCTCTCTCTCTCTCTCTCTCTCTCTCTCTCTCTTATCTCTCTCTACATATAATGTATATTGTATATTATACTATCTACTATCCATAGATATATAGATATATATGATATACACGCAAATATAATACATATATCATAATATACATGATATATATATATATATATATATATATATATATATATATATGAAGAAGTCTGCTGTAGACAGACAAATGTAGATATGGAAATAAATAGGTGTGAGGGGGCAATGGAAAGAAAGAGGGAAGAAGAAAAGGAAGTCAAAAGAAACTAGGAGAAGAAAGAGAAATAAGGAAAGAGAGATAGAGATTGTTAAGGAATAGATCCACGCAGATGTAGAAGCCAAGAAGTGAGTTCCTAGTCAGGTGGGTCAATAGGCTGGGGTCTCCAGGAAAAGCTGTAGCTCCAGACCCATGCTATCCTGTATCTGAATCCCTTCTTACATGGTAGAGGTCACTATTTTCCTATGGAGGTGACTAGAGGAATATTACCCATGACACAGAGGTTAACCTACTTTGCCTTTTAAATATTAATTTCATCTGAAAGTCAAACTCACAAAAGCATCTGGAATATTTAAGCAAATATAATTAAGCCAACTTGACACCTGAATTTAACTATCATCCATCCATCCTTTCTATCTGTCCATTCAAATATATAGTCACAAAGATGTTGAATTGAATTTTTACCCAGTGGCATCTTTTTTTAAAAAAAGAAAAAAGAAAAGAAAGAAGAGAAAAGATTTACTTTACTCTGACTCACAATTTCAATAGTTTTTGGTCTACAGCCACATGGCCTGCTGACCTGGGCTGGCACATTGTGGTGGGAACTTGTAGCAAAGGACACTGTTCACCTTGTGGCAGACAGGAGGCAGAGAGTCAAGATTCAAGATTCACAGTGTCCCCCTTCAAGTGTCCTAACTTCATAGATTCCATCTCCTAACAGTTCCACCATCTCCCAATGATACTATAGACTAAGACCCAGCCTTTAATATATAGGACTTGGAGGAGTATTCAAATTCCCACTATGCAGTGGGCTCTTTAGAATGGTGTCAGGTAGGGCTGGCTTCTCAATTTTTGAAAAATCTATCTACTCTTACCTTCACACATAGAATGCACTTTGTCTTTATTGCTTTCTATTATCTTTTTCTGACTTCATTGAAGAGAAGACAACCACACAACCCCATTGCTCCCCAGTGAAGATGCTGAGAAGCAAGAATACCCAGTAAGATTTCAGAGCCTTGTATCAGCCCTCTTCAATGGCCACTAGCATTTCAATAGCCACCAGCTCTTGGACTACATGACTTGGATCACACCTATTTATTGAAAATTTCCCACCCCCTCCTAGTTTGGCCTTCATGTCACCACTACCCATACACCTCACCTTTCTCCATTTCGGTTCCTGGGACATTCCATTCTTAATGTCATTCTGGTTTCCTTCCCTTTCGAATGCCCCAAGTTTATATCTTGTTCTCAAAAGCTCCCGAATTGCTAGATCCCCAACTGATCCTCTCTGGGACTCTCACTGTCCCTGTAAGCTTGAATATCTAACTGTGAGCATCCCCTCAACCTGGTAGCAGAAACTGTGTTAGTTTCTTCTTTTGTTGCTATGACAAACTACCTGACAACAACATCTTAATGGAAGGTTCTACACAGGCTCACACTTTTAAGGCATGGAGCATCATTACAGCAAAGTCATGGTTGCCAGCACCTGGTCACATTGCATCTACTATCAGGAAATGGGGACAGATGAATGCTCAACTCACTCATTCATTTGTCCACTAGATGATCCTGGATTCTGTCAAAAGTTGACAAATGTTTACCGTCACACTCTTAGGAGTTGCTCTTTTGTCCCAAGACACGCGTATCTTAGCCCATGTCATCTTCTTGCCTCTCCAGGACATGGTCACTCTATTGCCCATGTCAGTGTCACCTCCTGAAGAGAACACAAAGCAGTTCACAGTGACAAGTCTAAACTGGGGTGTTATGATTCTCCTGAAGTTATGATTTTAGAGTATGGTATTTTCTTCTAAATTGCAATGCTCTCTTCCAATTGATACATTTCCCCCAAGAAGGAAGAAGGCGTTTTGAAGACTTAGGAAGTAAACCAAAGGTCACATGTCCAGAACAAAAACTCGACAGATCCTTGAGGGCACCTATTCAGCAGGATAAAAAGGAATAAAGAACTGCTGGGGTGAAGACTGAAGACTTTGTGCTGCCAAAGTTCAGAGAGAAACAGACAGAGAGAAAGAGAGACAGAAACAAAGACAGAGAGAGAGATAGAGAGAGGCGGGAGAGAAAGAGACTGACTGACTGAAGTTGCCTCCCACTTGGGTAGGAAGCTCCAGGCTTTCAATTTGGGGGAGGTGTCTTCTATGGGGGGGTCAACTCTTCTGGTGATTCAGCCACATTTGAGTTATCCTTAATCCTTATCAGTATCCCCAGTAGAAGGTTCACTGATTTACCAAATTGCGCAATGCCGCAATCATTACTCTGGTCTGTTGCAAGTTCCCTTTCTGGGGTAAGTCGACTTGTGTCTTTTGTCATCCTAGGAAAAGTCTGTCACAGCAGGCTTATAGTGGTAGAACCTGACACTCCTAGCCAGAAATGGATCCTGCTATCCAAATAGCATCCTTCCAGATCCCAGAGGATTGTTGTCGCTCTAACGCAGAAGGAGTCTGAATATGGATTTGAAGAATGAACTGTGTGTGGCTATATTTGGGGAGTAAGAGGCATGGTTCACTGAGGGCACGTTTCAGTTGAACTGTCTCATGTTGCTCTTTGCATTTCTCACTAGTCATGACTGTGACAGTTGTCGCCTCCTCCCTTGTCCAGTTCAGAGTTTGACAAAGGCTGCAGGAATTCCCGGCTAGGTGGGTAGAAGCCATCAGCTCCCTACAGAAGGGTTGCGTGAGGAGGACTCCCAGTGACCCCTTGGATCATTTGGGAAAGAGGAACCCTGGGGAACGATCACCCCTAGAAGGAGATTGTCATTTTCCATGCTCTGGCCGTGTGTACAGCTTGTTAGGAAGGACACAGACAGGTGCTTCTAGCACGGCAGGAGTTCATCGTGAGACAGGGAATGAAAGAGATACAGTATGAAATCAGCAGGTGAGCATAGATGCATTGCCCAGGAAAAGGATGTTGGAGGGATATTGAAGGATATTGATTCTCAGATCCCGGGGATTTAGCTCTTTGTGAGAATGAGGACATGCTCCCGAGTGCATCCCAGGCTCCTAATAAATGCCACGGCTCCATCTGCTCGGTGGCTGAAGGCACAGGAGGTGGCAGAGGCAGACTAGAGAGCTGTTTGATGATGTTTTCTTTCCTAATCTCTAGTTCCTCGGGAGTTCTCACAAGCTGTCACATGTGGGCAAGGTCAGGGAATTTGACGTCTCCCAAGTGACACTTCTCTAGGGTAAGGCACTCCCAAGGGCAAGACAGCGTTAGCCTTGTGTCTCGGGGATACTTTACACGTTGGTGGGGGCTGCGAAGAAGCCACAGAGGCAGTGGCAGAGGCAGTGGCTCCTTGGTACCCAGGAAATTCTTCTAACAGTCAGGTCTGCAGAGATTTCTGAATCCACTTGTGACAGAGAAGACCCTGTAATGTTGTTTACTGAGGGGAAAAAAAAACCACATTCTTGAATAGTTACACTGGTTGCATTATAACTGAAAAAAAATTGATAACCAGTAAGTACTTGGACTCCCCAGGTTCCTCACAGATAGGGCACAGGGACTCTCTTGGCCAATCAGTTACGGATTAGGTCTTTGAGTCCCTTCCCTTCCTAGTCAAACAACTTGCTAAACTAAACTACTTCCCTGAATCCAAGAAGAAACATTTTAGAACAGACTGCCCTATCTAGACCCAGATAGCTTGAGGACAACATGATTTTGCCTTAACCCAGCACCAAGCATCCTTTTGGGAAATCTAACCACACCATACCTCTTCCCATTGTCCCAGGAAAACCTTCACAGTCTCATAGATTCAACTACCACCCATAGCTACAAAACCATTTGACTGGCCCTAAACTCACTTCTAAGCTTCAATGAAAACTTCTCAGGGTGAATATGAGTTGGAAACCTCAGGCATGTCCTAAATGGAACTCGTTCTGTCGACCCCTAAGTTTCTCCTTTATTGTCCAGCTCTGTCAGTTGGATCACACTTTGCAGCTGCACAAACTGGCTGTTTTTATTTCCCCATTTCTGCCAATGCTCACACATCCAAGCTATCACCAAACCAAGGGGATTCTGTGCTCTAAATGGTTCTCCTTGGTAAATCAATCTTGCCAGATGTGGTGGCTCACACATGCAATCCCAGTACTCAGGTGAAGGTAGGAGGATAATGAGTTCAAAACCAGTCTGAGTTACATACACAATAAGTCCCAGGCTAGCCTGAGCTACTGACTGGGATCTGAACTTAAAGGCAAAAGGCCAAAATAATAACAATAACAACAACTTTTTCTTTCCAACCTTACTAGCATTGCCATAACCAAGGTTATTAAGTATCATTCTAGTTAGTTCATAAAGAATCCATAGTTAGTTCATAAATAATCCATCGCTTAGAGAGGATGCTTTTTTTCTTAGAGAGGTCAGATGGTGTTGGTGGTAGCTACAAGAATCCCATGACCTGCCCAGTGGAGGCAGCTCACACCTTTAATCCTAGCACTCCAGAGGCAGGCAGAGTTCTGAATTCAAGGCTAGCTTGGTCCACAGAGGGAGAGAGTTCCAGGACAGCCAGAGCTACACAAAGAGACTCTGACTCACAAAGAAGGAAGGAAGGAAGGAAGGAAGGAAGGAAGGAAGGAAGGAAGGAAGGAAGGAAGGAAGGAAGGAAGAAAAAGAATCCCATGACTTGAAAGGTTGAGGCAGGAAGACAACCTGTTCAAGACTAGCCTGGGTTATATAAAGTATACATAATAATTTTATTCATAAAAACAAGGGCTAGTGATATAACTCAATGGCAGAATGCTTGCCGCCTATCCCAAAGCACCAGCACTACAGAATGGACTGTGTCAGCATGGTAGCATGGACATTCTACGTAATATCTTAATGTCTTGTAAATCCCCATCATATAGAACTAAGTCGTAGGACCCATCCTTGTCTTCTACTACTGTTTCCTCCTTACCCCCAAGAAAGGAAGGCTTTTCTGACTCCATACACCACGTGCATTTCTGGCTTCATCCTCTGAATGAAGCTACTCCCTCCATCCGGGACACTCATCCTACTGTTCTTCACAGGCTAATTACATCTGACTCATTTTTTAAGGCTTAGCTAAAGCATTCTCGATTCCAGGAAACGTCTTATGAATGCCCAGAATGGAACACGAACCATTCCTTTCTGTTGTTCTCTGCAGCACTCAGCACATCTGTTATTATCTTCTGTGTCTGCTTGTCTAGCTGCCTTTAAGACCTTTTTTTTTTGTCAATCCATCCTCTCAGATGAGATCATATGAGTTCAGGGTATTATGGCCATGGACTCATTTATACTCTCAACATGCCTATCCTGGCACCGCAGTCAGCTCGACTTTATTTTGTACTCGATTTCCTTACCTTTGTATTTTTAGATCCTGTCTTAATTTTCTGTTGCCATGACAAAGTATCATGATCAAATCAACTTACAAAAGAAAGCATTTAGTTTGGGGCTCACAGTTCACAGAGTATTAGAGTCCATGACCATCATGGTATGGTAGCAGGCAGGCACTGTGATGGAGCAGTTGCTGAGGGCTTATATCTGATCCACAAGAAAGAGGCAGAGAAAGAAAACTAGGAATGGCATGGGCTTTTGAAAGTCCAAAGACTGCCCCTTCCAGAGCTATATCTTCTAAACCTTCCCAACAGTTCTAGGAAATATGATTTAAGCATTCAAATATATGAGCCTATAGGCACCAATCTCATTCAAATTACCACAAACTGCAACCTGTAAAATGATGATTCCATCCACAAATTTCTTCTACCCACTAAGATACAATAATCTTTTTTAAAATCTTCAAGATTCTTGAAATTCCCTCAACGCGGTGTAGACTAGGCTGGCTTTGATCTCACAGAGGTCTGCTTGCCTCTGACTCCTGCATTGTGGAATTAAAGGCATACACTCTCACACTCTCACACTCTCACTCTCTCACTCTCTCACACTATCACACTCTCAACACTCTGCTCAGAAAACCTCTCATCTCTGGAAATGTCAACATAGGCTTCCCCCCCACCCCACCCCCCAAAAAAACCACTGGTCTCCTGGAAAACTGAATTGTGTAATAGGTATGACTTTGAGGTAGACTGTACCAACATGATTGACAAGTGAACTCATTCCCATGACTCCAGTTTGAGGGCTCTACATATAATCAGGATAGCATTAAGCCAGAGCATGCTTGCAAAATAGCATACTCAATTAGGCTAGAGGTCTTCCATTGTGATTGTTATAACACAATGGAAAGGCCTTTTTCCTGAATGCAATGGGAGTGAATTCTTGCCACTTCATTGTCATAATTAAATATTTTTGTTCATCTGCTGAACCCATCATGAAATTGAAGGTGTAATTGGAGTTAAGAGGCCAATACCTAGTGTGATGACCAGGCCCTCGTTGTAAGCCTAACTAGGTTTGGAACCACCTAGAAGACATAACTTGTGGTATTTATTATTATTATTATTATTATTATTATTATTATTATTATTATTATCATCATCATCATCATCATTATTATTATTAAAGGAATGTCCACAAGCTTTTAATTGAATAAGGAAGACATACCATCCACATGGCTGGCATCATTCCATGCGCTAGGGTCCCAGAATGAATGCAAAGAGAAAAAGGAGAAACCAGATGAATGAATGCTTTCTCTTCCTGCCTTCTCCTTCCTCATCCATACAGTTGTGAGCGAGTAGTATCACACTTCTGCTGCGCCCTGGTTAAGAATAGCCCATGCGATACCTTCACCACCATGATAGTCTTTACCCTAGTACCTAACTCTTTCTCCTTTGTCTACAGGCATTTGATCATAGCCATGGGAAAAATAAGTAGTATAGCTGACACATGAGATTAACAGTAGTTAAGTCAAAGAATTTAAAGATGAAAATGTCATAGAAACATTTTGTGTGTGTGTGTGTGTGTGTGTGTGTGTGTGTGTGTGTGTATGTTATGCTTTCATAGGACACATGAAGACTATTCAAGTAGAATACATTCTTTCTGGCTTAATCCCATTACAATATCTTTGAGAGGCACTGTGGTGTAAAAATAAAAGTAAGTGGCCTAACACTAACCAGGATTGAGTTCAGATTCAGACCCTTGCTAAATATATCCACTGTCATTTTGTTCTGTTTCCTCATCTGTATGCTGGGAATAATACCTAAATACTCTTCCTCGAAGTATTATAAGGATAAAACCAACTTAGAAGGGTAATCAAGAGCAAACGCAGTGCTTGGTACACAGCTGTTTAGTGGAATTGAATTATTGTATCTAAGATACATCCATTCTTCCATCTGTACTAGAGCTGTGTTATAGCTTTTCTGAATGCATCCCAAATTTCCATTCAATTTTGAAAACCATTTTATTGCCACGTATTGGCCACACAGTTCAGTATCTTTTCCCCATAAATTCAATTAGGTTTTTTTTATTCTCAATCCATATTTATCCTATAGGACTTTGGTTGGTAGTGATCTAACCTCGGACCTCTGTTTATATCCTTTTAAATCTCACGAACTAACTTCCTGTTCCCTTACGAACCCGGTTTTACCATGCAATCCCCTTAGGTAAGATGTCTGTATGGATTTAATCATTAAAGCCTTACCTGAAGGTTTTTACCTGAACTGAACAACGATGAGAACTTATCTTCCATCATAATGCATTTCTTCATGTGGAAACCCATGTCACTTCAAAATTATAAATCTGGTCACGTGTTCCGAATCCAAATCGTCTGCTGGTTTTCACTCACTGTTAACCTCCAAGACTTCAGCTACTTCCTTCTGAATTGTTAATATGGCAACTTCATCCCTAGCCCCAGGCCTTAACTGTCTGCCTGATCCTTAGCCTAGAATGCTCTTGCATCAGATAACCTCAGGGATGCTTCTGGTCAGTATCTGCCCTCAGCATCATAGCAAGGTTTCCCTTCCTAGTCCAGCCAATATGGATGTCTCTTTTTGTTTTCTTGCATTGTGTTTTATTTGTTTTTGAGACTGGATCTCACTCGGTAGCTCGGCTGGCCTCTAACTCACAATAATCCTCCTGCCTCGGCCTCTTGAGTGTTGGAGTTAACAGGCATGAGTCCATGACACCAGGCTTTATTTTTCTCTAACATCGATCATTATCCGTGCTGATTTAGTTGTGAAGTTTTAGGATACCGGGATCTCTTTTTATTCTTCAGTGAATGTAGAAGAGTGGGGAATACTCCATAGGTGGTTTATGAATGGATGGATGGGTCAATCAACCAACCAACAGAAGCTCGAATGGCCTTGCTTCCCTGTTTCAGTCACATAGGGATGAGGATATTTGGTTGTGTGGCAGCTCTCCTGATGCGGTCATGTTCTCCACAGATATGGCAATGGAAGCCTGGACTTAGTCTCATTCCTGATGCTGACATGTTTGTGAACTACAGTTGTGGCTTTTTGATGATGTATCTGTGACAATCTAAAGCAGATATCATATTGACAAATATGTCCTTTGTGAACCTACACTGGTTTGTCATGGTCATCTTTGAACTCTGTGATCTACGATTTGTAAGGAGTTGGTATCAAGCACATGGGTGTTTGTTCTCTTGATTCCTTGATATGACATTTTTGAAAAACATACTATTTGCCTATTGGCCCTCTCCTATGTGCTGATCCGGAGGCCTCCAGCCAGGCTCCTACAATCCCCTTGGGCATCTGGCCATTGAGCACCAGAGCATAACTTTGAAAACTACAGTACACACAAAACTCACATGTAGATCTTACTTAAAATGCGCATTCTGGTTCCATGATTCTGACATCCCCATCAAGTCCAAGTCCACGCTTCTGGCATGAACTATGCACCTTCTCAGGAAGGCTCTCAAGATGTGTGGCCTGTGCTCAAATTCAGATGTGCCAGGGGCAAGCTAGGCAAAGTCTGTGTGTCTTAAGTATTCCACCAGGAAAGAAAAAAATGTAGATAACAACTTCCAGTTTTACAGGCACTTAGAGCAATAACGTGCATCTGATAGTCAATGTTTACCCTGAATGTCACGACGCTGGAATGTGATTCTTTCAGTCTGGAGCTCATATAATCATCACATGCATTCTTATCGGCTTCCCCATCTCAGGCTTCACCTCCCCTTTTGGAGGGGAGTGTCTATGTTCTGTATTTTTCAATTTATTGCTTTTTGATGATAAAGATGAAAGCACAGGGGAATTGGAGAACTCTTGCTCATTTCTGTCACACATTAACAATGTGCCACCGACTCTAAGTGAATATGCTTTTCTCTTATTGCCTTTGAAATAGCCCGTTTAAAGTTCTTGGCATCTTGATGAAGAAGTCTGACCTGTCCCCAACATTTCTCACTGTACTAGTGTGTTTAACAACAATGGAACCCCTTGGCTTTAGCTACTGTGAATATCTAGGTGATTCATTCAAACCAGTTTTTGTGGCCCCAAAGAACAGGACCTTCCCACACTCAGGCCCTTGTCCCTGCTGAGGCAATCGAGGTGATAACCAGCAATCTCCAGTTGCCTCTGAGGCAATCAGGTAGGACTGGTTGAGTAGCCTCTTTCCAGTCCTCCAAGGACCCACCACACCCTTGTTTAAAGACAATTTAGAAAATTGGGATGGTGATGAATGGAATAATTGCCGGTGTGCAAATTACACCCATTTCTATACAGCTATTGCCAAATCCCAGGGTGTTTGGATTTAAAAATAAAAAAATAAAAAGCTTACAGGCATAGTGTCACTCACATGCCCGATACACTGAGTGCTCTGTTCAGTGTGGTAAAAAATGAAAGTGATAAGTCTGAATTCTCACAGGAAAGCACTCAGAGATTAAATGATAAATTTGAAATGAACTAACACCCAGGCCACTGGCTGGGCAGCGGCAGAGCCCAGGGCAAGTCACACTGTGTGAACTTTAAATTGTAAGGACGAACATCATTTGCATTCAATTAAAGAGATTATAAAATCTTCCCACATTTTATTTGATCTTCTCAGTGCAATGCCAAGACAACCCACAAAAAGATTTTGTTCCTTCCTCAGTGTATGGAGGGGCAGTCAACCTCTTAATTCTGAAGCCACATTGCCCTGGGTCTTCAAGGATGCAGAAGCCAGGGTGGCATTGAGTGTTTAAGGATTTGGAGGTTGGGGGAACGCCTATCGGAGATCCTGAGGGAGGAGACCAGGAAAGGCTGAAAGAGTCACCACAGTGACTTGTGCAAAGGAGGGAAGAAGGGAAGGTTGATGGTAGAGGCTCCATGAAAGTCTTAGTGACCTTTTGTCAGGGTCCTGAGGTCTTAAGGCAAAGCTGACCTAGGAATGAACGAGCCATAGCTTCCAAGCAATGGTTTCTATCAGGGGCTCTACTCAGAAAGCTTTCCTGCAGTTGGATGCACATTTGGCAGAACGTCAAGGGTCCCTGCATTTCCGAGTCTTGCTTCACTGTAACTACCTGTGTGTTTTTAGCACGCTATTCTTCCTTCTTATAGGGTTCATATCTTCCTTTCACTCTTGATTTGATTTTTGAGACAGGGTCCCACTGTGCTAGTAGCACAGGCTACCAGCAAACTCACCATCCTCCTGTCTCAGCCTCTGGAGTGCTGGGATTGCAGGTGTGTCCCCAACACACCCATCTTATTTATTTGTAAAAGGGCAATGATGGTAACACCCACTCCATTGTGTAGGTTGAGATAATAGTGTATTACAGCTTTCTCTGAGTCACAGTGGGTCCTCTGTGAACCAGCAGTTTCACTCGGGAGGCAGAGGCAGGCGGATTTCTGAGTTCCAGGCCAGCCTGGTCTACAGAGTGAGTTCCAGGACAGCCAG
>NC_034598.1:78514731-78520103 GCF_900095145.1 Mus pahari | reverse complement strand
AAAAAAAAAAAAAAAAAAAAATCTATCCATTGGCAAGACATACTGGGCCAACTTCTGCAATAAAGGGTAATGTTTCCTACTCTTATTCATTAAAAATGATTAATTTTTGAAATATTTTCCTTTTGTCTGTTAAATGTACATCTATTCTTAAAGAAAAGGTGAATGACAACAATCAGAAAACCCATAAATAACAAAAGTATTCTAGGTTGGAAATAAAACAAACAGAATCTCAGAAACCTGAGACTGGACGAATGACCTAATGTTTTTGTGAGTAAAGCGTTCGAAGCAGAGGAGAAAGTTTGGGGATGAAAAAGCACCAAATATAATGGATACAGACATCTAAACATCTGAAATTCGCAAAAGACACAAGGTCTCAAGGCTGTGTTAATCTGAAACGTTCTAACGCAAAGCCACATCGAGGTAAATGACACTCAAACTTTTAAGTAAACACAGATAACATCTAGAAAACAGTGTAAGAAGCAACACTTTACTATCAGAGGAAAGAGGTGCATGGGAAATCCTGCGTTTCTCATATTAAAACTCACATGACATGGCATGGGGCTGGAAAGAGGCCTCACCAGTTAAGAGCATGTCTTTTCTTGCTGAGGACCCAGGTTTGGGTCCCAGCACCCCCATGCTGGCTCCCAACCACTGTCAATTCCTGTTCCATGAGATTTGACTTCTGACCTCCCTGGGCACAAGGAACTTAAGCGGGACAGGTACAAACACACAGACAAAATACTCAAAACAGAAATAGATACTGTCAGGCTGGAAGGCCTTGTGGCTAAATAGCTTTGAAACTTGGGTAGGTTTGTTCTTGCTGTTTCAGAAGCTAAGGCACCAGGAGACTTTTCCCATTGCCACATAAGTGTGCAGTAGATCCTCAAGAGAGGATCATTAATATCATATCATTTAGCATGTGGTTTTGCATCTCCCTCCCTTCTTCTTTTTTCTCTTCTGGAGATCAGAAGAAATTTACACTGAAAGATCTGTTTCACCATGACTTGGGACATGAAAAGGGATTACTTTACCCCCAGGAATATGTCCCCCAACTCATAAATATTCATGAAAACTTAAAAAAAATCTGTAATGCAAAAAAAAAATTAAAATTAAAATTAAAAATAACCCTCAGGGTGGCTCCCCGGGGGCTTCCCAGCAATCCACTCCAATCTCTCTTTAGAGCGAATATTTGTTTTCCTTTGCAAAACTAACTGCTTCTCTGTACTAAATTCTTTTCTTCCAGAAGACAAAAATGGAGACCCAATAACAAGAGGAAATGGTGCAATGCTTTTCAAGTTTCGAAAAATGACTGATGCAGAATCGTATAGCTAGGCAACATATCCTTTAGGAATGGGGGGTGGGGGGAAATCAAGAGATTCTCAGATGCAGGAAAAACTAAGAAAAATTGCCAGCAGCAAGCCTTCTGTAAAAGAGTGTCTTGAGAAAAGTCTCCAAACTGAAAGGAAATGATAAAAACATAGACCTTGAAGTGTTGGAAAAGAAAACCCTACCTTTTAAGAGAAGCAAAATATTACTCTTGAGTTCTCTAAAATACATTTGATGGCTACAGAAAAAGAGTAACTGTCTCATATCATCCTAGGCCTGCACTGAGGAAATGTTTAATTTAAAATATATAAAACAGATGGGTCACAAAGGAAGGAGAAAACATCCTGAATTTCCAGCGAGCCTTATTTTTGTGTGTGCAGATAATCCTATTCAATCTAAAATCCAAAACCAAATGGAACTGTACTCCCAGAAGTTGTACGTGGTCTTTGCAAGTTGGCAGGCTGCAAAAATGTACAGCAAAAGAACTTAATGGGGACTGTGCATGTGACTCATGAATGCCAAGATTAAAACTGAAGCATCATTTGCAATCTATTAAAAATAACGTAGATGGGTATGCACGACTCATGTTCTGGAAAGCAAAATGCTGAGGCAGGCTGTCAGAGGAGACCCAATTAGATGGAGACACACAGCTTCCATACTACCTGATTGCACATAGTAAGGATGTCAGTAGTTCTCCCAAACCAACGAAGGCACAGATCTCATGCCATCTCTACCAAAATCCAAGTGAGAGCTTTTTGTTTGTTTGTTTGTTTTTCCGAGACAGGGTTTCGCTGTATAGCCCTGGGTGTCCTGGAACTCACTTTGTAGACCAGGCTGGCCTCGACAAGCTCAGAAATCTGCCTGCCTCTGCCTCCCGAGTGCTGGGATTAAAGGTGTGTGCCACCATGCTGGGCTTCCACGTGACCGCTTTGTAGATATAGGAAAGATTTTTTTTTCCTAATCTTTACATAGAATGGTATAAGACTGTGGAAAGTAAACCAATTTTAAAAACAAGGTTCAAATCAGAAAAATAATCTACTTGGTTTTAAGATGTCATAAGGCAAAAATAGTTAAGACTGTGGTACTGGCTGGTCAAAGAGTACATAGATAAATCAAACAAACCAGAGAAGCCAGAAACAGAACCTTGGAAAGAAAGCCCCTGGAGCTTTGGTTGAAGCACTGAGGAAGTATCC
This sequence comes from Mus pahari, assembly GCF_900095145.1. NCBI lineage: Eukaryota > Metazoa > Chordata > Mammalia > Rodentia > Muridae > Mus > Mus pahari. Next base: position 78,517,584 of record NC_034598.1, on the reverse strand, counting down.
TGAATCAAAGACATCATTCTCCACAAGGGTACTGGAGAGACTCAACACCCATGGGTGGAAATTCAGACTGTTGGCTAGCTCTCATGCCTAAGGATTAACATGAAATACGTAATAAATGTGTATGGAAAACAAGAGCTTGTACCACCTTCAGGCAGATGCATAGGCAGAGAAACTTCAAGATCTTGGTGTAGGCAAAGAGTTGTCAGATGAGAAGCCAAAGCAAACCAAGAGCCTGGAGCCAGGCAGATCGGCACACTCGTGCAAGCCCAGCTTTCAGAGAGTGGAGGCAGGACAACTACGTTCCAAAGCCAGCCTGTTCTCCTTAGTGAGACCAGATGCTGTCTCAGAAAGAAAAGCGGGGAGCAGGGACTGAATTGAGCCTAACAAAATTTAAGCCTTTTTTTTTCCTATAGAAAACCTGTTGTGGGATGGAAAATAAACAAACAAACAAAAAAACTAAACAAAACCGTGAAGATGTGGAGAAAGTAACTGCAAACCACTTAGTCAACAGCAGGCCTGTCCCTGGGATGAGAAGACCTGTCCCGGGATAAAGAATGTTTGAGATGTAACAGCAAAACCAGTTCAGGGATGCACACCTGTAATCTCAGCCCTGTGGAGGCTGAGGTGGGAATATTGTGAGTGTGTAGACAATTTTAAGAACATAGGGAGAGAGAGAGAGAGAGAGAGAGAGAGAGACAGAGAGAGACAGAGACAGAGACAGAGACAGAGACAGAGACAGACAGAGACAGAGAGAGAAGAGGGAGAGGGAGATGAAGAGGGAGAGGGAGAGGGAGAAGAAGAAGAAGAAGAAGAAGAAGAAGAAGAAGAAGAAGAAGAAGAAGAAGAAGAAGAAGAAGAAGAAGAAGAAGAAGAAGAAGAAGAAGAAGAAATAAAACCCAGTTTAATTAGCATGTGGGCAAAAGATATAAAGAAATATTTCACTGAGAAAAATATGAAATAGTAATTAAGCATATGAAAAAAAATCCATGAAATTGGAATCTCTGCACTGCCACTATGTTAACAGTGTAACAGTTTGTAAAACACAGCATCCTGGGAAACAAATATACCCACCTTCCTGGTCTCTGTGTTGAATGTGTACTCTGCAAAGCCTTTGGTATATGCTATCACGTTGCCTGCAGACAGTCCTTTGAGAAAAGAATGGTAAAGAAACACAGTCAACATTTCCTGGCTAAATGATAAAACTGACTGGATCCTGGATGGCTGAATGGCTGGGAAAAGAATCAGTAGATCAAGAAAACAATATAAAGCATTTTAGGACACAGCACCTTTAGAAGCGTGAGGCTAAGGGAGCTCATTTTAAATCTGATCACATTACAAGTTTAAAGATATCAGGCTAGGGCAGGAAGATCCAAGAAAGCAAAAGATCCCAAAAAACAAAAACAAAAACCCAAAACAACAACAAAAATAAATAAATAAAAACAAATGAGTTATGCCTTAATTATGGGCAAGAATGTCAGGACAGAGACATGGCTCAGTGGGTCAAGTATTGAGTTCAGATCCCAACATTCGTGTAAAACTCAGGAGTCCTTACGGGCAGCTGTCAACCAGCCCAAGGGAATCAGACAGTCTGGACCTTTAGGCTGCATGGCCACCAGTCTACTCTAAGTGAGCTCCAGACTGGTAAGAGACTCAGCCTCTGTAATAATAAATAGTCATAATAATAATAATAAACGTGAAGGGTGATTGACATCAACTTCTAGGATTCGCTTACACACATAGGGGTGAGTGCATACACATGCGCTCACACACACATACATGCCCGTACTCAGGCACTGGGGTGCACACAGCCCGGTACCATAAGTATTTTGTGTGTGAAGGCAGGGGTGGGAGGGAGTAACTCTTGGAGTGAGCACACAGTAGCTTCCTTCACTTCATCTACTTCTGTTCATTCTCTCACGATATGCTCATTTGCAAGGCTGCATTCCTTGGATCCCTCAGACAGCTGGCTGTCCACACCTGACACATCATCTCTTTGTTGGCAGAGTGACATGGACTATATGATAAGCTTTCTGACAAGGAGGCCTCTGGGGCGGGGGGGGGACCACATCTCTGTAGGCATGGCCGTTTGCCTGTCTTTGACCCCTGACAAGGATTTGAACTGCAGCTTCAGAGTGTCTGTCCCCTAAATTTTGATCAGAAGTTGCACACTTGACTTCTGACCTCCATATCATCTCTGACTCCAACTCCCATCTTGGCTTGGATTGTCCCATACCATCTGCAGTTCCCCTGGGGTCTGCAAAAGCTTCCCTACTCACTCCAGTCAGCTGTTGCTTTCTTTGTTGTCCCTGTGACCTGGCCCTGACAACTGAAACCTCCCCCCTGGCCCCTAACAATAGTGGGCCTCTTCACAGGGCTGGTGCCATCTTTGATCGATTGCTAATAATTATTATTATGAGTGTCTATTTCTCAAGATGTTAGCCGTGGTGCTGCATTCATTGTTCTGTGTATGTTGAAGGACCACATGAGAAGGGTGCATTGATCCCCGTTTTGGGAAATTAAGAAACTGATGCTCAGCCAATGGAAAGTTATTTCAAGTTCACACTGCTCAGAATGACCAGATTTAAGGTCGCCTGGCATTTTCTGTTTACTGAAGAATCTTCAATTATGGCACCAGGACATGCATGTGGACTTGGGAATAAAATGATTTACTGTAAACAAGAAAAAAAAGTGATTGTTTTAATTTTTAATGTTTAACTATGTCCTTTCCTCGGGACACAGTTCAATTCATGGTCAGACTTTAAATTCCTTTCAGCTCTCTACCTCTTGTCTAACCACAGAGGTAATAGCTGTGTGTGTGTGTGTGTGTGTGTGTGTGTGTGTGTGTGTGTGTGT
>NC_034598.1:78482378-78514686 GCF_900095145.1 Mus pahari | reverse complement strand
TGTGTGTGTGTGTGTGTATGTGTGTGTCTTTGTCTGTGTGTGTCTGTGTGTGCTGATACAAGTGCATGTTCAGGTTAGAGGAAAAAACTCAGATTCCTTCTTCCGGTACTATCATCCTGTTGATTTTTGTTTGTTTGGGAATTTGTTTTTTGAGGCAGAGTCTTATTTCACTATGTACCTCTTTGGCCCAGAGCTTCATATGTAAACCAGGCTAGCCTTGAACTCACCCAGATTCCCGGGCCACTGCCTCCTTAGTGCTGGAATTAAAGGTGTGTACCAGGCAGCCATTAGTTTTTGGAAACAGGGTCACCCACTCTGGAACTCAGAGTAGATGAGGCTGGTTGGCCAGAGAAGCCCCCCACCCCCACCCCTACCCCAAGGAGTGGAGAGAATTTGCCACCTCTGCCTCCTTGGTGGTGGGATAACCTGACGCCACCACACTCAGTGTTTCTAACATGGGCTCTGGGGATTGAACTAAGTCGTATGCAGTCCTACAATAGCCAGTTCCATGGTCTTTGAGAGGCTGGAGCAGGTGGAAGGTGGCAATTCTTCACCTTGTCCCTGATACTCCATTTAGGACATTTGTGGAAATGTCTAGTATTTGCCTGCACAATTTAAACACGCTTTGGAGTTGATGCTCATGAGTTGATTTGGAATGGAAACCATTGAGTGTGCTTTATCCAGAGAGCAGATGACTCTGAAAGACACCCTCTGGGGCAGAGCGCTCTGCAAGGCACCCTCTGGGCATCCGCAGAAGACACTGCAGCAAGTTCTGGTTCCTCCCAATGCAGGCAGCTGGAGAAACCTATCCCTCCCAGAGACTCTGACTTCATTTCCCTTCCCCAGTCTCCTATAACTGCTCCCTGGGAGGCTGGGGAATCACGTTTCCAAACTGACGACAGGAGTTCACCCACTCCCTTAGAGATGTTTCAAGACTTTCTTAGGTTTTTATGCTGTAAGAAAACACCGAGACTGAAAGCAACTTGGAAAGGAAAGAGTTTAGTTCAGCTCACAGCTTACAGTCCATCATGAAGGGCCATCTGAACAGGGACTCGAGGCAGGCACCTCGAGGCAGGAACTGACACAGAAGCCATGGAGAAATGCTGCTACTGGCTTGTTCAACCTGCTTTCTTATACATATCAGGACTACCTGCCTAGAGTTGGTACCATCCCTCATGAGCTGGGGTCCCCTCATGTCAATAATGATCAAGAAAATGCCCTACAGGCTTTCTTCCAAGCAGTTGGACCCCTGTGAGGTAACCATACCTTCTACTTCTAGTTCAGGAATAAGGAAATTTAATTAATTTGCTCAGAGAGACAGAAGTACAGGAAGAACCCAGGTATGGTGATTCCAAATTCAGCGTTCCTCTTATGAAAGATTAGCTTTTCTGCTTCTTCCTTTAAAACTATTTGTGAGACAGAAACTCCAACCCAAGCAGTTAGCCCAACAGGAAACAACCTGTCAGTGTGGACGACCCATTCTCCGTCTGTGCTTTGTCATCGTGAACACCCGGGCGCATCCTCCTTAAAAGTGAAAAATGCCTTTCATAAGATGGCCGTTTTGTTCTGCCCCACGGTGTGTTCCAGTCGACACCGTGGCGTTCCCTATTTTTCTTTTAGATCTTCTAGCTTCTGGTTTAGGCTGCGACAATGACCCGAGTCCCTTTGTGTTCTCATGCTGCAATTTATTCTCAGGCTACTTCCTTCTGTTTTATTACTAAAATTTTTTAGCTTCTGCTTTTGAAGTGATCTACCACCCATTATAGGAGTTTTAAAATATAGACATCAATATCTTCACGCTGGGAAAAAAAAAATGTACTTTTACTTCTATAAAATGTGACGGATTGTTATGATGTGCTAAGTTTACCTTACAGGCAGCTTAAAAACAAAAGAAAAGAAAACAACACCAACTTTTCTGATAAATGAGATACCTGTTTAGACAGAGGGAAGAAAAGAAATAGTGACATGTAAATTCCTTTTGTAGCATGGCGAATTCTTTGATCAGCCTTCTTTTCCTTCCCATTTCCCCCATCACTGGACTTCTAAGCCTCCAAATGCGGGATTAGAATTCTAGGTGATGGAGTGAGCTGGTCTGCACAGATGCTGAGGCAGCGGGTTTACCGCTATACTTCAAAGGCAGCAATCGCAAACCCATGCCCGAGGTGATTCATTTTTATTTGGGTAACGGAGAACTCGAGCTGAGCTAAATGACAGATATAAAAGGACCAGGCAGTGACCATGTAAATAAGCAGCTACCCCTGCCAGACACTGGGACAAAGAACTGTGTCAGCTGACGCTCAAATCGCATTAGAGTACCACACAATCTTCTCTGATACGGGACCAAATAATTCATATAAACATGTAGAAAGGAATAGAAGAACGAAGCACCCAAACAAATCTTCAACGGTTTATTGTTTAACCGCCTCGTCTTCAAAGATAAATGCTAATGAACGATGTCTGATTCACTTGTCTGAGCAACTTGACAACACTAATAACCAGCTCAGCTCACGGGCCCCGGGTGGAGCTGACCTCACTCAGCACAACCAATTGTTCCTAATTGAGTTTTTGTGGATGGGGTTCTGGGTTGCTTGCTGCAGATACTGGTTGTGCCCCTGTTCCCTGTTGGCTTTGTCCATTCTGACTCTCATTTCTTTTAGCAGCCGGGCTGCAGGAGTAAGGGAGAATGGAGAATTACCACCATCCTGACTGCGAACACATCTCACCTCTGGGTAGGGTTCTGTTTGCCCTGAGAGACAGAAGTTAAAGTAGCCTCTCTTGTTAAGGATTAGTGTTGGTGTATTTAATCACATCCAGTACACACACACACACACACACACCATGGGTGGGGAGACTTGGGCCAAGTTTCATTAAAACCTTGTACTTTAAAAAGCTATTATCTTCAAGATGCTTGTATAACATCAACAAATGAGCGAAACATAACACCCCACATAAACAATAATGCTGATTATAAAATCAGACGGTTCTCAGAACAAGAAATATGAATGCTCAGCAAAAATGACCAAGTGCATTAGTAACCAGGCTATGGTTAAATGAATTATAGTAGAGAGCTATCAGGTGTGTGTGTGTGTGTGTGTGTGTGTGTGTGTGTGTGTGTGTGTGTGTATTCAAATGGATATCCCCATTTTGGACAAGAATGTAAGAATAGGTTCTCACTGAAGTGCAAATTCAATTCTTCTTTGCTAAATAATCTATAAACTATACTAAAATCTAAATTAGGCACTCTCTTGGGCTTAATGGTTCTATTCAAGAATTTGTTTTTTACAAAATACTAACAAGGATACAAAGAAATGTTGGGATAGTTGATCTAACATTATTTTTGTTTGTAAGTTAAAATACACATTTGAAATGTTTAGTGAATTGTGGCATATTTGTACAATGAAATGTCACACGGTCACTTAAAAGGTAGGGGTGATGGCTAAAATAGAGTGTGAAATGAAAACAAAAAAACAATAAACAAAGAGCAAACAAACTTGTTCAATGTCATTTTGCACACAAATACAGAAAGAGACACACATGGATGCCATTTTTAACAAGTGAGCACTATATTCAGGAACTCTTAACAGGGAATATTTGGAGCTAGAATTGGCAGGAAGCAGAAATTCTCACTTTTTTTTTTTCTTAAATGGTTAAATAGTGAGTAAGCTTTGCTTTTGTGAATGTTTTTAAGTTTGTATGTTGTAACCAAATAACCCCAGTGGCCAAAAATAATGCCTAGAGTCTTATTGGAGGTTGTGTATGTTACCAAAGGTTAATACTCTGCCTGAGACTTGAAGCCATGTACAAGTCTACCATGTACATCCATGTGTCTGTACTTAAAGCCATGGTTTGCATGTTTGCCAACTTTGGTGCATGATGTCCTTCCCATGGCAGTTCATGCTCCTTTACCTGAGACCCAGAGGCCCACAGACACATGTGTGCAGGCTGAGGATATAGTTCAGTTGGTAGAGTACTTGTTTCTAGCAAGCAGAAGTCCTGAGTTTGATACCTAGCTTCATATAAACCTGGCACGGTGGCACACACCTGTAATCCTAGCACTCATTAGGAGAGTTGTGGAGAATGGAAGTTCAAGATTAACCACAGCTACATAACAACTTTGAAGCCAGCATGGGCTAAAGGGAATCATGTCTATAAATAAATAAATGGATGAAAAGAGAAAGGAAGGAAGGAAGGAAGGAAGGAAGGAAGGAAGGAAGGAAGGAAGGAAGGAAGGAAGGGAGAGAGAGAGAGAGAGAGAGAGAGAGAGAGAGAGAGAGAGAGAGAGAAATCTGCATACAGAATTCACATCATCTGGGTCCTTGACCCTGGGAGCATATGTCTGTATTTTATTTTATTGTTCTTCTTCTTGTCCTTCTCCTTGTTCATCTTGTTGTTGTTGTTGTTGTTGTTGTTGTTCTTCTTCTTCTTCTTCTTCTTCTTCTTCTTCTTCTTCTTCTTCCTCCTCCCCCTCCTCCTCCTCCTCCTCCTTCTCCCCTTCCTCCTCCTTCTTATTACCATCATTTTATGTGTTTGTGTGTGTATGTGTGCATGTGTATATATGCATGTGTGTGTGTATGTGTTTGCATTTTTATGCCAGGGTGTGAATGTTGATATCAGCTTTTATGAGTCTATTCTTTCCTAATACTTTGGGTTCTGTGGATCAATCTCAGGTTATTAGGGTTGCACAGAAAATGCCTTTACCCTGTGAGACATCCCCTGGGACCTACACCTTCACATTTTCACGTCTGTGTTTTTATGAACATTTGATTAAAGTTTCAAATATAGGAGACAAGCTTCAAAGGACTATTGGTATTTGTGACATTGTCCAATAGGAAGAGAGAGAATGAACAGAACAGATAACTGCAGAGAGAAGTTCTCTGAAAACAATAAAGAGCATATATAAGCACCTTGATTATTTTTTAAATGAGCTGGGATGGCACTGAGTGCCTTAAGCAAGATGGAAAGTTGCTTATAGACAGTCAAAAGAAAATGAGCATTTGAAATATGGATATGGCGAAACGCTTTCTGTTGCCGTGATGAACTCCATCCTCCAGGGAAGCCCTGGGCAGAACCAGAGGAGGAATGTTGCGGACTACTTAGCTCTGTGTAGCCCCAGTTCAGCCCGCTATCATATATATCCCAGAACTACCTTCCTAGGAGCGGCAACGCCCACAGTGGACTGTGCACTCTGAATCCACAATCAAGAAAACATTTCTGCAAATCTACTCACAGCCCAATCTGAAGGAGGCCATTCCCTCGTTGAAGTTCCCTCTTCCTAGATATGTGATCAGCCATCACAAAGAGAAAAGTGGGAGATTTAAGTTCTGTCTGGTTTCTGATCAGTAGTTTCCACACTGCATGTCAGGAGTTGAATTCTAAATCACCCACATGCTTAGTGTGCTCTGTAGATTAGACTATGGGATACCCATACAATTCCATTAAGATGTGACTCAAACTATTCATTGATGGACTATTCAGAAGAGAGAAACAACAATAATATGCCTAGTTGTCTCTATGGGCTGAGAGTCAGAAAGCCTGTAGAGGACTGGAAATACAGGTTTGGGGTTGGGCTTGGGTTTTAGAGTTGTGTTGTTGTTATTGTTGTTATTGTTGTTAATATCATCAAGCAAAATCAGACTCCTTGAATAGAATATGTTGACAGAGCATTCCCCCCCACAAAAGGCATTAAGATGCATTAAAAATTACTTTCAGAAGATTGGAAGAGGGGGTATGTCTCAGGATAGAACCATGTGTTCAGCTAGAGACAGCTATGACTGGTTTGTGTTCTATAGGGCTGCTGGCTAGCCCCCAGTAAGAGCATTAAGAACCCTCTTGGCTCAGTGACACACAGTGCTTATCGGACAACAGTTATGCGATCATTTTTATAGCCTGGCAGCCTTGACTGCTTTGATAAATAGACTTGTATAACTCTATTGCTGGGAACACCTACTGGGGATATGGCATATCAGAATTACGCTGCTGCATCTGCCACTGGCTTGGCTCTTACCACAGCTATCATTTATGAAGCCCTAACACTGCACCCTGCAGGTTATTAGAAACTTTATGTGTATTAAATTGTATGACCCCCAGAGAAGATCATTCCTTAAGTACATCTGTCAAGCAAGTTCAGGGTTCTAGTACGTAGCCCAGCCACATTGACTAGAACTCCCTACAATAATGGAAGTGTTCTACACCTGGGCCGCCCAATGTGGTAGCCACTTAGTCACCCTACATACTGAACTCTCTACCCATAGCAAGAGCAAAGAACTGTGATCTTCTGACTTGGGATTATGTAAATATAAATTTAAATAGCCACATGTGGCGACCATATTGGCTCAGCACATACATCTAGTCCTTGTTCATGAGGCTAAGTAGCAATCAGAATGTGGATTCAATTGCATGGTTATACAACTCAATATCCTATTATTTGTTATTATTATTATCCTCTCATACGTTATATCCCAACCACAGTTTCCCTTCCCGCCTCTCCTCCTAGTTCTTCTGCTCCACTTCCCTTCTCCCCCAGGTCCACTCCCTCCTCCATTTCCCTTCAGAAAAGGGCAGGCTTCCCAGGAATACCAAGCAAACGTGGTATATCAAGTTGCAGTAAGACTAGGCATCTCCTCTCATGTTAAGGCTGGACAAAGTAACCCAGTAGGAGAAAAGGGAATCCCAAAAGCAGACAAAAGAGTCAGACAGCCCCAGCTCCCACTATTGGGAGTCCCATAAGAAGACTAAGCTACATACCATAATATATAGGCAAAGGGCCTAAGTCAGACTGATTGTCTATTCAGACACTGTGAGACCCTCTGGGCCCAGTTTAGTTGAGTCTGTGAGTTTTCTTGTGCCATTGACTTCTTTGGCCCCTACAATCTTTTCCCCCTCATCCACAGAACTCCTGAGCTCCATCTTATGTTTGGCTGTGCTAGGGTAAAGGTGGTATAGACATTGTAGGAGTGGCCAACCAATGACTTGAGACCCACGTCATGAGCGGAAGCCTACCCCTGATACTGCATGGGAGTTATGCTTCGCATAACTGTTGTCCGATAAGCACTGTGTGTCACTGAGCCAAGAGGGTTCTTAATGCTCTTACTGGGGGCTAGCCAGCAGCCCTATAGAACACAAACCAGTCATAGCTGACTCTAGCTGACAGGAATCAGAGGTTAGACAGCCCAGAGACCTAGGATAGAAAGAAACATGATGGGGGTTGGGGTGAAAAGGAAAGGATTCCTAATGATGCTATGCTACACTCACAGACAGGAGACTAACATTATCACCATTAGAGAGACTCCATCCACCAACAGGATGCAGAGATACAAACCATACTTTACAGGTATCTATTAGGACTAGAGGTGAAGTTCAGTGATGTAACACTTGCTGAGTATGTGCCAGGTCCTGGGTTCTATCACTAGTGCTGAGAGAGAGTTGGGGTGGGGGAAGAAAGCAAGGTAGGAAGAGGAGGAGGAGGGAGAGAAGGAGGAGGAGGAGGGAGAGGAGGAGGAAAAGGAAGAATGGGAGGCTAGGAGGATAGTTCTAGTTGCAGTATCCTGAAGGATGTGATGAGCTTGTACCATTAAAGCTTTTCAGTTGCTGCCACTTTCAGTGTCTAGAAGGGCCCTGAATGCTGGTGCCCGTAGCAACTGTCACCGCATACAGTGTCTGCTCATGTGTTCCCACCTACTGTGAATCGTTTTGTTTTTTCCCCCCCCCCCCCCTTTGGAACTGTCTGGTTACGCCCAGTAAGGCAGCCAAATGTAGAGGGGTGGAGCAGAATCAATAAGAAAGCTATGGGTGGTGGATATTTTCAATTTGTCCTTGCAGACCTGTTAACTGTTCATTGCTGCTGTTCTGATCTTGCAGCCTGCCTCGCTGGGCTTTCTTGACTGCTGGCTTCCTAGAAGGGCAGACCAATGGAAGTCCTTAGTGGGAACTCCCACAGTAGGAAGAGAAGCCCTGCTGTTCTCCCAGTTCAGTTCTTGCCTGGCCATAGTTTGGCAATGCCAACAGGAGTCTGTTTCAGAATACAGCTGGCCAGTGACAACTTTCCCAGTACAGCTCCCACCATGTCCCAGAGCTTTCTCCCCCTCTCCCTTCCCCTCCCTCTCCCCCTCCCCCACTGAGAAGTCAGAACAGCTTCCCATAGCCACCAGACCTTAGTGCTTCTAGACTAACCATTCTTACTCACTCACCCATTCCACCATGTTTTTTTTTTTTTCTACATGACCAAATAAATACACTGGGGACTCTGGTTAGATTCCAAAATGTTCCAATATGCTCACCTCCTGCTCCTCAGCTTCCACCATCTTGGTGGAAGGTGAGTTCCTGGAGGCCAGAAGTAGGTCATTGGATCAAAGGCTTTGTCCCGCCCTGGCCCCTGGCTTTGTGCCTCAGCCTCTTGCTCCTGTCACCACAGACAGTACCATTCCTATCACTGTGCCTTTCTTCCATGATGGCCTAAAGTCTTGCTGTGAGCCCAAATAGACCTTTCCTCCCTCAAGTTGTCTCTGTCAGACATGTTGATCATAGCAACACGAAAGCCACGGACACACTCACTATTGGATGAGGCATAATCCGTAGCTCATCTATGAAAATAAAAAGTATTCATTGATTTGTAAGAGCTAAAAATAAATACATGAATGGTGTTTCATTGAGCAGTTATCACAAATTTTTGCCAACACACTCGGGGAAAAAAACAAAAACAGCAGCATACTGCAAACCATCTATCGCAGTGGTTCTCAACCTTCCTAATGCTGCAACCCTTTAATGCAGTTCCTCATGTCGTGGTGACCGCCCACCCCCAATCATAAAATTAGTTTCATTGCTACTTCATAACTGTAATTTTCTACTGTTGTAAATGGGTAATGTAAATATCTGATATTTCTGATGGTCTTAGGTGACCCCTGTGAAAGGGAGGTTTTTCACCCCAAGGGGTCAAAATCCACAGATTGAGAACCACTGGTCTATAAGCCTGCACTGAAGAAGTAATGTTTGGTGTCCTGGACTTAGGTACATTCGAAAGGATATAAAGGATAAACAGGAATATTCATTGAAGCACTAACTTCTCCATAAAAATTGGGACTAAATCATATATCTACCAGAGGAAGGCTAGTTTACAGTACCTGTTTTGTGTAGGAAATTATGAATCCATTTAAAAGAATGAGGAGGGAGAAGGGAGAAGGTTCAGTGGATAAACAGGTTTGCCACATAGGCTGAATGACCTTTGTTCTTCTGCAGTTTAATCCCAGCACTCCTAAGGAGAGATGGGAATGAGCCAGAAGCTTGTGGGTCAGCCAGCCTGAAATACACTGCAGCACAGAAACCACAAGAGAGACCCTCCGTCAATAAGGTAGACGTCTAGAACTAAATCCTGTTTGTTTTTTGTTGTTTTGTTTTGTTTTTGCCTTCATTTTGTTTTTCTTTGAGACAGGGTTTCTCTGTGTAGCCCTGGCTGTCGTGGATCTCACTCTGCAGACCAGGCTGGCCTCGAACTCAGAGATCTGCCTGCCTCTGCCTCCCAAGTGCTGAGATAAAGGCATGTGCCACCACTGCCTGGCTTCTCAGAAGGTGCCCTCTGATCTCACAGGGGCAGCGCTAAGGCAGGCATATGCAGACACACACGCACACACACAGACCTACATGCACACATGCACACACACACACACACACACACACGCACATGCACGCGCACAGAGACACAGAGTTACACACAGAAATACACAAACACACATATATATAAATATTCAGAAAAATGTTTCTGTGGATTGAGAATTATCCAGCAGCTGCGGTGGCACATTCCTGCAATCCACGCCCTGGGAGGCTGAGGCGGGAAGAGCATGAATTTAAGGGCAGTGTGGGCTGCATAATGAGATGTTGTCTCCAGAAACAAAATCCAAATAAAACAACGCATTGTAAAACAGCTTTTAGTGTCAAATGGCAAGATGTCCGGTGACGTGTGTCTGTGTGGATTATCCTTGCATGATTATAAAGGTGTGCATATAACACGTCCCAATGTTTCCAAACAGTGGGGTGTGAATGCCTGTATCCTACCCGTATTTATTGAGTAACCACTAGTGAGTGATTCTTCCTGGCTTGGAAGTTCAGCAAGAATAAAACAGACATGATGCCTCCATTCCTGAGAGCTTGAATCCCACTGGGAGGAAGCAGGTAACAAATAAGTCCGTATATAGACTGTGGGGGGTAAGATGTGCTGGAGAGCAGAGACTAAGGGAGGAGGTCACCGTGCTAGACGGCCATGGAAGGCATCCTAGAGAGGGTGATGCTTGAGGGAACAACAGAAAGAGGTAGAGGTCCACAGGCAAGCTATGAACTGACCTGGGGAAAACCATTTCAGGGAGTACCGTTAGAAGAGGCAATGGCTTTGGGCAGAAACGTGCCTGATGTTCATATTTTCTGGGGAGACATGACACAAATGTCTGTTAGTGGATAGGGAAATAATCCAAGGTAAGGAAGTGAAGACAGACTTAAGCGATCCCATCAAAGTCCAGTTGGTGAACCAAAGAGTTTATTGGTTATATACACGGGAACACGGATAAGCAGTAACTTACAGAAGCAAGGACCATTCACAAGCAACTTGCAATGCTGAAAAGCCCACCCCAACATGGATGACAATACAAAAATACTGCAAGCTTTGGGCTCACCGTGAGTGACAGACGGAAGGCTGTACCAGTCGGAGAGCTCCACATGAATGACAGACAGGAAGCCCAACCAGTCACTCTTCTACGTGCTTTGCTTTAATAGTCCGTTCCTGGCAACTTGGCTGGTTTTGTTTTTATATGTTGGGGGTTGAGGCAGGGGTGCCTTGGGAATCAAGTGTGTTTTAGCTTTACCAGATAAGAAGTCTCATGAGCCTCCCCTCTTTCTCCAGGATAGAAAAGATAAACATTGTTACATAGAAATATTAACCACCCGAAGCTGCGGGGCAGGGAGGCAGTAAAATGCTTCCCTTTGAGACGGTTTACCATTTTGGTTTTGTATACCAATTATTATGTGAACAAATAGCTGCACACATACTTCTTAAATTTTTTTAACTGACTTAATTCCCCTGTCCCCCCACCCCCATAAAAGAATCAGAAAACGAGACTAGAGAACTGTCTACTGCATGCTACGAAATTAAACAGACTTTTTCAAATGGACCGAGTTCAGAGGAAGTAAGCCTAGGAACTTCTGGTGACATTTGCACATTGGCATTGCAAGGTTGTTCTGAGTGTCAAAGCTAATCTCACTGCCCTGGGTGAAGTGTCAGCTCTGTTTTAAATGACTGCTCTAACAACGACAGCCCCTCATAGGCTGCTCTCAGCGATATTCCTGCCCGGGCACTACGACCTCTGACAGCAGATGCACATTGCATTTCTTCAAGCCCGGGGATTTTGTATGTGAGACGATTGATGAGGTGTCACCACCATGACTCATTGCCCAACTAGCAGTCTTAATGGAAGTCAAGATGCCCCAAAGCAAGTTGTTAGAAGAATTCGGCCAAAGGACTTGTCCATTCCCCATTCAACATGTAATTACCTATTCAAAAGAAGTCCTTTTGGGAAAAAGATAGTCAAAGCTCACTGTGGAACGACCTGAATAGGATGAGCCAGGGGTTTCCTTCTCTCTGCACAGACTTTTTACTCACCTTCACTCCAAGAGTCTTTTTAAGAAGCAACAGCCATCTCTCCCCTCGTATTCCCTTTCCTCGGTTTCCAAGTGTACCTTTGCATTTTCCCTACTAAGTTATGAGTTCAGGTTGGCACCTCCCTCACTGGGTGGTCTCCCTCCCATCTTCTCTAGCTTTCCTTTCTTCTATGTGTGTCTGTGGTGGTTGAATGAAAATGGCCCCCATAGGCTCATAGGGAGTGGCACTATTAAGAGGTATGGTCCCGTTGCAGTGGATGCAGCCTTGTTGGAGGGAGTATGTCACTGGGGGAGGTGGACCTTGGGGTTTCAAACACTCAAGCCAGGCCCAGGGTCACTCGTTCCTCCTGCTGCCTACAGCTCTGAATGTAGGTAGCATTCTCAGCTACCACTTCAACATCATGTCTGCCGGACGGCCACCAATGATGACAATAGACTAAGGCTTTGAAAGGTAAGCCAGTCCCAGTTAAATGTTTTCCTTTATACAAGTTGCTATGGTCATGGTATCTCCTCACAGAATAAAAATCTGAATATACACTTTGCTTCTTTAAAATTGTGTGTGTGTGTGTGTGAGCGAGTGCGAGCGCACATACACTATAAACACAGAAGGAAAGTATTTCCACTTATTCCACTTTGTAATGAATGCGAAGTACTGGGCAAAGTTTCAACTCAATTGTGTGTGTATTTGTTTGTAAGATATCTTTAAGCTTTAAGTAAATGGAAAATGTCAGGGAAATGTGTGGGGTTTCTTTCAATACTATATATGGGACTAGAGAGATGGCTCAGGGGTTAAGAATACTCACTGCTCTTACAGAGGACTGGAACATGGATTCTAGCTCCCTAGCAACTGTATCAGGCGGCTCCCATCCACCTATAATGCCAGTTTTGGGAGATCTGGTACCCTATTCTGCCTTCCGTGGGCAACTGAACTCACATACACACAGATAGAAACACCCATACATAATTTAAAATGTTTAGGAATGTTATATGTGAAACAATCAATAATTAAGTGTGTGTGCATGTGTGTGTGTGTGTGTGTGTGTGTGTGTGTTTCCTTGGCATGTATGTGGAGGTCAGAGGACACCCTTGTGGAGTCATTCTTTCCCTCTATCTTGTCAGACCCAGGGATTCACTCAGGTCGCCAACCTTGGAGGCATGAACCTTTACTCACTGAGCCACTTTGCTGGCCCTAACAATGTCTTTATTTTTTTAAAGATTTATTTATTATTATAGATTTATTTATTATTACACCTAAGTACACTGTATCTGTCTTCAGACACACCAGAAGAGGGCTTCAGATCTCATTATGGATGGTTGTGAGCCACCATGTGGTTGCTGGGATTTGAACTCAGGACCTTGTGAAGAGCAGTCAGTGCTCTTAACCACTGAGCCATGTCTCCAGCCCCTAACAATGTCTTTAAATAAGACATTGAAATATAAGCATTGTCTCTAGGATGGACTCATGGTTTCCTTTCATTTGTTCTCTCTACTTCTATAGGTTATAAAATAAATGGAAACACAACAACTTTGCCTGTTTCATGGTCTACCTCTCTTCCATTAGTGGTTGCATGAAGTTAGGAGAGTTACAAGTTCTCGGGGGGGGGGGGGGCAGACAAAGTGAATGTTCACATTTTGCAGTGAGAATTTCTGTAGCTCTTACAGTCTGTGATTATAGATTATAGACGGAGGAACCCCAGACTATCACCAAAAATGAGGGCTGACTGTTCCACGGTAGCACATGTCTTTCTTTGTCTTATTTCACCTATGATTGATTTATTGGGAGGGGAAACTTCTTGCTTAACTACATTGCTGCTCAACACAACACCTACTGAATGTTTGACTTTGAGGTAAAAAATGAAATGGGAAAAATAGTGTACGGGAAAAAAATAAATAGTAAAATATTTAAATACTTTTTAAACAATCTAGTATCTGTGAAAATGCAGTTACTAAGGTTTTATCTTATTGTCCAAATACTTTGCAGATCAAATTTAATGTTTTCTTTTGTTTTAAGTTTTAAGAGAGACTCTCACTCTGTTACTCAGGCTGGCCCAGAACTCCTGGCTTTAAATCATCTCCTTGCCTTAACTTCTAAAATATTGGGATTAAAAGCATCCATAACTGTACTTAACGCGTTGGGATGGTTTTGAACGGTTCCTTTTTGCTTGACCGTACAGGAACAAGTCATATACGTTTTAATTTTTAACTCATATCAGAGTAAGACCAGAGGAAGCTCGCCACACAAACCTTCCTGACCATTAATTGCTCTCTGCATCTCCTCACAAACTTGCGTTAGACTGTTGACTTCCTTTCCCTTAGAAGGGAGGCCTGAAAACTTTGTTTCTTCTAAGACAAAACAGTAGAGAATGGAAGCAGTTCAAAAAGCAACAATCAGACCCCTAAGAGTAGCT
This sequence comes from Mus pahari, assembly GCF_900095145.1. Taxonomy (NCBI): domain Eukaryota; kingdom Metazoa; phylum Chordata; class Mammalia; order Rodentia; family Muridae; genus Mus; species Mus pahari. The sequence goes on along the minus strand of NC_034598.1, from coordinate 78,500,641 downwards.
CCTAGCTGAATCCTCTGCAGGACCGGACAGAGCCTCAGCAGACTGTCAGGGACCAGGGCCATTTCTGACTTCATATTTCCTTTCTTTGTTTTTTTTTTTTTTTTTTTTTTTTTTTAAAGAGTAGAAATATTTTTAGGTTGCATTGGTTTCAAGAGGAATATGGTACTGGTTAGACTCTGTATATTCATTATCAACATATTAAGTATGAAAATTAATTGAAAAGAGACAAAGTCAAACTATTTGTGTAGTCCACTAAGGATGAAGTAGATCGTAGATCCTGAGCCTAGTAGAAAAGTTGGCCCTGGCATTGCCTGGGAACTTAATCGAACTGCACAGGGTTAGGTCTTTCCCTAGACTTTCTGAAGCAGAAATTCATCACTGTATGTGCTGACAAGTCCTTGAGCTGACTGGAAAAAGGAGTTTAAGAACTTGTTTGGGAAATTCTGCTGTGGGAAACTCAAAGCAAGACAGGTAAAATCTGAGCCTTCAGAAGTTGGAAACCCCCTCAAGCACTCCGGATTTTCTCACAAGACAGACAAGAAGCCTCGACTGCCAGGTCTGCTCCAGAGGTCAGAAGAAGTCACCATCCTCTTAACCCCACTTGGGTCTGAAATGCAACATTATAGAATGCACCCCACCCACTCAAGCTTTAAATAACTTTGTAGCAGTAAATTTTGTCTTGGGAGAGATAAAGTTCTATGCATATTCCATATTTGAATTAGTTTACAAATAAACTTTGACATGGACATTTCAAAAAAAAAGTCACAGTGTATGCACAATCGCACAATGAAAACTAGAGCTTTATGAAGTTGGAGTGTACCATTGTTGACAATATATAACAGGAAGAGATGGGGATCCAAAAAATAATAAGTAACAAAGTATTTCTTTGTCTTCAGTAGTTGATAAGTACATATATATTACAACTGACTTAGAAATGGGCATCAGGAAGACTGGCTTTTAGTATGAAATGGTAGAAAATAAGTGACAAGATGTGTGACTCCACAGACCATTGTCATTATAGATGGGGATGAGGATATGAAGTGGAAAAGTCTCGTTTCTTTGGAAAGCTAGTTATGCCAAATCTTGTTTTGCTGGGGCACACAGGTCAAAGGATGTCTTGCTAAAGCAAACACGTGAAAGACTGTTTTCCTGAAGCAGACCCAGATGAGAGGATGTTTGGATAGAGCAAACACATGAAGGGACGCTTGATGAAGGAGTATGACCCCCACATAGAGTGGGAGACAAGCACCGAGCTTGTTTGGTGTGCTCTGCCTCCCTATTCTTTGTTACAGACACACATGTATTGGTTCACCTTACATAGCATTGTTGAGCTCAACTTGTAGTAACGCTGCCATTGAGAGAATCTCACCCAAGAACTGCTTGTGAAGTTCCTGCAGCAGCTTGCTGCTTCTGTGACCTAGCCCTAGGCCGTGAGCAAGCCTGCTGATTTCTTCAGGATTAACCAGGTTGTTGGTTCGTTCCTGGTGTCTGCTTGCTGAAAGGACTAGACTATAGCTGCTGGTTCATGTGTAGTATCTGCCTGCCTAGAGGACTGGTCTGCAGCTGCTGAATCCCATTGGGTGTTTGCTACAGGACTGAACTGCTGAGGAAGAAGATCGAGCTCACCTCCCAAAGAACTATTGCTAACATGTCCACTTCCCCCATATCCTAGTAACTTTTCTCTTCCACTAACTCTGCTGGGTGGTGGGCTAGAGGAGAGGTTGCAAAAAAGTTATATAAAAAGAAGGTTGCAAAAAATATTTATGCCTAGTGTGCCTCATGATGCATGTGGGGAAATGACAGAAAGGGTAGACCTTGGGGAAGGTAGACTTTGTGTCTTCATATGCAGTGCGGTTCACCTGGGTGCAGTTTTCTGCATTCGCCTAGTGTTTCCCTAGATGCAAATCATGCATAAGCAAATACAAGTTTGTATTATGCTCAAGTTGTCCCTAGATGTAATATATGCATATTCACAAGCAAGCACTACAGAAGAGCTGTGTATGCAGTTATAACTCCGTATACAGATTCCAGACAGCAGGATTACTCCTGCATCCGAACACTGATGTCCGTTCACTCTGTGAGTTCAATATCTATTTTTTATGCAACATTAAGCAGGATTGAATGAACAAGAGGCAGTTTTATAAGCTCATGCAGGATCAATTTTATCAAGAGCAATAGTGCACTGTTCAAATGTGATCCTAGGAAATGAACTTCCATACTCACTGTGATTTTGATAAATATCTACATCCACTAATTCTACTGAGGGGTGACTAGAAAAACTCATGTTTTTCTTTAGTCTTCCACACTGGAGAAACACAATGAAATCACATTTTAAAATTTATTTTTAAATTAAGACCAGAGCACTACTGATAGAAGGAAGTGGATGTCCCCAGGGTTCTCCTGATTGACAGTAATCACTGGGCTTTTCATCTCTTGGTTTAAGATACCAAGTATAGGCAGGTCTTGTTTTGTATGGTTTTAATATACAGGAATCCTACTCACCATGGCTCAGTTAAGGAATACCAGTCCCTTTACAGCATGGTTCACGTTTTAATTACCATGACCTATTAGCTGTAAATAATTGTATAAAGTTCAGACTTTATCACCAGCAATTCAGTCCTCAAATCACTGTGTAAATCTCAGACGCACGGGCACACACTCTGATCAGGACGTTTGGTGTTTGTCCGGGAGCGGCTGCTGAACAAGTTATTCAGTTCGCAAAGAGACAGAAAAATATGCAGTTATGCTGTCTTCTCGTCAGCCAGAGACTAAGACACATGATTTTGACAAAAACTGATAAGTGAGAAAGGGGAAAAGGCACCAACACACAGCAGTGAGTGTGAGAACAGCCAGCAGTGAGTGTGAGAACAGCCAGCAGTGAGTGTGAGAACAGACAGCAGTGAGTGTGAGAACAGACAGCAGTGACTGAGAAAGTGCTTTGTGAAGTCAGTGGAAGGGGAGTTGCAGGATCCACAGCTGACTCAGGGGACTAAGGGAAAGTAACTTATCATCATGAGTGAGGAAGTGTTTGTCACACACACACACACACAGAGAGAGAGATCAACACTAAAGAAACTACATTAAAGAAACTCTAGAAGAGAGAGACTTCCTCAGAGATGATTTGATTATCTAGTACCAAATGGTCAGCCCTAAAACACACAAACACACAAACACACACCCACAAGCACATGCAGATAGATAATAGATCAAGAGAGAAAGAGAGAGAGAGAGAGACAGAGAGAGAGATATGTACATATTAGCAACACTAAGTGGACTTAGCAGGATATATCTATAAGTGGACATATAAGCAGGCTATAAGTGGACTTATGCTGATATATCTATATTGTTACATATACATGTAACAATAATAATCAAAGGAAACAAGAACTCCAAAGAAAGCCTCTCTCTCTCTCTCTCTCTCTCTCTCTCTCTCTCTCTCTCTCTCTCTCTCTCTCTCTATCTCTCCCACGCATGAATAAAAATTGAAATTCACCTAAATGGACAAGGGAAGGAAGCCAGGTGAGGTGCATCCTGCCTGCCTTGAATCCCATCAGTCATTTGGGAAGGAGAGTTCGTTGGAATCAGGCCTCAGCCTGAAGACGGATGACAGTGCCTCTGCCTCCTCCTCCCATGTGGTGCCTGCGCAGGAGCCAACTGTCACCCTGCAGCCAAACTCCGACATTAAAGTTTCACCTGCGGGGGGTGGGGGGAAGAGGAAACAAGAAACTAATCTTGGGGATATTGCGGGATATTGAATGCAAAGCATAAAGTGTTGGACACAAGGACAAAGAGGCACGTGATGCTGAAGTGAGTCAGAGAAAGGCACTGCCTACAAAGCACAGGTTACACAGTGAGGACCAGATAGATACTCTGCAAGTGACTCTTGGTAAATAACCTCACCAAGAAGTAAGACTTCCGTTCTGTGTCTCTAACGATTCAGATCACACTACAGTAAGTAAAGATCCACTTATTGTACATTTCCATACATCTCTGACCCACAGAAAGGCGAATGTGACAGTACACTAGCATCACATGAACGTTAATCTAACACTAACATTAGTGTTTACACAGGAAGTTTCGAAGGACACATAATTATCGAAGCTTTTCCACTTACAGTTTTGTGTGTATGAGTGCTGTGTTCACAGTCACACGTGTGTGTGTGTGTGTGTGTGTGTGTGTGTGTGTGTGTGTGTGTGTAAGCATGCGTGCAGAGGCCAGAAGTTCACATCTGGTGTCTTCCTTGATCTCTCCCCGACTCCATTTTTTTTTAAGTTACTTATTTTATTTTATAAGCAGGAGCAATGTGCTCACATGTATGTCTGTGGACCATGTATGTGCATGTTACTGGCTGAGTTCAGAAGACATTCAATCCCCTGTTACTAGAGTTATGGACAGTTGTGAACTACCATGGAGACGCTGAAAACTGAACATGGGTCCTTTGCAAAACTGACGTCTGCTTGTAACTTGCTGAGCTGAGCTGAGCCATCTCTCCCAACTCCCGCCCTACTCTTTTGAGACAGGGTCTCTTGTTGAGCCTGGAGCACACGATTTCTGGCAGCCTAACTGGTCACTGAGCTCCTGGGCTTATGCTCCATATACCACCACTCTCCAGCCAGACCCTTGGTTTTAGGGAGTGCCAGGGATCCAAAAGTGAGCTCCTATGCTTTCACAGCAAGCTTTTTACTGACTAAACCATCTCCCTAGCCCCTTTCTATTGATGAGTACAATACCTGTGTGTATTTCAGCTTATACTATGCTATATTTTTATAACTGTTCCCCAAAGCCCCACATGTTAAATTTTTTAATTACTGCACTAGAGATATTCCTCCATGGTTCAGAGCACTGTCTGATACTTCAGAGCACATGGGTTTGATTCCCGGAATCCACGTGGCTATTTACAACCATCTGTACCTTTAGCCCTAGCGGATGGTGTACCCTCTTCTGGCATCGAGGAACACCAGGCATTCAGATGGTATCCATGCAGGCAAAACACCCACACTCATAGCATAAAATTAAGTATTGGTCCCAGCCTCTGGTGCTTTTGGGAAGTGGTAGAGCCTTTAAAAGGCAACGCCTAGTGGAAGGAAGTTAGGTCATGAGGACGTGTTTGTGCAAGGGACTTTAGAACCCCAGTCTCATCCTTCTATGTGTGTTTTTTGTTTTTTTGTTTTGTTTTGTTTTGTTTTTGGTGGTTTGGGGAGAAGTGTTTCCTGATTTTTATGAGTATTTTGTTTTGTTTCTACTTTTTAATTCTTTTAAAGATTAGTTATATTTAAGTATGAGTATAGGGAGGGGGGTTATATATGAGAGTGCAAATGTTCATTGAGGCCACAGGAGTGTAAGGTCTTGGAACTAAAGTTATATGCAGTTGTGAGCCCTAATGTGGGTACTGGGAACTGAACTCAGGTCCTCTGCAAGAGCAGTAAGCATTCCTAACTGGTGAGCCATCTTTTCTGATCATTTTGTGTTGTTTTTGTTTTTTCACATAAAGCCCAAATTGTGGAATTCTCCTGCCTCAGCCTCCCAAGTGCTGGCATTATAAGGATGTACAACTTGACTACAATGACATGAGTGTCTTCCCCTGTCACATATACCAACTATAAAAGCTGCTCACTACGCAATGCAGAGCTACAGGTAAAACACTTAGTCACTGAGACTTTCTTCTTCCTTCAGTTTCATGGGTGTTTGTCACAGCAAGTGTGAGTACAGTTACTTTTATCACCCACATGACTGTGTCTTGTGAGTGGCTCTGTGTGTAACCCATGAAAAATAGGAGCTCCCAACTATCTAAAGTAATAGTAAATGTGATAAGATGCTAGCTTATAAAAGTACCATGTTACTTTTATAACCAGACCAAAGAAGCTAAACAACAAGGAAGGCCCAAGTGAGGAAGATTGAATCTCACTTAGAAGGAGAAATAAAATAGTCTTAAGGCAGATGGAGGGAGGGAACTGGGAGGGAGGTGGTATATGGAAGGGAATGAGAGATTCAGGATCAGGTGTGGGGAGGGACAGGAGAGATGGCCTGATGGCCATGAAAATGAATGGAAATCTGAAGCTGACAGGGGTGAGGAGGTAGGGGGTTTCTCAGGATGAGACAGAGACCTAGGATAAGGGAGGTACCCAAGAACCAATACGGATGACTTTAGCTGTGACTCACTACATTGGGGACATGGAACTCTTCAGAGGGTACCTCCTGTAGCCAAACAGGAACCCCTTTGGAGCAATAGAGAAAATAACCCAGCCATAAAACTTCCAACCCAAAAGGTATCCTGTCTACAAAGAGTGCAGACACAGGGGATAGAACAGAGAATGAGGGAATGGACAACCAATCACTGGTCCAACATGAGACCCATACCATGGTCAAGCACCAGTCCCTGTCACTATTAGTGATGCTCTGTTATGCTTGCAGACAGGAGCATGTTGTCCTCTGAGAGGCTCCACCTACCAGCTCACTCAGACAGATGCAGACACCCACAGCCAACAAAGGGATGGAACTTGGAGACTCTTATGGAAGAATAGGAGGAAGGAGTGTAGGCCCTGAAGGGGCTCCACAGGAAGACCAACAAGATGCTTGGGACTCTCAGAGATTCAACCACCAACCAAAGAACATGCACCAGCTAGACCTAGGCCTCCAAGCTGATATGTAGCAGATGTGCAACTTGACCATCATGTGGGTCCTGAACAACTGGAGTGTGAGCTATCCCAAAAGCTGTTGCCTGAATGTGGGATATGGTCTTCTAGCTGGGATGCCTTGTCTGGTGTCAGAGGGAGAGGAAGCGCCTAGCCTCACAGGGACTTGAAGTGCTAGGGTGGAAGGGACACCCAGAGGAGAAGGAGACGCGGGTGGGGGGGGGGATAGTGGGAGGATTGTGGGAGGGGATGACGTGGGGGGGGCAGTGAATGGGATATAAAGTGAATAAGTAAAAAATAAAAAAATTAAGTTAAAACAAACAAACCCAAAACAACCAAACCAAAAAAAAAAAAGATGCTAGCTTTTCAGAAAACCAGAATAACCATTGTGGTAGCTGGTCCAAGACATCTCTGACATGTGGATGATGACTCCATATAAACATCCTGAAGGTAGCCAAGGACAGTGCTGCAGGGGCAGCCTGTGGGCAAGGAGGACCACTGTTCAGTTATTAGGAATCACTTCAGTAGCTGCTTGAGGTCTTCAGATGAAGCTAATCAATGTGTACTGAAGTTTTACTGAACATATTTAGTTCAAATGTGTTGTCTGATTGTACATAGCTCTTCCCAGCTCTGAGGAATAATGTCTGGGAGCCAGAGACATGACTTGGCAGTCAGGAGCACTGGCTGCTTTTCTGGAGAGGACCCGGGTTCGATTCCCAGCATCCACATGGCAACTCACAAAACTGTCTCTGAACTCCAGTTTCAGAGGCTTGGATACTGAGACACACACAGGCAATACGCCTATACATGTGAAATGAGTACATTTAATTTAAAGAGAGTCATATCTGGCCAAAAAAAAATACAGCAGGTATTTTTAACATCTCCTCAGCAATTGTACGTGGTTTTGCAAATGGAGAATGAGAATTATAAAAAGCTTACAAGCTTTAGAGTAATGACGCTTTTCAAATGCCTCATGAGTTTCATGAAATCTGCCTTGCTCTGAACATCCTTCTGGAAGGAAGAACCTGCTGATGTCCACAGCGCTACCTTGGAGCAGTGAGCTTCTCTTCCGGTGCCTTTAATTTAAAGGCCCACCAGCTCCGTTTTACGAGATGGCCCACCTCATCCTCCTTAATCGGCTGGTGGAAGCAGGACTCTGAGATAGGTTATTAATCAGATTTATGCACGACTGCCATCCACTGTATTTCTAATTGAGTCTTGGTGCTGCCTTTTACGACGAAGTCAAGTTCAATTGGAAAATAATAAACCTTCGGAGAACCAGCTGTGTTCCTCCCGGGAAAGCTTTACTGTTAGGAAGGAATTCAACACATTTTACTACACCACGACAGGGACTGAGGAGATTTCTTTTTCAATGGTGTTTACTGTAAGCAAACATTTATGTTCTCTATGATCATGCTGACATTTATCCGAGAGAGAGAGAGAGAGAGAGAGAGAGAGAGAGAGAGAGAGAGAGAGAGAGAGAATATTTTATTAGTAAATCAGTTGTTTATCCTATACCAAGAGGAAAAACCAGTTTGACTTTTTCTTCATTTTCTCTTTTCAAGTTGACAACCATTTTTACTGGGATAAGTTTATTGCCATGTGTTTTGACACTGTGTGGGCAAGCCTTCAGCCAGCATGAGCCTGGGTGTTAGAGAAACCTAAGACTCCAGCTCATTATTCAAAGACTTCTTCTAAACAACCAGATTTTTATAGTATGAATGATTGATTGAAATTTGTTGGGATTCCAGGAAAAAAAAAAAGTAAGGCCTCCTCAATGAGAGCAATGCATGATTCGAATACTTGAAAGACAAATAGCAAATCTACAATATGTTTGCTTTAGTGGAGGCAATTAAATACAAAATAGCAGAAGTAACGCATTGCATACAAGAGTGTGGGGAGAATAGACTGGAAAATACAGCCCACGTGACTGGTTTTTGTATGCTCTTGTGGTAACTTCATCTGAGTTGATGGATGTAGAAGATTCAGAGTGTTCTCTGGTGGGGGGCGGGGAAGCACATTTGAACACTGCACTCACATTTTTTTTTTTTTTTTTATATTTAGAAATCAAATTCCAGTTAGGAATTTGGGACTCACCGCAGAAAGCAGTGTCTTTTGGAAATGTTAGATGCTAAGGTTTGTAACCAGCTCGCCTGTCCTATAGGGAGGCCAGCTTGATAACCATGAGGGTGTTTCGAGTAACAAACACAATTCAGATGTCAAAACTGGTCAAGCCACGAGGTGGTTTCCTCTCAATGATGGAGGTAGCACACTCTTGTGCTGGGGATGGAGGCGATCTGACACTCTCGCAAGGATCTTTGATATGCAAAATATCAATATTGTGTGCCCAGAATATTTTAAGATCTTCCCAGCCACCTCCTGGAGTCTGTCTACTGCACTCATTTTCAGGATGAGTAAACGCCAATCCAAAGGAAAATAAATCGCCCAACCAGAACGCCACATGGAAAAACACAGGTGACAGAGGGTGTTAGTATAATATAATTTATGTACTTCTTGAAAACCATGCCAAACATATGAACAAAAATGCAATAATAATTGGAGGCGATTAGGGGGGAATCAACAACAACCATTTTTTGTATGAGTCTTTTCTTCTGGAGAGAAAAGAATCAGACACCAGTATACACTGGGGGCTCTATTTGTATGGTTTGTTTTCAAGCTGGAAATTGAGCATATAGACAATCATTATACTATTCTTTATTTATGGCTAAGGTATTATATTGTATATATAATAATATGTAATAATAGTGTAAAGATTAAAAACTAGTGAATGGGACTGGCAAGTTATTGAAAGCTACATGGTTATTAAAGAGGTGGCAGATGTCACTTGATTTGAGCCAGGTGAGGCTTAAAGCCAAACTTTGTTTCTCTTTACACTTCACACCAACTTGACAACACTAGAGCCTGCTTCTGAAAGTGATTCTCTAGGACTGAATGGGTTGGTGTTTCGTGTCTCTACGACTGCGCATCACCAAATGGTAGGACATGAAGAACCAGAGACGAGGCTATGTGCATTCTATAATACAAAGAATAATAATGGATGGCTGGGTGGTAGCTCAGTTGGTACTGGCGTAGCTTGCCTGAAGCTCTGAATTTGATCTCCAAGGCCAAATAACTGTTGTGGCACATATCTGTAATCCCAACATACAGAAGGTAGGGACAGGAGGATCAGGAGTTCAAAGTCAACCTGGGATACAAGTTCGAAAGCCTGGGATCTATAAGGTCTGGAGAGAGGGGGGGGGGCAAAGAGAGAGGCAAAGAGAGAGGCAAAGAGAAAGAGAAAGGCAGAGAGAGATAAGAGACAGACACAGAAACAGAGGGAGAACCAGAGACAGACAAGACATAAGAGAGACAGAGACAGAGATAGACCACACTGGGTTGCTTCCCTCCTAAGACCACAGTCTTCATCACCGCTGCCGCTGTGTAAGTTCCCCCAACACTGGACTAGCACCTTACTTCAAAGTTCTCTAACTTATTACCCACATAAGAGCAATCACAAAGTTAAGCGAATTGGCTGTACAATCCCACTGTGTTCATAGTTCCTTTGAGGAATGATGTCCAGGAATTACGGGCTTCGGGCAGCAAATTCAGTTCCCGCGACACGCAGAAAGTGCTGCTGGTGTGGAGGCCCCCTAAGACTGATGTCACAGGGTGAGCCTGCTCTTTTGTCCCTTTCCGAGGCACCCACAGAGTTCACACCCGACCTTGACTGAAATAGAGCCGGGAGACTTTTGCCTTTACACATCTTACTTCACACTTGTATTTATTATCTCCTCAATTAATCACCTTCCTGCCAGCATCTCATTTACACATCAGCACACAGTAGGTGAACAGATATTTGTTTAATTGAATGAGAATGTTGTGAGGGACTCTGTATGTCTTTAGTCTATGAGGGAAGCAGCTGTGTATTGTGATGTCAAAGACTTGGTGAAGGGTCCTGTAGAGAAATAGGGCTGGCAGAGGTAAGCCACATCTTTGTCAGCTTGCATCCAGGACGTAGGACATGTTAAGGAAATTATTCTACGTCTGTGATTGTCAGTTTTAGCTTTAGATAAGTGGTGGTAATACCGATGCATCTCAAGGAGGATTGTAGTGAGGACTGGAGAGACACTTAGTGGGTGGATGCCCTTTCTGCTGAGTTGACCCCTCAGGACCGGTGTGGTGGAGGGAGGGAAATGAACTACTACAGGGTGTATGCTGACCTCCATAAGTGCACTGAGGCACACCTGAGTCCACACAGAGAGACATGAGCTAACATAATACAATGATAAGTTCAACTAAAACTTTTTCGAGACCGCGTATTACTATGTATCCTAGTTGTTCTAGAACTCAGTATGTAAATGAGTCTGGACTCAAATCCACAGAGCTCTGCCTGCCTCTGCCTCCTGAGTGTAGGGAATATACGTTTGAAGCCTTATAGCCTCCATTAATAAAAAAAAAAAATTTAAATAAAAATAAAAAATAAAGTACTTTGAATAGTTGTAGCTATGTATTGTTCTATAGATACTAGCTTCTATTTAAATCACTTTTAGTTCTAGTTGAGTAACTTTTGTTTGTAACAGAGCTAGGGCTTGTACATATACCACTGATCTCTGAAAAGATTTATTCAAAGCAAAACAAAACCATAAAACACATAACAGAGCCAGGATCCCTTTTTTTTTTTCCTTATCAAAATTTCTGTTTCCTCAGAGCAAAGTCACTGTTCACTGTTGCAGAAGAAAAATGACTTTAATCTCAAAGGCGACATTAAAAATAGGGGGAAAGAAAACAAATCAATAAAGGCAAAGGTCAGAGAAACAGATGATTCCAACGTAAGCCAGACTGCTGGGTGGGGGGGTGTTACAGACACAGGCTGAAAACCAGTCAGATACACTGCACATCTGCAAAGGGAAACATGCAGCTGGGTCTGCCAGCCAAGCAATGTCATACTTTAGACTTGGACAACTGCATTGTAACCAAATGTATCCATGTAACCAACAGGAATGGAAATAAAGAATTGCAGCCAAAGATTGCATTTCCTCGCAAGACGGTTTTCCTTCCTGTAAGTAACCAATCACTTAATCACTTTCATACCTACTCACATGCACACATATGCACACGCATATGCACGCACACATGCACACATACACACTTACACACTGTGCTGAATTAATTGTATTCTAAACTGTATTCTTCACCTGGAGAACTTGGAAGCTACTTCAAGAAGAAAAAAAAAGATAACATTACAAAATGAGGAATGCTGGTTATGCATTTCTTTTTAAAAAAATAAAGTTTTATCTATTTGATAATTTCATGTATGTATACATAGCATATTCCAGTTGTTAAGGATGCTACTCATGGCTTCTGTTTATCATCAGGTTGGCTAATATCAGTTGACAGATACTATTTCTGTTAGTTGATTTTAGTATTTTTTTTTTTTCATTCTTGTTCTGTGTATGGAAAGAGGCTACCATAGTTTCCTATGTAGGGCGTCAACTTTGAAACACGTTTTTAGCACCAACCCTAATAAATAATGAATTTTGCTGCAACCCAGATGTTCTATTGCCTATTTTTTTTTAATGTTGTCTATGACCTACTATATTTGTTTTCACAAGCCTCTCATGGGTCATGACCTCGTGCATGGAAAATATTGTCCTGGGATGGTCTTTCTCAATGTTCCCATTGAATACCCCAAGCAGCAGGGGAGAGTGAGACTGGGGAGGGTAAAAGAAGGAGAGAGAGAGACAGAGACAGAGACAGAGAGAGAGAGAGAGAGAGAGAGAGAGAGAGAGAGAGAGAGAGAGAGAGAGAGAGAGAGAGAGAAAGAGAAAGAGAGAGAGACTGGGGAGGGTAAAGGAAGAAGAGAGAGAGAGACAGAGACAGAGAGAGACAGAGACAGAGACAGAGACACAGAGAGAGAGGGGGAGACAGAGAGAGAGACAGAGAGAGAGAGAGAGGCTGACTGGGGGTCTGTCTCAAGTGCAAAATTTCCTTACTTCACTGAAGTGCACCCCACTTTGGCATATGATAGCCAACACAACCATCAGCTTTCTGCTAAAAGTTTTAAATTTCCCATTTAAACAGAACGAATGCTCTAGACTTCTTGCCCTTGACACCCAGGTTGCCTCTCCTGCTACCTGGCAATCCAATATGCCCACTGTAGGCTGCAGCCATGTTCTGTGGGGTGATAAATGGCCCCAGAGTACACAAAACCAAGCAGCCCGGGGCCTTCTGGCTTCCAGACAACTGTTCATCGCAGACTCTCTGGACGATATCTTTAAAGGCATGCAGACGCTCTCATCAGTCAGTGAGCCTGGGCTCTTCCCTAGCACTGCTGAATCTCATGACTGGGAAATGACTCAGACCCTCGTTAACCCTCACACAGCAAGCCTCCAGGAAGCCCCAGCAGCAGGAAGGGAACAGTGCTCACAGGCAATGGGAGGAGAGGTTCTGAGGAGGAGCACAATGATGGAGGCTGAGCCACTTCCAAGGGAAGACAGACATGCCAGTTCCTTGTCTTTGCAGTTGGTTGAAAGCAGCTCGCCATTCCTCCCCTAAGTTAGCTACCACATCAGAACGGGCCAGGAAGAAGGGAGACGCAAATCAACCAAGGAAAGTGGGGAACCCTGGAGTTTTGGGGGTAATCAGAGAGTATGTGTATGAATATAAGAAGATACACATACAGCCATTGCGGAGGTCAGAGTTCATCTTCTCCTTCCACATTTCTACGGAATCTGAGGATCCAGTGCAAGGCATAGGCTTGGTGGTAAGGACCTGCACTTGCTGGGTTGTTTTGGGAGTCCTCGTGGGGTTGTTTTAAGTACTTCCCTTTTCTTACTTCTATCCTAAGGATCCAGTGGCTTGCTTAGAACTTTAAAAATGAGACGGTCTCACTCGAAATGAATTTCTCCCATAGATCAAAGTTTTTTCTTTCATGAAAAGGGCACCCAGGAATCTGGGAATAGGGCCACAGTGGGCTAGCATGCATGGCATGAAAGAAAGAGAAACTGGAGTTCAAGTTCTTAGGGTCAAAGTTTGAAAAGGGGGATGGGGGCGGGGAATGACTGGAGAGATGGCTCAGTGGGGAGGAGCACCCTCTGCTCTTTCAGAAGACCTAGGCTTAATCCCCAGCACCCACATGGCAGCTCACAACTATCTGTAACTCCAGTTCGAAGGGCTCTGACACACTCACTCACACAGACATGTGTGTAAGCAAAATATCAATGCACATAAAACAAAAACAAATTATGAAGAAGAAGAAGAAGAAGAAGAAGAAGAAGAAGAAGAAGAAGAGGAGGAGGAGGAGGAGGAGGAGGAGGAGGAAGAAGAAAAGCTAGGCCTGGCCTTGCATGCCTTTAACCCTAGTAGTGGGGAACTAAGATTAGCAGATTCTACGAGCTCCCTGGATAGTGCTCAGCCAAAACAAGCTTCAAGGTTCAGTAAGAGACTTCATCTCAAAACAAAGGTAGAGGCCAATAGAGGTAGATATCAGACATCTTCTTCTGACCTCTACACATAAGCACACACATGTGCTCATACACCACACACAACACCCCCTATCCACATACAGCAGCAGCAGATGCAGCACACACATAACGCATCTAGGATTTGAAAGAGAGGAATCAATTAAAAATAAGATAAGGATCCCAAAGAAACCTATCAAAGATGTCTTAGTAAAACCATAGTTCCAGACAGAAATGGAGACAGAAAGACAGACAGACACAATTGGGCTTGAACAACACTCTAGCATGTCCTCATAAACCCACACCCAAAGATTGCTGAAATAGACAGTCAAATGTCCAAATAAATGCCCCCTACTCTTTCCCGTACTGTGCAGCTTTCTCCGGTCGTAACCCAGGACCTGTAAGTATGGTAGAGTTCAGCGGACTGCCTCACTACAGTGATTAACAAAGTCATGACTTGAAAAGCTGAATCCCGTATCCTTAAGTGTACAAGGAGTTTCATTTATTTCATGATTAAAGCAATAACACGCAAGTGTAAAAAAAGTCTAAATTTCCAAGAAATTGAACACTGTGTTTTCATTGCTGAAGACACGGGAATGAACTCCACATTACGGAAATGACTTGAGGCTTTCAGTTTTTTAAAGTACCATTATAATAAAATGAGGTCACCTTCAAGAAAATTAAAAATAAAAAGCATTTAGGTCGGCTGAAGATTATGAACACAAAACTTAAAATACAGATACATAAAACTTATTGCCTTCTGGGACATTCCTAATGACCACGGTCACTTAAATCCTGGTTTTAAATGTATAGTCACATGATAAGTGGGTTTTACTTTATTTTTTTTTAATATGTAAAATTAAAAAAAGATCATGTGAGATTTTTTTCTCTCTCGTCTCTATTTTTCAATCTATCTGTTGAAAACATTCTTGGCTGCTGTGTGACTATATCGTCAGAGAGAGATGAAATAGCAACATCTCAAAAGGTAGGCTTGCTTTCTTTCCTGACAGGCCAACGGGTATGGAGAAGGAAAGTTCACCTCCTTCCTATCTGGGGCCTTCCCCCCCCCCCCCCGCCTGGAAAGCCTGCCTGCCGTCTCTTCATGACAGCAGATGCATGTGACAAGATCCCCATGTTCCTACCTCCACACTTTCCTGTCCATGATGGACTGTATCCATTCTTAAACTGTCAGCCCAAACAATCCTTTCTGATAGGAAGCAGGAGAGAAGGAAGGAAGGCACAAAGAAAGGAAGGAAGAAAGGAAGGAGGGAGGGAGGAAGGGAGGGAGGGAGGGAGGGAGGATAGCTATTACGCTCCACCTACTTGCTAGCATCTGAAAAGTAGCAGAAGTCTCTATAATATAAAATTGATTTAAAACAGATTATCAGAGAGATTTGCATTCCCCGGAGAGCTCCGTGATCATACATAAAAACGCCTGGATATTTTTTTCTAGAGCATGCTCTGTGGTGTTCATTTTACGCCAACAACTACAAGATTCAAGAGGCATAACTCAGACTGGAGAAATGGCACAGTCCATAGAATGCTTACTTCTAAACCTTGAGTGTGTCGCTTCAGGTCCCAAAGCCCATGTAAGAAGCTGGTGTGGTGGCGTACATACGTAAGTCGAGCACTGGTGGTGGGAAGGGACAGGAAGATTGTTGGAGCTCGTAGGTTCATCATTCCACTGAATTGGTGAGTTCTAGATTCAGTGAGAAAGCCTGGCTCAAAAAATAGGGTGGAGGACAGTGTAGCTGAAATGAGCAAGTGGATTTTGTCTGCCATGTGAGCAGGAGGATGTAAGTTTTGATCCCCAGTGTTTCCAGGTAAAAACGTAAACTGTAAGTACCGTACTGGGGAACGGAGAGAGGTGGATCTCAGGGCTTGCATGTCAGCCAGTCTAGCTGAAAAAGTAAGCTTGGGATCCAGTGAGAGACCCTGTCTCAAAAATAAGGTAAAGAAGCAACTGAGGGAGCTATCCAAACGTCGAACTCTGGCCCCTCACAGGTGCACAGGAACAAGTTCATCCCCTACACACATGCACACAAACAGCACACAAACACAGAAACCAAAAATAGTGTGAAGAACTGCTGAGAATGACACCCGATGCTGACCTCTGGACTCCACATGCGTGAACACACATGTACACCACACAAACACACACATACCACCACCACCACTGCCACATGCCTATGCCTACACACACACACACACACACACACACAAGCAAAGGGAAGATTTAACTTCCATCTTTTAAACTAGGGAGGAATTTAAGTGCAGAGCTGCCCAGCCCCAGCCCTCTAGACTAGAAGCCACCTCTATGTTCATAGTGTTTACTTCAGTCCAAATTAAGTAATAATTAATTATTGCCTCTGATGTGAGCTTTCCATGAGGGGTGATTGATCCTCCATGTTTATTATAAATTTGAGCAGGTCATAAAATTAGCACAGAGGTGTACCCCGTGATCTATGAATGTGCAGGTAACATTTCTAAAGTCTAACAGGAAGTAAAGATGGGGCAAGGTCTGACTCTCCATTTCCTTCTGGGAAGCCGTTCCTCTTCCTCTGTCAGTGCGAGGGCAAGCACGTGGTGTTTCCATAGCGCATTCTAGGACCAGACTTCCTAAGCAGGAACCCCGGACCAGCTGTGAGACACGGGCAATTATTCAGTGACTCGTCCTTGCTTTTCCTGCCAAAGCGATGGGGGGCAATCACAGTGTTGCTTTGCTCTGGATGCCAGACAAAGCTAGCATAAAGCTGGAAGCTTCCTCCAGGGCTCTCAGTCCTGGAATCTGTTGTATATATAGCATCCTCGGGGACAATTGTTACCAACGGCCTTACTCAGATGTAGACTTTGCGTGGTACGCTACCGACCAGTCTAACAAAAAAATGCCAGCTAGTTCAATAGTGACGGCCTACTGTGAGCGCGACCAGCTGCTTTCCTGTTTGATCTGTACCACAGAAGGAAATTCTCATCCAGTACTGTAAACCTAGTCAAATGCCCTGGCCCAGGGAGGTCACCGGCCCTACTGGGGAAGTTACCAGTGAGATTTTGCTAAGTGACCTTGATATCCTTATCAAATTGCCTTCTGAATAATTGTGTTTATACCCATAGATTAGCGCTGATCTCAGCTTTGGTCCCAGAAGCTTGTCTTTGCAGAGTGATGACTAGAGAGACTCTTAACTGGCCGAAGTGATGGTGATATGTAACGGCTGTCATGTTGAATGTTTGGCCTCAATGGGAACCTCCTATACCAACCCCCTGAAAAGTTTAGGCAGCAGAGCAGCAGAATGGCAGAAAAGATATCAGAGCAGAAGAAGGGGTATCGTGTTACAATACGCTGTCTTCCAGCCATGACAGACCCCTTACATGGTAGCTGCGGTAATTTACAGAAGAACTTCAGAGACTGGGCTTGGCTATTTCCTACCATGGAGGGGAGAGAGCCCCATCTCTCCCTAATAGATGGGGAAGGAGAGACATTTTTCAGGTGTACAACCACTATCCAGTTATGGCTACTGGTAAGAAACCCACACCCCTGTAAATAACCTGTCACCTATGTACCTAGAGGTAGTCCTAATGAAACTCACTGGGTCACAGAAACAGAAAAAAAAAAGATATAAAAATCAAGAAAGACTAGTTGAGGTGGGAAAGGGGGACAGAGAAGGTAATAGGAATTGAATTCATCAATTCAGTAATCTATGTGTGAAAATATGATGAACCCATCTTATAGGTGATTCGTATGTGCTAATAAAAAACATAAAACTAATACCATCAGTTCTGGCAAAGAGTTAGGGAAGTTTTAGGTGGACAGACCTAATCCACACCACTCTCCATCAAGGACAGGGTTAATAAGTGAGACAAGGAAAGGATTGTGAAGTGGGTTGTTACAGGACAAAGGAATGCATGAAGAAGATATATGGGCTCCTCAGAAGAGATACACTTAAGAAATTTTGAGATATCTCCTTTTACAGGTAAATTTCCTTCCTTCTGCTTTTCCTTCATCCTTCCTTCCTTCCTTCCTTCCTTCTTTCCTCCCTCCCTCCTCCTCCTTCCTTCCTTCCTTCCTCCTCCTCCTTCCTTCTTCTTCTTCTTCTTCTTCTTCTTCTTCTTCTTCTTCTTCTTCTTCTTCTTCTTCTTCTTCTTCTTCTTCTTCTTCTTCCTCTCTCTCTCTCTC
>NC_034598.1:78480604-78482313 GCF_900095145.1 Mus pahari | reverse complement strand
TCTCTCTCTCTCTCTCTCTCTCTCTCTCTCTCTCTCTCTCCCTCTCCTTTCTTTTGCTTATTTACTTATGATTGATGGATCGATGTTATAAAGGGGATTAGACAAGCATAGTATCTTATGCTTGCCAGATAAGGATTCTACTACTGGTCCACAGCTCCATCTCCTTTTAAAGACTTTTTGCTTTGAGACAGAGTCTCCCTTACTTGCCCAGGCTGGCCTTAAAGTCACTGCAGTCTGCACAGACTTTGACCTCTTGATCCTCCTGCATCAGGCTCCCAAGTAAGTAGGACTACTGCCCTGTGCCACCAGACCATGCTTCCATGGTAGCCTACAACGGACTCAGAGAATATTTTTTGAATCAAGATGAGAAAACCAGTGGGAATTCTAAGAATAGCTCAGCATTTTCCCAGAAAAGGACTGCCCCTTTCTGTCTGGCTTTTGGGTTGGTTTTGTTTATTTTTATTTTTATTTTTTGTTTTCCTCAGATAGCGTTTCACTACGTACCCTTGGCTGACCTGGAACTCATTATACAGACAGCTATAGCAATACTAATGTAATAGTAACTCTCAGTACTGTTACTATTTACACAGCTCTACAATGGTGGGCATTTCAACATCTCTCAAAGCCCCATGCTTGCCTAATCCCCTTTATAAAATCAATCTATCAATCATAAGTAAATAAATGAAAGGAAGAAAGAAGGAAGGAAGGAAGGAAAGAAGGAAGGAAGGAGTGAGTGAGGGAAAGAGGGAGGGAAGGAGGGAAGGAAGAAAGAAAGAGAGAAAAAAGGAAAGAAAGAAAGAAAGAAAGAAAGAAAGAAAGAAAGAAAGAAAGAAAGAAAGAAAGAAAGAAAGAAAAGGAGGGAGGGAGGGAAAGGAAAGAAAGGAAAGAAAAGGAATGAAGGAGAAAAGAGGAAGGGAGGGAGGGAGGGAGGAAGGGAGGGAGGTTAGTTTATCTGTAAAAGGAGCTATCCATCTAGGCCTTGATCACCACAATTAAGTGCATGGTCCTCCCAGCCCAGCTTTCTTCCTGTCTCTCTATGGGACTTTTTAAATGGGACACAGTGTCAGATGCATGACTGAAGCAGACAACGTCGCAAGCCTGATGGTCTGCATCTACGGACAGTTAGCCATGCTGGTCTCAGCGGCTGCGGGGTGGTCTCCAGTCTTTACTGTCTGAGCAGTCAGCCACGATAACCTGCTGCCAGACAGCTCTGTTCTTGTACCAGCCTTGCCACCTTGTACTTGACCTCTTTCTTCCATGTGCCCGTCCTGCTAGCCAACCTCAGTAGCATCTCATGGAGTTGTGAGTTAATCCGCATTGCAAGTGTTTGGTGGTGAGTGGCCACAGCTACTGTCAGTATTATAACTACTATCAGAGCTATGCACTGGTGGACATTTCAGCGCCTCTCAAAACACACCTTGCTTCAGCTTTCCGTAGGTCAGACCTAACTTTTGACTGAAAAAGAATCCTTAATGGAACAATGGTTGTCAAACTAGCTCTGTATTTGGCTTCTGGACCTCAGTAAGCTATGTTAAAGTCACCATAGCCCTAGGTGTACAGCCACTAAACACCAAGAAGAGCAGTGGGAAGGGAGATAAACCCTCGGGGACATTGTGACCATCTGGGAACTGATTTCTCTCTCTCTCTCTCTCTCTCTCTCTCTCTCTCTCTCTCTCTCTGCGTGTGTGTGTGTGTGTGTGTGTGTCTGT
>NC_034598.1:78477063-78480504 GCF_900095145.1 Mus pahari | reverse complement strand
CTCTCTCTGTCTCTCTGTCTCTGTCTCTGTCTCTGTCTCTCTCTCTCTCTCTCTCTCTCTCTCTCTCTCTCTCCCTCTCTCTCTCTGCTGGTTCAAACCCATCCCCTAATCCCCCTCCATGATTATGCCACGTTACCTCCAGGCTTCAACTGGCTTCCTGACCTTTGGCAGACAGTAGCCTGCTGACATTGATCACCCTGGCCACATACTGTGGCTTTTTCTTTTTCAGTGAATCACAGGACAGGACTGGAGCCAGAGGAACAGCACCTTCAGAAAGTAAACACCAGAGCCACCAATGTCCAGGGAGAATATTGAGGGTTTGGATCCAGACCTCCTAAAGATCATCTCCTTAATCCTCCCTGAGCCCTCCAACCTCACTACAATGTTTCCTAATCTACAAAATTGGTTCGTCTCATGCACACCTCTGGAATGATTGCCAAAGCATGTTTAGTTAGGCTACTGGCAAGTCAGTGATGAGGCAGTTGACACTCAAGAGGCATTTGTTGAGGGGCCGACTCTGACCTTAGACATGAACCCCTAGGAAGAATCACTTGACCTTTGACCTTTTCAACATTCTAAAAGCTTTTCCAGCAAAAGATACTTCAAGAATTGCTACCCACGAACCCATTGTCACTGTGCAGAGCTGGACATGGGAAGGCTTGTATTCTCCTGTGCACAGCCCTTCTTCAAGGAGCCCCCACCACGGACTCCTCCACCACCATGCTCCCCACCCCCCACCCCTGACACAACACACCCTCCCCATTTCTGCTCTCCCTACAAGAGATCCCACTCTCCAGGACAGTTCTTCCAAGGTGTGATTCACATCCAGGCTTTCAGCCAGGATCCCCTTCCTTCCTGACCAAC
Organism: Mus pahari; assembly: GCF_900095145.1. Lineage (NCBI taxonomy): Eukaryota > Metazoa > Chordata > Mammalia > Rodentia > Muridae > Mus > Mus pahari. Next base: position 78,479,640 of record NC_034598.1, on the reverse strand, counting down.
TTTCTCATTCTTCTTTCCCTGCTTGGCTTTATGAGATAATCCCATCTTATTGTGAAAAGAAAGAAAGAAAAGTCAGGTCTGGTGTCACAGGTCTACAACTCTGTCTACTTAGAAGGCTGAGAGGCAGGAGAAGGAGGAGGTTCATTCTGCCTACCCAGACAACTGACTGAGACTGTGTCCCAAATAAAAAGTGAAGCCGGGTGTGATGGCGCAGACCTTTAATCCCAGCACTCAGGAGGCAGAGGCAGGTGGATTTCTGAGTTTGAGGCCAGCCTGGTCTACAAAGTGAGTTCTAGGACAGCCAAGGCTACATAGAGAAATCCTGTCTCAAAAAACCAAAACAGGAAAGAAAGAAAGAAAGAAAGAAAGAAAGAAAGAAAGAAAGAAAGAAAGAAAGAAAGAAAGAAAGAAAGAAAGAAAGTGAAGGGGTGGGGGGAACAAGAGCTGTACATACCTCAGAGATGAAATCAAGGTTTCAGTCCAGTCCCTAACAGTGCAAGAAAACAACAGCAAACATAAAAACATCTCCACGATTTAGGCCTTTCAAGGAATATAAGCCACAAGGCTAGTGCCTACAAAGGGCATCAATTACTTGCTTAGCTCTCTTCAAACTCTGGGTACCACATACTATGGTTACCACATAACTACAGTCAAAGAATATTGTATAATAACATGTGTGTGTGTGTGTGTGTGTGTGTGTGTGCCTGTGTGTGTAATCATGAGCACTCTTTGGGGCCAATCTTCTATAAATACACCATTGTAGTACAAGCACTGAGGGAGGAGGATTCCTGTGAACCAGAGGGCAGCCTGGGCTCTATATCAAGTACCAGGTATATTAGCTACATTTTTGTTGCACTGATAAAATTTCCTGATGAAGACAGAATAAAGAAGGCAAAGCTTGTTTTGGTTCATAATTCCAAATTATAGTTGGGAAGTCCTGATGGCAGAAAGCTGGTCACACTACATCCCTAATCAAGAAGGAGAGAGATGAATGCCTGTGCTCAGCTTATTAATCCAAGATTCTAACGGAGGAGGGAATGGCACCACTCCCAGTGGGCAGGTCTTTCTACCTCAATTAACCTAATCAGGGGAAGCCCTCATAGGCGTGCCCAGAGGCTCATCTCCCAGGTGATTCCAAATCTCATCAAGCTGACAACTGAGACCAAAGTCATACCAGACCCAAACAACAGAAAGAAAAACAAAAGGCTGGTAAATTGACCGAGTAGATAAAGGTACTTGCTGCCAAGGCTGATGACCAGAGTCCAACCCCCAAAACCCATAGGGTAGAAGGAGCGAGCTGACCCCTTAAGTCTCCCTGTGAGATCTGCACACACTCTGCAGCATGCGAGCATCCAGGCACACAAAATTAAGAAATGTAATAAACACGTTGAAAAACAGAAGGAGCCAGCACTCGGGAGGCAGAGGCAGGCGGATTTCTGAGTTCAAGGCCAGCCCGGTCTACAGAGTGAGTTCCAGGACAGCCAGGGCTATACAGAGAAACCCTGTCTTAAAAAAAAAACCAAAATAATAATAATAACAACAATAATAATAATAATTTAAAAAATAAATTTTTAAAAAGGAAGAAGGGATAGAGGAGAATATAGGTTGAATAGGGTAAGGGAGGAAGGAGGGAAGGAAAGAAGAGGAAAGATAATTTCTTTAAAGCCGAGTAGACATTTATTGTCAGTGACGTCATAAGTGTGTGGCCAGTAACTTCTGTGTACAGGAGACACTAGGTTGGCACACCTAGAAATTGAGACTTCAGAGTCAGTCATCCAGGGCTCATGTAGTTTTACCATAGATTTGAACTCTTGAATAAGGCAATTGATCACGCCATATGTCAGTTTTCTCATCTGCAAAATGGTGGCCATGCCTACTTCACAGGTTTAGTATCAGTGCTAAATTGAAAAAAAAAATTCATCTACAGAATATAGCAAATATCCAATAAACATAAGCTATTGCCATAAGTATCCTAGTGACAGAAAACAAGATAACAGTTTTACTTAGCCAAGGTAAGACTCAAATGGCACCATGAACTGTACACCAGTGCAGCAAAAACATGGGTCATGAGAGGAAAGGAGCAGAACTCTGACACTCCGGAGTGACCTACCTGATAGCCACATGAGCAACTATACACCCAGTATAGACACTGACTCTGCATTAGCCCTAGATTGAGCTGCTTATACACACATAGGGGCTTTCCATTCATTCCTCAGAAAAAAAGAGAACACACTTGGAGATGAGACCATGTCAGGATGCTTGCTGTCTTACAATACCGCCATTGTTGACATTCACTTGTTTCCCACAGGCACCACAGGCAGCTGGATGGCAGGTTCCTCCAAGTGTATAACTTATAGGATTCACATCTGAATGCTGGACTCACCCACTGTCTTAGTCAGGGGTTCTATTCCTGCACAAACATCATGACCAAGAAGCAAGTTGGGGAGGAAAGGGTTTATTCAGCTTACATTTCTCCATTGCTGTTCATCACTGAAGGAAGTCAGGACTGGAACTCAAGCAGGTCAGGAAGCAGAAGCTGATGCAGAGGCCATGGAGGGATGTTACTTACTGGCTTGC
>NC_034598.1:78469597-78475953 GCF_900095145.1 Mus pahari | reverse complement strand
GGGCCCTGTGTTCCATCCAATAGATGACTATGAGCATCCACTTCTGTGTTTGCCAGGCACTGGCATCGCCTCACAAGAGGCCGCTATATCAGGGTCAAAGGNATGCAATTTCATCTGCTTGCGCTCAACTCTATTTCTTCATTCATACACAGTTCAGGAGCCCCTGCCTAGGGAATGGTGCCACCCATAAGTGGCTAGATCTTCTCTCATCAATTAACTTAAGACAATCAATCCCCCTTCCTCCAGACATGTCCACAGGCCACCATGGTGTAGGCACACTCTCATTGAGACTCTTCTCAGGCGATCATAGGTTGTGCTGAGTTGACAGTTAAAGCCAAGCACTGCAATCTATAAAGCATTATTGCTCCAGACCACACTAAACACAGCTTCATACCACAGGTTGATTTTGCCTAAATCTTCAACACCTCCCTGGGTAAGTCCATCAGACATGCTAACACAGAACACCACAGAGGAGGAGGAGGCTTGTCGCTATCACCAACTGTTTTCTCCCATGACCAAGACAGGGGCACCAACAGCCATGTCTAGAAAAGTTCCATTTCCTGGCCAATGGCTACAGCCATCTCACTAATACTTCAAATGGCAGAAGCAGCAAGGGGTCTCCCTTTCATGTCTTTATAAAGAGTTTTACTCCCATAGGTTTCTGCCTTTATGACCTAATTAAAACTCAAAGTCTCCACCATCAAATGTCTTTTCTTTGAGGATTAGGTTTCAATGTAAGAGTTGCAGAGAGACCCAAATCTTCATGCTACCATATTTTCTCAGATTGCTCAGGTGAGCTATCTACGGATGCTTCACAGAAGAGCTCACACATCAAAGTACATTTGTCATGATCTCCTATTGATGATCCTAAAATTTAAAAACAAACATGAAATCAAAGGTTAATGCATACCGTGTCCCTCCTTGACTTAAATCCTTCTGTGGTTTCCTACCTGTCTTGTTTATTGCAGTGTCCTCATCATGGCCTTGCGGCCTCCTGTGAATTAGAACAGAACTGTAACAACAAAAGAAAATATTGTGAAATGTCTCACATACTTGCTGATCACAGCCTTTCAGGTGACATGAATGTTGGGGGGGGGGTGGCAGCAGAGAGTTCAAATTCACAATGGTCTTAGTCAGGGATCAAAGGTTGCTCTAGACCATAAAAAAAGGATATTAAAATTCTTCTCTTGAATCATTTATAAATGAGCTTTACAATTCTGTCTGTCTTCAAAAGTGGTTTCTTTAATTCCTCAGTTCCCTGATGACAAAGGGTGATCTGAGGCTACTCAAGGTCTCAGAATCTGGTTTGATTTACAACGAAGCTAACTACTGGTACAAGATGAAACATTTTACATATCACTGAACTCTTGAGAGATAAGAAAGCAGTCTTAAGAAATTCTGGGGTTCTCTTATATGAAGAATCAAGATTTAAATATACACACATGTACTGGCTGGTTTTGTGTGTCAACTTGACACAGGCTGGAGTTATCACAGAGAAAGGAGCTTCAGTTGGGGAAGAGATCCAGCTGTGGGGCATTTTCTCAATTAGTGATCAAGGGAGAAGGGCCCCTTGTGGGTGGTGCCATCCCTGGGTTGGTAGTCTTGGGTTCTATAAGAAAGCAAGCTAAGGGAAACAAGCCAGTAAGAAACATCCCTCCATGGCTTCTGCATCAGCTCCTGCTTCCTGACCTGCTTGAGTTCCAGTCCTGACTTCCTTTGGTGATGAACAGCAACATGGAAGTGTAAGCTGAATAAACCCCTTCCTCCCCAACTTGCTTCTTGGTCATGATGTTTATGCAGGTATAGAAACCCTGACTAAGACAACACATATACATAGTTATATTTATTATACATAACATAATTTACATATTACATATAATATTTATATATTTAGACGTGTGACTTGAAGGGGAACTATTTTGAGAGAGGAAAGAGACCAATGTGAGATAGGGTAGTGCAGTTGTTGAACATGAGCAATACTCAACAATACGTATGATATCATAATATGCATGATGATATAATGTAACCCATCATTTTGCACACTAAATAAAAAACTTTTTAAGGGATAAGTTAAGCCAGAAACCTACTTAATATATAATACTAAGACAGAAAAGACCTATAACTTAGCACAATAGCTACTTAATAAGTATTCTCTGGAATAATAAATAACACTAACAACTAAAAAAGATGAAACCTTCAGCTGTGAGAAAAGTGTGCTGTTATCATTCTCCTCTCTATCATCAAGAAACCGATCCAGGGAGGCTGCTTGACACACAGATGTGCAACCATGCCAGCATACAAATTCAGACACCCTGCATCCTGGTTCCGTGCTTGTAACTATTCTAGACAAGGGATCTGTAGACTTCCCTGTAAATAAATACATACATACATACATACATACATACATACATACTAAAACTGGTGGACTCTGTGACAACTGGTTGGCTTTGTACAGGCAGCATATAATCAGATATACAAGACTAGGTACTGCAACCAAACATTGCAAACCCATGAAGCAGGTCGGAAAACCCTTAACATTGCTGTCTTTAGTGTGAGGTCTGATGCAGGGGAGTCCTGGGAACATTAGAAACACTCTGTCTCGCCTTATCAACACATCACCTGCAATCCTGGCACCAGGAGTTTGAGGGAGAAGAATTAAACGTCAAGGGCAGTCGGGGCTGGGACACACAGAGAGGTCTAAGTCAACTTGTGACATATAAAGAGGTGGTGGGGGGAACAGAGATTGATGTTCAGGTCTCACTCTGGACCAGGTCAATAAGAATTTCCTTGACAGAACCTCATTATGATGTTTATGTAAATGAAAGCCTTAGAACTCTGGCATTTCCAAAGGCCTTCCCTGGAAGCTGTCTCTATCGCGTTTGGTGAGCTGCCTGTCAGAGTAATAAACTCAGCTTTTGGTAGTGAGTAGATTGATTATCTTTAGGCAAATTAAAAATAAACTTTAAAATATCCTAAGTAAAGCTATGAATGACTTTTACTACTTTCATTTTATTCCTTGCAACCTGTGAATAAGCAGTAGTTATTTCTCCCAAAGGGAGTGGAGTGAGATTATTGTTCTAAAGCTTCTATTTGATTGTGCAGTTGTAGTAATTAATAGTATAATTAATTTTATAATTAAAGGAAACCTGCAACAATATGTAAAGATAATTGTATTTTAATATCATTTCCTTCGTTATTACCTATTTAAGTATTTTGTTTTCTTTCTCTAGACCAGCAGTTAGGGGTCGAAAGACTCTTCAACAGGATTGCTTATCAGATACTCTGCATATGAGATATTTACAATTCGTAACAGTAACAATTACAGTTATGAAGTAGTCACAAAAATCATTTTATGGTTGGGAGTCATCACACACATGAGGAACTGTATTGAAGGGTCTCAGCATTAGGACGATTGAAAGCCACTGCTTCCATTTTTGAAAGTGGATTTTAAACAGCAAAACCTGAAATTCTGTAAATAACCACCTTACAGAAAAATAACTACCTTACATAACTATAGTCAGCAAAACTAGGCAATGTACTATTAATGCTATCAGTAATCCACTGATTACCTCCAGCTTTTGTTAATTGTTCTATCCACGTCATATGCTGCATCGATGTGTCTTGTCTTTTTCATTTCCTTCAGTCTGGAAATTGAAATTCCCTTTGTTTGGTGATACTGGTTTGTTTTGGGTTTATTTAGGACGTTTTGTTGTTATTATTGTTGTTGTTGCTGCTGCTGCTATGCTTGACACAGGCTAGCCTTGAACTCCGCATTCCCCTTCTCAAAGGCTGGGATCCCAGGAACTGGCCACCATACCCAGCTCACACTTAAGTCTCTGAAGACTGCCAGTTATTATACAGACTTCCCTTCACCGGGTTTTATCTGAAGTTTCCTCTTAGATACACACTGTACTCTTTAAGGAAGAACAGTAGCAAAAGCGACATTGTGTTCTTCTTGTGGTTTTATGAGGAAGTAAGTAGGTAATGGACCTCACGATGGACTTCTGCAGACTTATCTACCATAGACTTTCTATGTTTTACTTTGTAATCCATTCATTCTGTCCTGTGAAGAGAAACTTTGTAACTAGGTATCCTATTGCTCATCAAGGTTTTGTAGCTTCTTGCATTGATGCTTTCTCTAAGTTTCCTTCTCTTTGTAGCATTGGTCATCCTACTGAAAGGAAAGATTATCCTTAAGTCTTTGTTTATGTATTAACACATTTGCTTATATTAGTATGGACTGGAGGATTCTGCCACCCAAATACTAACCAGGCTAGACTCTGCTTAGCTTCTGAGATTACAAAAGATCAGACACAATCCAGGTGATATGACTTCACACTTGGTAGAATCTCTGAAACAGTACTCATAGCAATCAAGACAATCCTAACTTTACCTAAAGAGCTAAAGACAGAGAAACAGTGTTTGTCCCAGGACACCCCCCCACACACTAACAAAGTAATTTGCAATGGGTGATGGTGGTTCATGCCTTTAGTCCCAGCACTCAGGAGACAGAGGCAGGTAGATCTCTGTGAATTCCAAGACACCCAGAGCTTCACAGAGAAACCTTACGGGGCGTGGGTGAAGGAGAAAAAAGTAATTTGCATACATTTTTAGTTGTGATCTTTATTTAATTGCAGATGCAGGAACTCAGTTTGTGGTAGCGGAAAAGAACGTTCATGAGAGGAGAATTTTGGTGCTTGAAATGAGGGCTGTGCAGTCAAACATTGCAAAGCTTAACACTTTTTTTTAAAGAGTTAGAAACTTAAAAGCAGAAACAGGTACTTAGACTTTGCCTGTCTTCTATCCACCATTTGCCTCTATACTATCCACATAATGGCAACTCCGTACAGTGAAGGCCAAGACTAATTCTCTCACCTATGGTCTCCAGTTTACATCTGGAAGAGTCTGCTGATGTGGACAGTTCTAAGACGTTGGCTCCAGTGCTAGGTATAGCTCAGTAGTAGAGTGTTTGTTCCAGGACACCCACCCACACCCACACCCCCCCACACACCCCCCCACACACACACACTGGCTCCAGCATTGCCAAGAGCCCAGAACATCATTGTAATACAAAAATTTTGTGTCCTTTAATGCATTTATATGGTTGGGATTATAAAACAAATTGTTTCCTGTAGAAAAAAAAAAAGTATATATCACGATACAGAAATTATCATGATTAACTTGAGTATTTAATTTTCCTCTCAATACATTCTTAAAACCTGATGTTAAACCACTGAATCCATATTTTCTCCTACTCTGAGCTTAGTCACTTGACCTGACGTTAGAGGTACAGTGGTAGATAGATAGATAGATAGATAGATAGATAGATAGATAGATAGATAGATTTTAAAAAGTTCGAAAACCCCCCACAGGGATGCTGGAGAGATGACTTGACAGTTAAGAGCATCTACCACACTAGAAGAGCACTCGAGTGCCCTTCCTAGCACTAACTTGGGCAGCTCGACTGTCTGTGACTCCAACGCCAAAAGGAGCTGATTCCACTCTTTTCCTTGGGCACCTTCAATCATGTGTGCAAACCCACCACATAACTAAAAACAAGGGAGTGTTTTTGGTTTTGTTTTTTAAAGAAAACACATATAGGACTTTCATTGTTCACAGGAACCCAATACATGAAAGAGTCATCAGGTATTTCACAAGCCCCCAGACACACGTTGCTGGATGGTAGGAACACCCAGCTTGGGACCGAGATCTGAAAAAGACTTCAGAGAACATTTTCAACGTGACAAAAAAATGATCAGGTAGGCTACCATCCTCGTTTGAATGTGGAAACAAAACAGAACAGGGTGACATTTTCTATTCTCTTCTCTCCTCTTGCTCTTTCTTAAATGTACTCAACCCAGCCCTTAAAGACACTGAATTTCATGCCTCCTGGTTTCAGCACATCGAGCCTTTTCTAGCTTTGATGACAGAGCAGGTCTTTTGTCTCCAAGTCCTATAGAATTACAGAGATTAGTGGATGTGTTTCCCAGAATCAGCCTACCAAGGGCTGTGAGATGCACCAGTCAAAAACCTGAGCAGCAAATTGTGGAACTTAGCACCACCTTGTTGGCCTCTAGGAAGCAGACTATAATTCCTCCAATCTTAGTATCATCTACCACTGTGGCTCAGGAACGTTTTGCCCCAATCAGAGAAGTCAACAGCTCTGCAATGGAGTGTCGGGTGATGCTTGTTCTCCTCTTGAGTCATACAGCTGAATCCTGTAATGAGGAAAGAGCCTTTGCTCAATGTTCGGTCAAAAAAACGATAAGAGTTAGAGGCAAGCTTAAAAGTAAAAAGCAAAGCCGGGCGGTGGTGGCTCGCGCCTTTAATCCCAGCACTCGGGAGGCAGAGGCAGG
>NC_034598.1:78444903-78468702 GCF_900095145.1 Mus pahari | reverse complement strand
GAAGAAGAAGAAGAAGAAGAAGAAGAAGAAGAAGAAGAAAGAAGAAAGAAAGAAAGAAAGAAAGAAAGAAAGAAAGAAAGAAAGAAAGAAAGAAAAGGAGGAGGAGGAGGAGGAGGAAGAGGAAGAAGAAGAAGAAGAAGAAGAAGAAGAAGAAGAAGAAGAAGAAGAAGAAGAAGAAGAAGAAGAAGAAGAAGAAGACGATGATGATGGGAGAAGTCTCCTTATAGAACTTGCCCTTGGCAGAAGGAAGCTGCTCCGTCCTGGTTGCAAGATCTCCTGGAGGCAGAGGCAGGAAGGCTAGACCTCTTTGCCCTCTTTCAGGACAGCCCTGGTAGGTATTCCAGTTTGGAGAGGTTTGTGTAGGATACAGTTTGACACATCTAGCACACGGTCTTAAGTCCTGTCTTGCCGTTTGCTTACTAGTGTGGCTTCCCGTGAGTATTCTTCAATTAAACACATATGCATGTCTTTGCTTCTCAATCCCTGGGACTCTCAACCTGAGACAGGGTCATAGGGAAAGTCCTGGACCTCTCAATAGAGTGGCTTTGAAATGATGAAGAAAATTATTCTGGCGAGAAACTGTACTCAAAAGTTCTCTGGGGCAGGCAAGATGGCTCAGCAGATGACTCTTGGTGGAAGGAAAGAACAGACCTCCAAAAGTTGTTCTCTGATCTCCACACAGGATCCATGACCTGAAAGCGGCATGCATGAACAGGTATTCTTTTGGAAGAGAGTTTTCTGCTAACCCTGTATCTGTTTCCTGGTAATCAGATGGGTGAATATTTGTACTCCAATGGAAAAGTAAACGGAAAGGGAAAGGAGACAAAAAGATTAAAAGGGGAGGTGCAACTCAGCAGAAGATCACTTGTCTAGTATGTGAGGGTCTCTGAGCTTGGCCCCAGGCACTGGAAAGAAAAGGTGGGTGGGTAAAGAAGAAAGACTAAAAGATGAAAGAAGAGCGATGAAGAGAGATGAATGAAACGACCCAGAAACCCAGTCTCTGCCACACTTTCCCACTCTGAGGAGCACTTTTCATGTTGTTGCAACAGCTATTTTTAGAGTCTAAAGGCCACTGTTGACTGCCTATTGGGCTCCCCAATTCACACTTCTGTCTAGATCTTAAAACAACACGACAAAGGAAACAGTAATACCAGAGAGGCTAAGCGATCCACCCAAGACCTCAGTGAGTGAAAGGACATTGAACCCACCCTGGCCTCTACCCTCCTGGATGTCTCCTCAGTGAATCAAGGTTCTGCTGATCCAATGAGGAGAGCAAACCAATACCAGGTTTGAGGGATTTTTGGAAGGTGTTGCCTGAGATTCATTTCCTAGCAAGTGACAGAGACTCAATTCAAACAGGATTTAAACTGAGAGAGGATAACTTACTACCGAGATGCTCAGAGGTTTTACAGGTTAGAAAGGTTTTTTTCTAACCTCACCGTGCATTAAATCCTAAGAGAAATTAAGCAGGTTTCTGCTTCCCATGGAATTGCGTTAAAAAATCAGACCAATTACCCATCTTAAGGAGAAGAAAGCAAAACAAAACCAAAGTCATGGAAGGAGAAGATAACTGGAGTATCAGGATTCAGTTTTCTATCAGTTGCAGTACAGTAAGGCTGGTTTCTTAGTCCCAGGGAGGAGTCCTTGATAAATATGTTACTTATTATTCAGTCCTGGACCCATCACCACCACAAAAATCTGAGTTACAATGTAACAGACTCGTCTCTGCCACAGGCATCTTATGACTAAAAACAACAAAGAGATACTACTCTAAAAAAGAGGCTGGATCGAAGGATATGTTACAACATTGGCTTAATAACCTTATTCGGTGGTATAGGCTGGTGTTTGTTTACCATGTAATGCTTTGGTTTTCTTTATCTGGCTCTTTAAACCCTCACCACACAGCTCAGTGATTCATTGGAAGAAAAAAAAAAAAAAACCACGACAGTTGAGGTTTAGCTTAGAAAGAAGCTTGGCTTACACCCTGCTCATTACAGATTTTCTTCTTTGGAAGATTCCAGGGAAATGGAGTTTAAAAGATAGGACAGGAAGCAAAAGTCAGGTCTAGCTTGCAAGCTCAACTCTCTCTTACCAATGCAGGAAATTAATTTCCTCTTGGCCATGATGGCTGAGGAAGATTGAATAGAAAGAGACGAGATGAAAAGGCTTAAGATAGATTTTTTTTTTTTTCTAACCTCACCGCGCATTAAATCCTAAGAGAAATTAAGCAGGCTTGTGCTTCCCATGGAATTGAGTTAAAAGTCTGACCAATTCTTTGTTCACATAGGAGTCCACATGTTTGCCTTCGACACTGGTTAAAAAGGGGCTCCCAGGGGGAGTGAGGGTCATTCTCACGGCCCTACCTGCAAACCTAGTTCCAGACTCACTGTCAAGGTACACAAAAGCACAAAGGGGGCCTTTCACTCTGTGCTCCAGAGAAAGAGTGAGGTTGAAAGTGACCATTTGTTCCCTCCGTGACATGCATGTCTGATATTATGCATGGGCATGCATAACTCCCTGAATTATGCATGAATTAGGCCCTACTCTTGTTCAGCAACAGCTGGATGGATTTTCCCCTCCAGATGCACAACTGCACAGTGACACATCCCCCAACACACCGTTGTACATGTACCCCCACACATAGATAGACCAGGGTCAGTGGCCCTCACTCCAGTTTACCAGAACTCAAGGACCATGACAGCCAGGGCAATGTGTTTTGAACTGAGTCGACTTTCAGATCGGAAAACTTGTTTTCTTTTCCTAGTTCACTGCTGCCGTTTACCCACAGAACAAAGAAACTAGCCAATCAACCAAGTAATAAGCTCAATTCGTTCTTGCAGGCAAGGACTTCCAAATGTGCTGTTTCTCAAGCTCTTGGTTGAGAGATCTCCCTGGAGACATGCTTGCCACTTGTAAGGCTGTTAAGAGCCGAAAGGAACTGGGACAAAGGCACCAGGAAGTAGACTCACTTGTTACAGCTCTTTGTTTCCAGACTCATTAGCACCAAGTTTCTGATCCTTTTACTGAGGTGCACACACACACACATACTCACAACACACACATAAAAATACACACATACACACATATATACATACAACACACACATACAGACATGCTCACAACACATACACACACAAACACATACAATGCACATATACACATACACACAAATACACATACAACACACACATACACACATATACATACACAACACACACATACACACATATACATACACAACACACACATACACACATTTACACATACAACACACATACACATATATACACATACAACACATATATACACATATACACATTCATCACACATATACACATAAACACACAAATACACATACATATGTAGCAGGATTTTTTTCCTGTCCAATCACTTTAAATATTAACAAGAAGTCTGTGATTGGACAGGAAAAGGGAGGCAGAGCTAGGGGTTTCAGAGACAGGAATGGACAGAGGAGGAAGACGACGATGGAGGATGAACAGGATGATTCAGATTCTACATGGCTTTACACAGCCACGGGTAACTATAATATCCTATAGGGATAGAATAATTGGGGTGACTTGTCTAATCTAGGTGGGCAGCTTGTATCATTATCATTTGGCTCTGAAATTATTGTGTAGGTATCTTGTAAATTGAGAATTTATTGATATATAAATCTGACTAATTATAAGCTTCTAGAGTTTTGATTTATTGGGTTAAGAGGATTTGTGTCCACTGACCACAGTGGGTGGATGGCTGAACCTCAATCCATGGTGGGCAGGGCTAACCTAGGAAGCAGAGGCAGTATGATTGCCAAGGCAGAGAATAGCTGGGTGTAGCAAAGGAACTTGTCGATCTTTTTAATATTTCCTGCAACATACACACACATATATACATACAACACACACGTACACTCACAACACATACAAACATACACATACACACATTCTCTCACTACATACTAATACACACACATACATACAACACACAAACATGTACACTTATATACACAAATACACATACATATACACATACACACATACACATATACACATACACACATACACACATATATACATATACACAAAAACATATACATATACGCAAACACATACATACATATATGCAAATACATACATACATATACACAAACACACATATATACACATACACACACACACATACACACATACACACAGGGGCCTGGGGAAAATGAGTGTGTGTATTAGGACTGATAGCACTTCTGCAGGTCTCTGGTTGAAGAACAACTTGGCAGCCATTGTTTTTAGAACAAACACTGCAAAGCCTAGCTCATAGCGCAGTCATTTGTAAAGCACTTGCAATGGAATGAGTATCACACTGTCTGGGGACTGGAGAAATAACTCAGTCAAATGATTGCCCTGCAAGCAAAAGAACATGAATTTGATCTTCAAAACCTTCATTAAAAAAGGGGGTGGGGGAGTGTAGGGGACACCTATAATCCCAGTGCAGGTGAGCTGGAGAATGGGAACTGTCTGGGGAATAGCCAGCCAGACTAGCCTACTAGGTGAGTTCCAGGCCTACCTCAAAATTTAAAAGATGGGTGGCTCCTAAGCAATAACACTTGGAAGTTGTCCGTTGGCCTCCTTAAGCATGTGTACATATGAACACATACATACATACATAAACAGACACACACAGATATACATACACAAACATATTTACATATAAACACGCATAATCAGATTCATGCACACATACAAGCACACACACACACACACACACACACACACACACCTCTGGGGAACAAAGGACATAAGGAGTGAAGTGAATTCAGTAACTCCCTCTGGATGGTTTCCATCCTACAGAAACTCAGGTGCAGACAAGAAGAAGCACCGTGCCTGTCTTACGCACAGGCAGAGCGGGTGATCTGTTTGTGGCCCTAGAGCCAGCATGATCTCTGGACCCTCGCTGCCTTTTTCCCACAAGAAAGTGTCCCCAAATATGCCCTTCTTGAAAACATTTCCCAGTAGAGAGGCTTACACTGGGTGGCTCCCTGAAGACTCTGAGGCAAACATCGTCTTTGGGAAACTCGGGCTGCCTCGTCAGGAAAACTCCGTGAAGTGTCTAATGACTGTTTTCTCACTGAAATGTCCTCCGTCGCAGAGGTCAATCATCCACTTTCTCCGTCAGACAGCCAGAAGTAATGAGGACACACAGGTAATCTCTGCTTGCAGCTCACCAAATTTCTGAGGTCAAAGCATTTATACAGTGAGGTCTTTCGGTGCCATTAACCGTGAAAATATCCAATATCAAAATGATTCTGAATCTCAAAACCAATTTGTGTTTTAATCTGAGTATTCAAGGTATGCACCCTTGATGGCAATGCACCCAACTCTCAGTCGACCCTAAATCGGTCAAATTGATGAGGTTGGTGACATGAAATAAAAGACCTCAATGTGCTGTCACCATTGTTTGTAATGACTGTTTTGTTTCTTTTTCTTTTCTCATTATTTCCTCTGTACGAAGCTTTCAGAGGGTGAATTGGGATAGATTGGAAAGTTTGGATGCCTCTGGGCCTTGTTACACACACCCTTCCACCCTGAGAGTGGTGCTGGAACGAGTGGGAAAGGGCTGAGAAGATGAGACTGTTAGGGTGTAAGCAGGAGAGAAGAGTTTAGACATGGGTGGAGCATAATAGCTGCTCTTGATTTTCATTCCCAAAATATAGCTATGAACAACTATGAACAAAGAGAGCTGGGGTGGGTACACCACACTGGGCTGGCCCGTAGCCAGTGATTAATAGACCTGGATTGCTTCTGATATTTCTTGGATTCTCTACTGAGATGGTCCTAAACTCAGCTCTTTTGTGTAGTTCCCCACACCTGCCTCAGTTGAATCTACACAATGGCACTGACTACCAGTTCTTGAGAAGGTGCTGCCAGATGGGTGAGTCCACAGCTACAACCTCCTTCTTCCTTGTCTGTTCAGTTTGGTAGAGATATCAGATAATTACATGTTCAAGAAAGCTTTCAGCAGAGCTTCTTGGGGATTGGGTATCTGGGACTGTGGTTTCTCTTTTACTAGTGAATGGCCCCAAGGGGCAAACATGAAGATCCAAAGCTGACCAATGAGAAGTAAGAAGACATTGTTTTAGTAAATGATATCTGAGGAGAAATTCTTTAAGGATAAGAGGAGAGAGAGAGAGAGAGAGAGAGAGAGAGAGAGAGAGAGAGAGAGAGAGAGAGAAACACATCACCAATTATTCTCTCATCTTGTCATCTACTCTGTCTTCAGACTTGGCCATGGGAGGAATGGGTATTTGCTTTGGCCAACCAAATGTAGATGTTATACCATCTACTATGGAATGATCAGAGACAAAGCAGAAGCAGAACCACGACCCTCGACATGACCTGGCTGTTGTGTGGAGAACCCCTGCCACACCCAAACTCACATGTTGTTACCATAGGAGATGACAAATCCCTTTAACCTAAATTCCTGTGTCTTTCAGCTGGGAGCATCCTAACTGCTGCATCATCTCACACCCTGTGCTGTTGCTTCGATATCTACTGACCTCAGAGTCTCTCTAGACCAGTGGTTCTCAACCTGTGGGTCGTGGTGCTTTTGGGTTGTCGAACAACCTTTTCTCAGAGTCGAATATCAGATATTCTGTACATTAGATATGGAACTGTATTAAAGGTTCACAGCATTAGGAAAGTTGAGAGCCACTCCATCTATAACCTAATAAATAGCTTTGGGAATTTTATATCTGTGATGACTTTAACTCAGTAGCAAGTTCTTTACCTGTGATTTAATCAACAGACTGGTATAGAAATAAAACCATGCCATTCCCAAGATAAAATTCACAGACCACATGAAGCTCAAGAAGAAGGAAGGCTACAGTGTGGATACTTTGGTCCTTCTTAGAAGGGGGATCAAAATACCCATGGAAGGAGATACAAAGTTTGGAGCAGAAACTGAAGGAAAGACCATCCAGTGGCTGTCCCACCTGGGTCTCCATCCCATATATAGCTACCAAACCCAGACACTATTGTGGATGCCAACAAGTAGTTCCTGACAGAAGACTGATATAGCTGTCTCCTGAGAGGCTCTGCCAGTGCCTGACAAATACAGAAGTGCATTCTCACAGCCATCCATTGGAGTAAGCACAAGGTCCCCATTGGAAGAGCTAGAGAAAGAACCCAAAGAGCGGAAGGGGTTTGCAGTCCCACAGAAGGAACAACAATATGAACCAATCAGGACCCCCAGAGCTCCCAGGGGAAAAACCCACCAACCAAAGAGTACACACAGAGGGACTCGAGGCTCCAGCCACATATGGAGCAGAGGATGGCCTGTGGGACATCAATGAGAGGAGAGGCCCTTGGTCTTGTGAAGACTCAATGCTCCAGTGTAGGGGAATGCCAGGACAGGGAAGTGGGAGTGGGTGGGTTCGTGAGCAGGGGAGGATGGGATAGGGGGGGGTTTCAGAGGGGAAATGAGGAAAGTGGATAAAATGTAAATTTTAAATAAAGAAAATATAATAATAACAATAATAATAATAATAATAATAATAATAATAATAAAAGATTGATTAATCTGAGATATACTTAATCACAGGCCAAATCTGGTCTTCCTCTCTTTCACTCAATTTGTAAATAAATTATTACTGGAAGACAAAAAAATAAAATAAAATAAAATAAAATAAAATAAATAAAACCATGCCATTCCCAGGAGTGGACTTGGAGAACAGTAGCTTCATTATTCACACTTGCAATATTGCAATACTTCCATTTAGAAACTCATCCTTATACTGTTTGAATCCCAAGACACATGACGGGGATCCATTGGAAGAAGCCACAGGTGTTCCTGTGGACAGATGCATCTAAGCTCGCAATCAAAAGCTAGAAACCATTCCTAGTCCAGAGAGAAAGTCACCTCAGGTCCTGCAGTTCAGACAGGCCTTTATTGATAATAGTAGCCCCTATTGACACTACAGAGACCAGAAAAGCCACTCTGATAATAACAGTCATTGTGAGAACATGAGATGTAAATATAGCAGGCATGGTATTCATTCTCCCAACGCCAGTGGGCTGATGTTACATAGCAACAGATCATTAGAACAAGATCCCAGCAAACTAAATGGGGATTCAGCAATGTGTGTTTACTATCCAGGCACAAAGAGTACTGATCCAGAGTATGGACAACTGGTTATTGGTGAGAGAGGCAGAAGGTGAAGAAACTCTAATTGAATTCATTCCATTTTCCACAGTACCAATGCCATCTCTCCCAGCCCTACTGCTCACCTCTTGTCTCTAGGTACCACTGTGATGCCAACAACACACATAATTTCTCTCACAAGCCACTGTAACCCACCAGAAGCCACCAGAAGCCATCTCTACCTCTTCATTGACAACAACCCTATCAAAAAAAAAAAAAAAAAAAAAAAAAAAAAAGTCTTTTGGTGTCATAATTTGATGTACGCTTGTTTTGGTTTTTAGACAGTGTCTTACTATGTCACCCAGGCTGGCCTTGAACTCACCATTCTTCTTCCAGAGCCTCCTGAATATAAGGACTACAGGAGTGCACTACCATGCTTTGTATTTTACTTTATAAGCAGATGCCCCCTGATTTTTCTATTGCACAATTCATGTAATAATAATGTATCCATTTACATAGTGGTTTTCCTTTTGAAAAAAAAAAAAAAAAACACCCTTTCACATATTTTATTTCCTGATTTTCTAAGAACCAAGAGAAAATGCTAAAGCTTAAAGGATGATTTGCCAAATTTGAACATCAGCCTGCTCCCTCCAGAGTCTGGATTCGTTGTTGCCAACACAGTTTTTTTTTGTCGTTTTGTTTTTTTTTTTTTTTTTTTGTTTTTTTTTTTTTTTTTTTTTTTTTTTTTTGTATAGTAGATTCCTGTTTCTGGCAGTTGTTAGAACTCTTTGTTTTGCAATTTTAAAAGTATAATGCCTTTGAATACAAAAGGATCAAAGGCTATAATTCATTGTATATATTTACATGAAGGTCTTCTGGGTAATCCACAGAGCCAGTTAAAGTCATTTACAAGTCAACTTGGGGCCTTATTCTTACCCATTCTCCAGCTCAAAGCAAGCTGTGCTCTAAGTCCATGCTTTGAACAAACGTAGGAACACAGAGACATATCTGTGGGAGGTCTGTTCCTTGTTGTTTCCAAACAATCATTAAGAGGACATATGGTCACTTGAATCCATACCAACATTTCTGGGCCTATTCAGTTTTTGAAGTGAACTAATGTGTTGCGTCCACTCCTGAGTATTGTTAGAACGCTCCGTGTTAGGTTCTGATCAGTCAGACTCTCATGACATGAATTTGAGTCCAAAAGAAACAATAACAGCAACAACTAAAATCAAAAACGAAAAATAAAGTACAACTTTGCAAACAGATAGCCAAATAAGGCGTGCTGGCTTTAGGGTTTGGGGTTATAGGCATCGCTCTGAATTAAACACTTCCAGAGGCAATCTATCATTTCAGAATTACAGTTTTAGCATTTGCTTTTCCAGCATTTGCAATTCGAAAGCATGACTTATGGAAAACAATTTACTTCTG
Organism: Mus pahari; assembly: GCF_900095145.1. Taxonomy (NCBI): domain Eukaryota; kingdom Metazoa; phylum Chordata; class Mammalia; order Rodentia; family Muridae; genus Mus; species Mus pahari. The sequence continues at coordinate 78,459,138 of NC_034598.1, read as the reverse complement.
TGCCTGTGCTCTCCAGATGCCTGTAATTTGATTATAAATTTAGAATAGACTTTGTGTGGCAGTCAGGATTGCTGAGAAAGGACACTTGGAAGGGAAAGAGGCAGGCACCACTGTGTATGTTTCCTAAGTAACTACACAACAAAGGTTAGTTTCCTGTTTACATTTATGTCTTTGGTGTCAGAAAGCCTATATATCAGGGCCAAATTTTCACCATCTTGGTAACATTAGTTTCAGTAAATACTATCGCCCTATGCCCTAGAGGAAAAGATCAAATTACCCTCACAAACTTAAGACATTTGATATTTTAGACAAATTCATATTCTCTCTTTCTCTCCCCCTCTCTCTCCCTTCCTCCCTCCCCCCCCCTCTCTCTCTCACACACACACACACACACACACACACACATACAGAGAGAGGGAGGGAGGGAGGGAGGGAGGGAGGGAGGATAAACTATCTTAAGGAAAGCTATAATGTGACTAAATGAGGTGATTCCTCAACCTTAAGTGTTGCTTCAACCTTGTGGAGATAAACAATTTTATGTCTAAATAGCAAAATCTTCACCTTTGTGTTTTTGGTGAAAGATAGAGGATTTCTTTAAAAGCTATAAATTCCAACCTTTAATGGAATTTGAAATATACCAGACTCCAGGGTAGTAAGTTGATACCATTAAGAAAATTCAATAATATTCTTATTTTCCTATTATCATCGAGGCATCTGCTGGTTGGAGAAAAACAGTGAGACGAGGGTTTCTATGCCTACACAAGCCTAGAGCTAAGCTTTCTTGGAAACCGTTTCTGCCCCAGAGAAAAGCACATCACATGTCAAGGGCAGATTGTCTTCAGTGGAAGCAGACAGAGAGACTCTTGACTGCCTGATCTTTAAAGGGGGGAGTTGACACCTGGCTATCTGACAGGAGCCAGGGTCTGGGAAAGCAATTTCATCTTCTTAAATGAAGTCAGAACAGCCAGCAAGATCATGGCTGCTTACTGCTGAGCTCGCTTTTTGGAGCCAAAAGGCCTGTTTGCATCAAGGCAATCTCTTGAAAGTAAGTGAATGAATAAGTGAATACTTGAAGAATCTTTCACATTTTCCCAAGTCATAAGCCACATTCTGGCTGTCTTCTATCTTCTTTTTTTCTACATGACTGGGAATCAAACCTATGAACATGTTAGGCAAACCCTCTACCTCTAAGTTTCAACTCTTGCTTCTTTCTAATTTTGGGGGCAAGATATATATATATATATATATATATATATATATATATATATATATATACACATATGACATATATGTAGCATATATATATATATATATATATATATATATATATATATAATCATATATATCAGGTATATATATATATGTATATACCTAACCCTAATCCAGCCTGACCAGAGCTAACTCTTGCCTATGATTTCAAATGCTTTTTTCTTTTCTAGAAAAACAAAAAAAATTAATGGTAGATACCCCCAAAACCTAGCATTCTTCCAGGTCCTGGTTTCCACGACCTTTTCTTGGTAAAAGGCTCCAGCTCATGTTCACATCACTAAAGGGAAGGTGACCTGTTAGTGGAAATCTTCCTGCTAAGGGCATTTCTTCACAGCAAAAGGATTTTCCCTTCTCAGCCTCTGTTGGAGTTGATGAATTTTGCACATCCTTGGGATTTGCAGCAGGTTACTGAACAAGATTACGCACCCTGCTGATTTATTTACTGCAAGGACAACCCGGACATGGCAGCAGCCTGAAACCAGACTCGAGTGGAAAGAGTCTCACCCTGAAACACTTAAGGCGATTATTTCAACCAAGCATCCCCCTGTACATGGGAAATGAAGCCAATCAATTCTGCTTTCTTTTTCATTGTTGTGGGTTTAATGCAATACCCTCTGAGAGCATGAAGGCTGACACCTGCCCCCATTGCTCACTGATATAAAATCAGGACGGAGGGAAGGCATCAGGTTCAACAATAGAGATTATATGAAGTTAACTGGTTCGCAAAGAATCCTGAGGAATTAAAGCTCTCAGTTTGTGCAAACATGGAAAGCATGGGGCTTCTTCTCTGCTTAGGATTAACGTGCAAATGTCACCTAACACTGGCTACCCTGAGAAGCAAGGTCACATGGGTTTCTGCTAGCGACTTCTTGGACCTTTTTAAAAAGATGGAATAAATAAAAACATCCATTTCCTAGATAATTATGTCAAGGGCACTGTGAATAGAGTGGTTAGCAAAATGGGTTACCACCGTGGTGTCCATAACCTGGTAAGAAAAGGGGGTATTTCAAGGGTGGAAAAGCACATGGAAAATAACCACACAATTGCAAGCTGTGATAAAACTAATCGAACAAAAGAGCTCTCAGAGAGTGCATTAGAAGCCCCAGGCTTATATGTTTCTACTGTCTCTATTAGACTGCAAGATTCTTGAAGCAAGCAAATGGTTCTCTAAAACTAAAACCATCAAGCCAGGGAATGCTGGTACATGTCTGTAACTGCAGTGGTCACAAGACTGAGAAAGGAGAATTGTAAGTTCCAGGCCAACCTGAACTGGCCACATGTGGAAGACTATCTCAAAACAGAAACAACACACACACACAAGTAATGTCACAGCGTATGTTGTAAGTGCGTGCAATTATCGTGTCCGTTAAAAATGCAAACATATGAAAACATATCTCATACATCTTTGTTTTTAATGGTACACAGCTCACTGTAGTTCTTTTTGACTGACCGATGAATAAAAGTACAACTGCTGGAATTACTTATATGATTTTCATAAAAGTCACAGGAGTTCTGTTGGCCATCACTAGTCTCCTGATTTTATTGATAGAAAAATTTGAGGGGGCGGTTATTAAATGATTTGTTTAAATTCCCTTGAGTCAAAAGATTCTGGTACCAAGATCTCTGTGTGTGTGTGTGTGTGTGTGTGTGTGTGTGTGTGTATGTATGTATATATGTATGTTTGTCATATATAAGCATGTTCCTGCAGATGTATGCATCTATGTGTGTGTCAGTTATGCTTGGGGTGGCATATTTAGTGTCTTCCTGAATCACTCTTTCCCCTAACTCTTTCTGTTATTGTTTTATTTTTTAATTTTACATAGTGAGTTCTAGGACAGCCAGAGCTACATAGTGAGAACCTGTCTCAAAAAAAACCTAAAAAACAAATTAAAAATGTATTTCATGAATCACTTGTGCATACATACAATGTCATGTACACCTCGAAACTTTGACAAATGAGCCATGTAGAATAAAATTGTGTTCTAGTTGTGAACTGTTAACTGCCATTGGAGAATGATTTAGTTTTTCCATCTAGTCTAGTAGAAAACTCGAGTGACAATGTGTACTAATAAAGTTACAGGAACAGCTAATGCATCCAGCCTTATTGGGAGAGGTATCAGAGTAGTTTTGAAGTTTTGAGAATATCATATATAAATATATAAATATATAAATATATAAATATATAAATGCTGCTGTATATAGAAGACATAATCATTTCAGGCCTGCTGTGTTCCCCAAACTCCTTCCAAATTCATGACCTCTTATTTTTTAATTAGTATTTTTACATAGATAGATAGATAGAGAGAGAGAGAGAGAGAGAGAGAGAGAGAGAGATTTGTCATTTAGCATTGTTCATATGTGCATGTGTTTAAGGCTGACATGTAGAGAGTGGCTCACTGATCGGTGTCTCATTCCTGAATGGCTGTTCCCTCTCTCAACTGTCATTCATTGCTTTTAGATTTCCACCTAGGGTGGGGCCTTGTGAGATTTCTCCCCCATCTGCGTCAGCATGATGCCTACATGCCTTATTAGGTGACTGCATTGCTAAGGTTTCATGGGCACAGTTTCCCTGTTGTATATAGAAGACACGATCTTATAGCAGATGCCCTGGGCCTTGGGTTCTTACAACCTTTACGCCCCCTCTTCTTCGATGTTCTCTAAGATGTCAGTGTAGAACTTATTAACCTTGAATCGCAGGAAGGTCAAATACTGGCAGAACTGTCTTTTGAAAGACATTTTGTTTTGTTTGCTTCGTTTTGTTTTTTGAGACAGGGTCTTGCTGTATACCCTTAGTTGTCCTGAAACTCACTATTTAGAGCATGGTGGCCTCCAACTCACAAATCCATCCACCTGTCTCTGCCTCCTGAGTTCTGCAAATTAAACGCATTGGCTGCCCCACCCAACTAGAAAGGCTTTTTTTTTTTTTTCTGGTGCTGGGGTTAGAATCCAGGAACGTATGTACGTCAGGCAGGTGAGCTATGGAAGCCTACCGTTGACCAGACCTTAGTTGCCCTTGTTCATGTTACCATTCATACAGCTTTGTTTACCAGGACTCAATGTCCATAGCATCTAAGAATATCCTATGAACAATGATATTAGATGTATTTCTGGAGCTGCTGAGACCACTGACTGATGGGGTATTTCCTTAGCATGTTCAATTAGATTAGGAAGAACAAAAGCAGATTTATTATGAAAATATGCATAAGCTAAGGTCTCAGGTATCCCAGGCTGGCCTTGAACTTGTGTTCCCCTGATTTACCTCCCAGGAGCAGGCATAGCCAATTTCTGTAGTGTTAGAGATGGGACACGGAGGAGCTTGGTGCTTGCCTAGTATGCCATTTGTTTGATTGTTTTTTTGTTTGTTTGTTTGTTTGTTTTGTTTTTTCTTTTAGTTTGGTTTGGTTTTCATCTAAATCAGCAAAAACAAAACAAAGGATGCATTGTGATGCTATTCTGACTACAGAAACAGTTAAAAGCCAGCATGGGCTATATAAAACCTGCCTCAAAAAGGAATTTATTGCTTTGATAATAAATCACACACACACACACACACACACACACACACACATATTTCTTTCTTTGTGAAAGTGTTGGTGACCAGATAAAACAAAGCTTACACCTTGATTAATCATGGTGTTAGGGATACAATCTACTGCTCATCGTGTGCTTCTGTGTCAATATGTATGTTGCCTGCCATCAAACAGAATTAAGATGGTTAAAAAAAAAAAAATAAGACGTCAACATTAGCCAAACCCACATGTTTCTAAAAGCTAGAAAACCCAAATCACACTGACTAAAGCCCAAAAGAATTTATTGGCAAAAAGAACTAACATTCAAATATAGATGCTATATAACATAACTGAAGCCATGGGCCCAGAGATGACCACAAGGTCTGGCTTGCCCTGTCTTCACCTCTTGGTTGAGATTGCCTTCTCTGGGGCTGGTTGTATTCTGGAGTACCCTATCGCATGGAGCCAATGGCAGCTACACTCTAGCTTTTCTATCTCTTCCAGTAAGTTACCAAGTACAGCTTAGTGATGCTGGCAGAGATGATTCTGTGGGCCCTGACAGAACACCTGCATCATACATGGGCTCCTTCTGAGCCAAGGTCTGTACAACTGAACACGGTGTCAAGGACCGATCCAATGCAAATGATATGGACTGAGAACAGAAACACTCAAGGAAATAACAGGGAAATGTTCCCTGAAGGGGAGATGATTCAGCTGGTAAAGCCCTTGCCACACATCCTTGAGAAAGAAAGTTCAGATCGCCATAATCCATATAAAAAGCCTGGTGGGAAAGGCAGCCCCTCTGTAAACATGAGAGAGAGAGAAAGGGAGAACGAGAGAGAGAGAGAGAGAGAGAGAGAGAGAGAGAGAGAGAGAGAGAGAGAGAGAGAGAAGTGGAAAATCCCCAGCGTTCAATCATTAGCCAGACTATCCGAAATGGCAAACTCTGAGTTGAGCAGGTGACCCTACCTCAACATATAAGGATGCAGTGTGACCTTCCAGTGTCAAGGAAGGTACCTGACAGAAACCTCAGACCTACAGATACTCAAACACATGCACACATGAGTGTGCACCTGTATACACACATTCACCACACACAAACACCTATGATATGCACCTACGCATGCATGCTACACACCTACATAAAATTGTACTCGTTGGGGTTGTTTCACCAAACACAGGAGAAATATCCTTTGGGCAACTGAAGACTACAAAAACCACTGTATATATTTGAGGTGTGACTCGGTAGTACACTAGCTTACTGTTATCTTCAAGATCCTCAGTTCAGTCTCCAATATCACAAAAAAAAAAAAAAATTACATTAAAAAATTACCATTAGTCAAAATTGCCAAGAGTGATGGTGGAGATGTAGGAGAAGAAGGATCAGGAACTCAAGGTCATCCTCAGGCACATAGCATGACTGAGGCCATCCTGGATACGTGAGACTTTGTCACAGACAGACAACAATATGATATACTAAATATACATATAACTATATATAGTATAGTATACTATTTAGTAATAAAAATCAGTATAGAGTATATTATATATGTTATATATTACATATATAATATACATACAAATCATTAGTATATATACTATATATAACATGTGTTATATATAACATATATAACTACTATATACTTGTATATAACATAGTATATATAAAATATATGTGTATGCATAGTATATATTATATATTATATATATATGTTATATATATTACATATATATATATATAAAATATATCCTAGGTATACATATCAGAAACAAACATTTATTAAAAGGAGTGGTAGTCATATATATGTATATATTATTAGCATATATAACATAAGTATGTGAATATAACTAGTATATAGCATATATTATAATATACTATATATACATTCACATCAGAAACAAAAATTTATTAAAAAGAGTGGTGGTCTTGGCAAGAAGTGAGGGATGAAAGGATAACATAAGATAGAAACTTGGAAGAAACGGAAGTGCCTAAATAGTGTAATACTTGCCCTGAGTTTTCCATAAGCCAAGGCGGGGAGAGAACCTCAACTCATCACATAACTGTCTTCATCAAATGAAGAGAAGCGTTCAGCTCCTTGGTTAAGTGATATCTTCTCCTGCCTTTGAATCCTGAGAATAATTTTCCATTAGAGTCTTTAACTAAGACATATCAGCCACCACGATAAGGAACTGTGTCTTTGCAAAGCAAGGTTTGAGGACCTGCAGAGACGCCTCAGTGGTGAGAGTATACACTGCTCTTGCAGAGGACACCAGTTCAGTTCCCAACACCCTCATCAGATGGCTTACAGCTGCCTGCAACTCTAGCTCCAGGGGGATGCAATGTCTCTGACCGTCACAGGTACCTGCAACTCACGTGCGCATGTGCCGACACGCCCCTGTACACCCAGCCAATTAAACATAAAACACATCCTGAAAGGGGCTGGAGAGATGGCTCAGTGGGTAAGAGCACCCGACTGCTCTTCCGAAGGTGCAGAGTTCAAATCCCAGCAACCCATCCGTAACAAGATCTGACGCCCTCTTCTGGAGTGTCTGAAGACAGCTACAGTGTACTTACATATAGTAAATAAATAAATCTTAAAAAAAAATTAATGCAGCCGGGTGTGGTGCACGCCTTTAATCCCAGCATCGGGAGGCAGAGGCAGGTGGATTTCTGAGTTCGAGGCCAGCCTGGTCTACAGAGTGAGTTCCAGGACAGCCAGAGCTACACAGAGAAACCCTGTCTCGGGGAAAAAAAAAAAAAAAAAAAACACATCCTGAAAGATAATAATAAAGGTATGTCTAAGCTAGGCGCACCTTTTTCCAGGCCTGACATCTCTGAGGTTGAGAACCTCTATAAGTTGAGTCTCTAGCCAGCCAGGGTTACATAGTGACTCTGCTTTAAAACCAAACTAAACCAAAGCAAAGCAAAGAACAATAACAATAAAACTAGAGTCCTTGTCTCAAATAAAAAGTGTAGGGGCAGGAAGATGTGGAGGGTGGGGTGGTGGTAAGGGGCTGCTATGAAAGTCTGGCATCCTCCACTGAGCCCTACAAGTCATGTCAAGTGGAAAGAAAGAACTGATCCCACGAAGCTGTTCCCTGTGCATTCCGACTTGTTTATGCTCACACATATATATGTGTACACACACACACACACACACACACACACACCAGACTCAGGCCAATTCAGTGCTTAGGGGGTGCCTGCTTTCTTAAGTAGAATCTAACACATGGCTGCTGCATCCTGCTGTGTATTTGAGAAAAATCTGATTATTATGTCCTTTTGTTTGCTTTTTAAACCTGCTTTTTTCATTTCGTTCCTTCCCCCCCGCCCTCCACAGCAAAGACAAACTCTAGCCCAGAAACCAAATAAGAAACTGTTTACATGGTTGGAGAATGTATTTATAGGCGCCTAGGCTGGGTGGTGGGTCCTGGAAAAGCATTGCCCGGAGTCCTGTGGATACACAACAGCCCTTTTCAGATGTATGAAATGAGAGGTTTTCATCTCCCCCAGGAAACTTGTCAAGTCTGGTCTGCAGATGGCTAACATTTAGGTCCCGTCTTCTATTTGCTGGAGACTTCCTAGATGAAATCTTGAGGTTAAATGTATAAATAATATGAAAGGAAGTAAATGTTTGAGGTTAATGTTTGAAGAAAGGCCAGGGAGGGGACTTTTTGCTAAAACTTTTTGAAAAGCTATTTAGCTTCCTGCAGATTGGTTTAGTAACCCCAGGTAAGGGACTTTTGCTAAGTTTTCTCGGATTTTATGTGACTGTGAAAATGTTGCTTCTAATCAAAAGCAGAGAGACCTCAAGCTGTTTGCTTGGCTGCTCTATTTCACTGGTGCTGGTCACGTCTTGTGCTGTGCAGTATGACCAAGAAAACCAAGGTATTTGGAAAATCGAAACCATAGGAAAAAGAGCCCTCCGTGGTAGCATTTAGAGACTGAAAACTGGCAAACCCACTAATGGCTGGACATTACCTGACTACCAGGAAATTTTAGAGACCGTTACTTCCATGGGACTAACAATAGGTTTATTGCAAAGAGTCCTTAAGATATTTTCTCATATCTCAGCTTTATTATTCTGTCAGTCATCTGTTGGGAATGTGTGCATGTAAAACCAGGAACTCGGGAAAATGGCAAGAAATTTTCTCATAATAGAACCACTTCTTGAGTTGATAGAGCTACAGACTGTAGGTAAGCTTTGGTTATAAACAACAGCAAGAGGAGGAAAAAAAAAAAGAGGAGGGGATGGAGAGGTGGTACCGTGGTTAAAAGCATGCTCCTCTTGAAGATGGCACAAGTTCAGTTTCCAGCACTGTATAGCGTGACTCACAAGTGTCTGTGAATCCACAGGGTATCTGATGCCTCTGGTATCTGTGGCACCTGCATACACACACACACACACACACAGAGAGAGAGAGAGAGAGAGAGAGAGAGAGAGAGAGATGTATAGATGCATGCATGTACTCACTCATATAAAAATAAATCTTAAGAGCCTTGACTATTTTAGACCTAAATTGATCTCTGGAGCTAGGAAGATGGCTCACTGTGTATGAGAACTTATTGTACAAACATGAGGACCTGAATTCAAAACTCCAGAACCAATATGAGAAGCTGTTGATTATGACATGGTTACACCTATATTCTGTGAGGAGGGAGAGACAGGAGGATCACTGGGGTTTGCTGGCTGCCAAACAACTCCAGTTGCAAAAAAGAAACCCTGCCTCAAGAAAATAAGGCAGAGGGGATAGAACAACAGCCGGCATCCTCTGGCCTCCACATGCACCCAGCACACACAGGTACATACATCAGACATAAGTCACACAATCGCTCTCTCTATCATATGTGTGCGCGCACACACATACACACACACACGCTCACACACACAAACAGAAAGTATGACCTATTGCACAGTTATCTGGGTTATTTCCTGACATAGTAACCCCTTGTCCACAGTTTCAGTTTACATTCTGTGCTGTTTTCTGCATGGCTGGCTCTCTCACATCCCACATGAGACTGTTTCTTTGCCCGGTGGGTCCTCACTGCATGTGCCACCAGTTGAGATGGGCTGTGGAAATATCATGGTACTTGTGTTCAAGTAACCCTTGCTTTGCTTAATGACCCTCAAGCATAAGAGGGGTGTTGCTGGCTATTAGGATGTGCTAAAGAGAAGCCATAAGATACTTCCTTTAGCTGAAACGGACACTTGGTAAGAGTACCATATGACTTGAGGTTTCAAACAGTGACCAGGAAGGTCCAGGACATATCTCCTAATGGTGAGGAGGACCGTGATAACTAAGAATGGAGGTAGGTTGATGCAATGGATCTTCAAGCCTGTCACTTAGATGATTTGAATCAGTAAGATGATGAAGCTAGAACAGTAAATGACTGTGATGTACATATAGACCAGTGAAGGTCTTTAGGAATCCTTAGCACTTAGAAAACACATCATGAGAGGCTTGAGGATTTGTACAGCACACAGAAGAACAAGCATGAAGTGGCAGCTTTGATTATGCAGGAAAGATATGGTCTAACATTTGAGGCCAGCAGAAGCCATATACTCAAATCAGAGTATGAGGTCTATTAGACATCAGTCCTATAGCCTACATATAGAAAAACTGATATAGTTCTGGCCTGGATGAGAAAAGATCTGGCATCGATCGCTACATAGAGAAGATGAGTGGCTATCAAGATACTACTGCATAGAAAATCAAAATGTCCCTGCATAAGGGCATACAGCCAGGAGAACACTTTACCTGGAGTCTCATCCAGCAAAGAAGACACGGCAGCAACTTGGTTGTATTCTCGCTGGGATCCCAACAAAGCAGAGTGAAAGATTCGGCTACACTTTGACCATCAGGCTTGCTGCCTGCATTTAAAGCACGTTGCCAAAATTAGCTATGAAATAGGAGAAAATCAGAATCATTTGTTGCTGTCAGATGGAGCAGAAGGGCTACCGAGAAAGCCAAAGAAAGCTTTCTGCTGTGAAGCTAATCAGATGTTTGGGATGCTAACAGGTAGTCGCTAAGTGCATGGGTTGTCACAGAACTCAAAGGCAGAAATGGCCATACTGTATCTACACACAGCATAGCAAGCTTCATTGGCCCATGGGCTATATTTATTATCTGTTACTCGAGTTCACATTCTACCTTTAGACATTGACCACTGGCCTCCACATAGATACATACATACATACATACATACACACACACACACACACACACACACACAGAGAGAGAGAGAGAGAGAGAGAGAGAGAGAGAGAGAGAGAGAGAGAGAGAGAGAGAGAGAGGCACATACATGATAGAGATATATCTCAATGGTAGAGAACTTGCCTAACATGCATGAAGCCCTATGTTCAATTTCTGATCACAGTAAATTCTCTAACACCATCCTCAATTATCAAATAAGAGCCATGATTGGTGCATAGCTTGGTGTATGACATCCTACTTTCGTTCAGTCTTTGGGAATCTACAAGACAAAATGAATTTGCAATTCTTCAGATAGTTACAGCGATGCATTTGTTGTTTCTTGGGGTTGCCACAGCAACTTACCACAAGTCAGATGATTTCAAACAACAGCAATTTATTCTCATGGTTTTGGAGACAAGAAGTCTACAGTCAGAATGTATCAGTGGGACTACATATGGTGATAGTCTTCTGTAATTCCCCTCTTTCCTGATATTCTTAGCTCCTGGAGGCACATTTCAGTACCATCATCATATGGCGATCTTATTTTTCATAGATCAGTCTTCAGAACGCCTCTCCTTAAACAGTCTTGGATCTAGGATAGAACCTCAATACAATGGGATTATTTCCTCTCAAACTTTTGAAGGAATCATTTCTTTAAATACTCAATTTTATTTTTCTTATTTTGATTTTTTAATCATTGGGATTTCAAGTAATCCAGGATGACCTTGGACTCCCCATGGAGCCAAATGTTATTCTCAACTCCTAACCTTTCTGCTAGCACCTCTAGTATCCTGGAATTATAGGCATGCACTTATTATGTTTGTTCTATGGGATGTTGTTCATGCAGTTCATGTGTGTGTGTGTTCGGCAGACATTCTACCAACTGGACTGTATTCTCTTTGCTTTACTGTTGGAGATAGGGTCTAACAGAACGTAACAGGCTGTTTTTGAACTCCTGATCTTCCTATCTCAGCACCCTAAGTTCTGGAACTACAGGTATACCCCACCATCCTCAGCTAAGACCCTACTTTCCAGTTAAACCACATTCTTAGATTCTGGAGAGCGGAGATACTACTATATTAGCACAGTAAAGTAGGAGCAGCCAACTCTCTCTTGTCAATTGCCTTGGGTTTTAACTTCAACCCTTGCCCTTGGGTTACACTTGAAGAAACACAGTCGTGTTAGACTGTGTGCCCAGTCCTAAGGTATAAGCATGGTTCCCTTAAGGAAAAGAAAACCTTGGAAGGTAATGCCCGATAAATAGGTTTCCTGAAACGAAAGAAAAGAAAGAAAACGGAAAGAGATCGTGTGCTGATCATCCACAAACTAGAAGGGCTTCCTAAACTCTCCTAGGCTCCTAGTTCTCCTACAAAAGCAGCAGGAGCAACTTGAAGCTCATGGCGGGGGAGAAGGGGGCAGGTTTGAACAGAAGCTTCCCATAGCCTCTAGCTCAGAGACTAGGGTACCAGCTTAGATGCCCAAGTCCTTGTTTCAAAGAATACTGTGGCCCACGTTCCAGACGAATAGACTATCACAGGCAACAGAGGAGCTGCAGCATTGGAGCCTGACTCTTAGAGGGTTTACATTTGCTCTTCTCTTAATGAACAAAACACGTTTTCCTTTTTATGTTTTAAAATTAACTTTGGGCAGACAGTAAGCATTCGTGTTTATGGGGTACAATGGGAGGTTCTCTTCAGACACACACGTGGTCAAATCTGAATACTCAGTTTGTCTATCACCTTAACTTTTACGAAGCATGCTTACTTTTGATCTGGAAGAAAACGTAATATGAAATGTATTCATTGTTCATTGTTGCTCCGAAGGGATCACCGGCTCTAAGTTGTTTATTTAATTGGTTGTTGATGCCCATGAGTCCTGCTGCGTGGTGGTAGTTTGGTTATGTTGTTTCTTTAAAGGGAATTTTTCAAATGAAATCCAGTTCCATAAACATGATCACTTTGACGACTCCCCTGCAGCTAAGTGCTAACTGCAAGCTACATGTCAATGGTGTCGCTGCGCCTCGTTTCGTGTGACTGCTTCGGAGGCGCAAGAACACTTATTTTCAGTCCCTGGAATGTGTCGGGAGTGTTGCCTCGGGCTTTGTGAAGTTCACCTCCACCTCCCTGTTCCATCCCACCTAGATTCTTGGTGAGTTAGGTGATATGCTTTCTGTGATAGGGGCTTTGTCTTCAGGCCCAGGAGAAGGTAGGGGCGCGAGGTGAACCACACGAACAGGCTGTGTGGCGAAGACTCTAGTGTATCAGTGTATTTCTGCAATCGCTTCTCCAGGGTGGTGCTTTCTAAAGCTGCCTCACCCAGAATGGAAGTCTGAAACTGCCTGGGCTTTCAGCAGGCTCTGGTGCCTATTAAAGAATAATCTAGGACGGTCAAATAGGAGAGGCATGGCCAGGAATTAAACTGTGAAATCAGTTCATCTCCACCGCTCCCTTCTTCCTCTCGCTCCCCAGTATGTAAACACAAGCTCTGAGAACAGCCAAGTCTTTGTAATCAATCACTTAATGTTGATACATTTAGATTTTTAGTTAATACTACATAACGTTGAGAATTAGGAAATGGGGGCCAAGGATGTGGGTTAGTTGCTGGATGTGCAAAATGCCCTGGTTCTGATCTCTAGCACTGTATAAACCAGGCACGATGACCCCTGCTTGGAATCCCAGCGCTTGGGAGGGGAAGTGGGAGGGTCCAGAGCCCCAAGTTACCCTCTGCTCCCAAGAGAGTTCAAGACAAGCCTGAGCTCCGTGAAACTCTGTCTCAAGGTGTGTGTGGGGGGGGGGGGGAACTAGGAAGTAGACCCAGACATGGTTGTACACATCTGTAATCCCAGCACACAGAATGCAGAAGTGAGGGGAGCAAGAGTTAGGGGCTAGCCTGTGCTACTTGAGACCCTATCAAACAAAACAAAACAAAAATAGAAATAACAAAAGAAAGCAAAAACACTTTATTTTAAAAAGGGGGGGGGGCTGGAGAGATGGCTCAGTGGTTAAGAGCACTGACTGCTCTTCCTAAGGTCCTGAGTTCAATTCCCAGCAACCATCCATAATGAGATCTGGCGCTCTCTTCTGGAGTGTCTGAAGACAGCTACAGTGTACTTACATAGGAAAAATAAATAAATCTTGAAAAAAAAATTAAAAAAAAAAAAAAAAAAAGAGCCGGGCGTGGTGGCGCACGCCTTTAATCCCAGTACTCGGGAGGCAGAGGCAGGTGGATTTCTGAGTTCAAGGCCAGCCTGGTCTACAGAGTG
>NC_034598.1:78431374-78444708 GCF_900095145.1 Mus pahari | reverse complement strand
AGAAGAAGAAGAAGAAGAAGAAGAAGAAGAAGAAGAAGAAGAAGAAGAAGAAGAAGAAGAAGAAGAAGAAGAAGAAGAAGAAGAAGAAGAAGGAAGAGAAAAGAAAAAACAACTTAAAATTTGAAAAGCAAGGCACAGAGCTAGGGATGCAGCCCAGATGCAGCCTTGCGAGTGAAGTCTTGGCACAGCAGTCCCAGAATTTGGAAGGCAAAGGCAAGAGCATCAAGATTCTAGTCACAGGATGCCCTGGCTAAGGATGCCCTGGCTAAGGATGCCCTGGCTAAGGATGCCCTGGCTAGTTTCTATTGTTAACATATCACAACCTAGAGTTCCTGCAGAGGATTGAACCTCAACAAAAGAATTGCCACCCCTTCCCGACCAGCCCCCAATCAGATCGACCTGTGCCCATGTCGGCAAGACCCTGTCTTCGTTGGTGATGGATGTGGGAGGGATTACCTCTCACTGTAGATAGCACCATCCTGAGGCACGTAGACCTGAACTGTGCAGGAAGACAAGCAGAGTCAGTAACCAGGCTTCCTCCATGGTTCCTGCCTTGAATTCTTGTCCTAACTTCAGTGATGGATTTTGATTTGGGAATTGTAAGGTAAAACAACCTCCAAGTTGCTTTTGGTCAAAGTGTATCATGGGATGAGAACAGAGCTAGAACCTGTAGTGTACATGAGGCCCTGTGCTCAAAACATTAGACGTTTAAAGAGAGGAAGGAAGGGAAGAGGGAAAGGGACAACTAATAAATGGACAGGCTGAGTGGCACATGTATGTAAGCCCAGCTCTCAAGGAGCAATGTAGAGGCAATACGAGAGGAATTTAAGACTTGCCTTGACTATACAGTTACATACCACACACACATGCACATGTGCATGCACACACACACACACCTCATACATATACACATCACACACCACCTAAACACACACACATGTGCATGCACACACATACCACAAACACACACACACACACATATATATACACATGCACACATACTATATGCCACACCATACACACTACATACCATACATACCACACACATACCACACACATCACACATACATGCACACATACACACCACACATATCACACACCACTACACCACACATACACACTCTCACACGCAAAGATGTCGATTCTTCAAAAGTTTCTCTAAATACTTCTACAAATATTTTCCCTTTCCCTAAACAGAAACCCTATTATCCTCTCTTTAGACTTGGGCCGGCTCTCAGGATCAAGTCAGGGTGGCAGGCCTCTCTGTGTGCTATTGCAGCTTCTGAGTGTCTTGGGGTGGCAGATCTCCCCTGTGTGCTATTGCAACTTCTGAGTGTTTTGGGGGTGGCAGGTCTCTCCTGTGTGTTATGCCAGCTTCTGAGTGCCTTGTTCTCATGCTGTCACTCTCTGCAGACAAACACACTGATCCCTTCTCACTTTAAGGATTTATATGTCAATCACTATGGGAAAGTACTGGGAGAGGGGACGCCAGAAGCATTCTAAGAATTGTAAGAGGGCTCCCCTCCTGAACCGTCTTCACGCCTGGTTAAGACGGTTTAGGAGAACATCTTTGGATGGCTGCTGCCTAATTTTATTTTTCTCTCAAGGCATAACTTTTCTGATTAGCTGTACATTAAATTCTTCCTTCTCTCTGGGAAGAGCTTGGCTGCTTTGACAGAAATCCGTAGAGTGGCTTTGTCCCAAGCCAGTAATTTATATCCTGTCATATTCTGTGTTATTTAATGCCCCCGACTCACCCAAACTTGGATATTTTCTCACTTTATAGCTATGCAAAAAATATCTGATTTTTTTCCCCGATACAAACTTCTTATGGAATAAAGGCAATAATTTTTAATCCCCTTGTTAGGGATTGGAAACAGGAGGCACTAAAACCAGCAGGCTGAAGACGCAGATGATTTGAGCGACAAGAGAAAACCTCTGAGGGGCTCACAGTTGGGAATCTCACTATGCTGCCCTCTTTACCTCACTTCCTTCCCTCGCTCAACTCCGTTGTCTTGAAATCGGAACATTTCTTCAACTGTGTGGGATCATTTTTAAAGTGTAAAACAAATCAGGGTAGACTCTTTTTTTCTCTAGGGAAAATCTGACACACATATATACATGCATACCACACATACAACACACACATATACAAACACACATATACACATATATATGTACATGTACACATATACACATGTATACATGCATATATGCATGCAGGCAGGCATATACATTTATATGTTATATACACATATACATATAAACATGCATATACACATATATACATAACACAATATACATATATGCATAATACATACATATACACATATGCATGGATACAGATACACACATAACACAATACACATACATGCATAACATACACACATAACACACATATATATGTACATATACACATATGTATACACACATGCACACATAAACTTGTGTACATATATACATATACACATATATGTACACATTTAAATACACACACATATATGCATACACACAAAAAAAATAGAAAAAGAAAAATGTGGAAGGACAGCTTTCAGGGTACAGAGAGAAGTGCCATAGACGGAGCTCCAGGTACACAGAGAAGCACCATAGACGGAGCTCCAGGTACGCAGAGAAGCACCATAGACGGAGCTCCAGATACACAGAGAAGCACTATAGATGGAGCTCCAGACATCGCTAAGGAAGCTCTCAGCGCTGAGGCAAGAGTCTACTGATGGGTCAAGTGCTTGGGATGATGCTGCAAGCAGAAAGCCTGGAGTGCCGGGTGCCTGTGTCCCTAGACAGGACCATGTCACTCCTGATAATCCAGGCTCTTACTTGTTTGCTATATTTTTACATTAGAGTCTTGCTATGTGACACAGGCTACCCCTTAACATCTGGGCTCAAGTAAGCCTCCTCCTGCCTTAGTGTCTTGGCAAAGCTGGATGCACTCCTGCACCCAGCTTGGGTAATTTTCTGTCAGATGCTAAACACTTAACCTTCTTGTGTTGGGTATTCCTACATTTAAACAAATAAGAAATCCCAGGCTGAGGATGTAGCTCAATGGTGAGGTGGTTGCTTGGCATCACAACATCCTAGTTTTAATCAGAGTCTTGTCAAAAAAAACAAACAAAAAACAAAAAACAAAAAACAAACAATAAGAAAAAAGCCTAGCAAGAGCATCCGAGATGGGTTAGTGGGTAGAGGTGCTTACCCTCGAGCTTAATAAGCAAACCACCAGGCAGGCAGGCGGGCGGGCGGGCAGGCGGGCAGGAAGGGGGAAGTTTATTGTCTCTTTGCTCTTGACTGTGGAGGTGACTTGACCAGCCACTTCAACGCTTGCCTTGCCTTCCCTGGGATGATGAACTGCAACCTGGAGTTATAAGGTGAATGACCTCTTTCTCCCCTCCCCAAAATCTCCCCCCCCCCCAAAAAAAAGACAGAATTTGATGTTTCCAATGCATTGTCTGGACTTTTAAAAAAGACATATTGGTTTTTATTTGTATGTGTGTGTTTTGCATTCGTGTATGTATGAGTACCACGTGCATGCAGATACCAGAAGAGACTAGAAGAGGGTATCAGGAATCCTGGAACTGTGGCTGGAGAGATGGCTCAGGGGTTAAGAGCACTGACTGCTTTTCCAAAGGTCCTGAGTTCAAATCCCAGCAGCCACATGGTGGCTCATAACCATCCATAACGAGTGTCATGTACTTACATATAATAAATAAATAAATGAGAGAGAGAGAGAGAGAGAGATCATCGTGCATATTTTCCCCCTACAACTCTCCCACCTAAAACTGCCAGGTTAACCAAAACAAGAACAAGAACAACAAAGAACACACAGTGAAATCGGAATCTCAAAGAAGCAATAAACAGATTTTAGCACGACCAAGGCCCAGTTGATCCATGGGACCTGTTTACGCATGAAAAGAAAATGTTTGTGCTGTTTGCAATGAGTTTTACCCGAGTGTCCTGTATTTTGTCTGGACCTCTAGCCCTGTCGCAGCCCCTCCCCATTAAATATTTTAGGGCTCAAATGTTGTGGTCTGGGCTTTAAAGAGGAACCTTCTTTATTCTGTAATCCAGGTCAGGGAAGGAAATGTGAAGGCTCCACGGGCAGTCGCTGCCCGCTGGGTAGTATTTTTTGTCCCTTTTTGACACTGTCCCTTTTAACTGAATAAGTCGGCTGTTTTCACAATAAACGTGTCATATCTGGAGACTTGGGGTCTTTTTTTATCCCTTTCTCGCTGATTTGAAATTTTGAAATGTCTTTAGGTAAACAGGTTCTAGGCGTCTAGTCAGCTTGCCCGTCTATCGTGAATCTAGGCTTGTCTTATGTCTATGAGGAAACTCTACATGGGGAACTCTGAAAAAAAAAGATCGTAGACTCCCGGGGATTTTTTCAGCAACAAAAACATCAAAACTGGGACAGATCGCTGGCAGCCTAGGCTCCAAGCAGAGGAAAACCAGCGGCCGAGCAATGATCGATGATCGATGAGCCGGCCTGGTCAGCTGTCTCGCCTGCTAAGATTCAGAAGTCATAAGGCAGGCCTGGAAAAACAGATTTGTGACTGGCTCCTCTGAGACCCACGGACACCGGCTCTAGCTGCAGGGAGGTGAACAGCAGATGTGTGATTTATTCAGTGTCACACTTTCTATGTGTACTCCATGTCAACGGCTCTCATATGATCCCGAACGTTAACTGTCAATGAAATGCAGTGTTACCGATAGCCAGTCAGCTCTCACCAAAACGGCTTCAATTCGAAATTGTCTCCAAGTGTACTTTCTGGTTTTAGTGAGACTCGGGAGTTGACCCTCAGAGACCGCTGCATTCTAAGACACCATTCAGTCATGCTCAAAACTTTAATATGATTCCTTCCAAGCTGGTATTCTATAACATGCTGAACAGAAGAGCCACAGAAAGCGCTTTCAGACAGCTGTCTCTGAGACGGCTAACAGATATTATGAATTTCATGAGACCCTTTCCTGTGTTCATAAAAGAATTCTTTACCGCTAGGCATGATGGGACACAACTAGATCCCTAACCCTTGAGAGGGAGGAACCTGGTGTGTTCTATGCAAGAAACAAAACAAAATCAATCATCCACCAATCATTCATAAAGCTGCCATTTATATATGGGGTATATAAGTATATAGTCAAACCCAAGTGCAGGGGTAAGGACTGGGGCCTAGTCTAATCTACTCAGGTCATCTCTTTCTTAGGGAAGCACCCAGAACCCTGTGGTTTTGAACTCAGCATACTATGATGCCACAGGGGTCAACCAAGTACTGAAAATGGGCAAGCTGCTGCCGAGACTGTAGAGCCCGTGGGTAAATTGGAAAGTAGGTGACTGTCTTAGTCAGGGTTTCTATTCCTGCACAAACATCATGACCAAGAAGCAAGTTGGGGAGGAAAGGGTTTATTTGGTTTACATTTCCATACTGCTTTTGATCACCAAAGGATGCAGGACTGGAACTCAAGCAGGTCAGAAAGCAGGAGCTGATGCAGAGGCCATGGAGGGATGTTCTTTACTGGCTTGCNTCCCCTGGCTTGCTCAGCCTGCTCTCTTATAGAGCCCAAGACTACCAGCCCAGGGATGGTCCCACCCACAAGGGGCCTCTCCCCCTTGATCACCAATTGAGAAAATGCCTTTTACAGCTGGATCTCATGTAGGCATTTCCTCAACTAAAGCTCCTTTCTCTGTGATAACTCCAGCTGTGTCAAGTTGACACAAAATTAGCCAGTAGAGTGACTTTGGGGCCACCTATGGAAGAGCTCTCAGGCCACAGTTTTGAGGCCTTAAGAAACAATGCAGCCAGCCGGGTGTTCACAGCACTTGGGAGGCAGAGGCAGGCAGATTTCTGAGTTCGAGGCCAGCCTGGTCTACAGAGTGAGTTCCAGGACAGCCAGGGCTATACAGAGAAACCCTGGAAAAACCAAAATAAATAAATAAATAAATAAGTAATAAAAAATAAAATGTTAAAGAAATAATGCAGCCCTGAGTGACAAGTGACAAATGCCTCTGCTGTCAAGGTCTCAGTCTCTGCCCTGGACAAGTCACATGGCAGAGGACTGAAGAGTGAGTTAGTTCTGCCTTCTGTTGATCGTGCTGGTCTCGTCTCTGACTAAACTGCTAGCCAACTTGAGACTACCTTCAGTGGTTCATTTTTCACAGCGGGGAAGAGGAAACCCAGCCGCACACAAGGGCCTGCTTTAGAAGCAGCTCTGCCCACTTCCTTCCTACCCTTCAAATTATATCTTCTTCCCAGGCCTGGGAAAGAACTCTAAAACTCCAGGTTAAAAATACCCCTTAGGTAATTTAGGAAGACCACAGGCAAAATTACTCCTCCTCCGAGGAGAGGGGGAAAAAAAAAAAAAAAAAAGCAAACAGTTCCACAGCCTCTGGAAATTGCCAGGAAAGTCGGCCCCAGAGGCTCACTAGCCAAGGGCTAGGTCTCCAGGAGGTGTGTTTGCCCCTTGCTGTTTTTGAGTTTCTCCATCTCACCTTTATTCGCTGTCATCTGGGGATGCCCTTGTCCCCAAGTTTCTCTTCGCTCGTGCATGCCTGTCAGGAGGGTTTCAAGTTGGATTTCTGTGTGTTGACACTAGACCCTTATCTTCAAAAGGACAGACGCAGAAAGGAATTCTCTTCAGGTATGAAATGTGCTGCTCACCTATCCTGGCCACTTTGTCTCCATAATGTCCACACGAGCATCAAATCGTCACCTGGATGAACCCCCAAGGTTGCCAGGCAAGCCCGGCGGTGGGATGCTTGCTTCCCCAGAACACACAAACACTTTGGGTATGAGCTGCACCACCAGAGCCTGTACTGAAAGACTAAAGAATTCTCCCAGAAGTTCAAGATAAGGTGCTTGGCCAAGTCTAAAGAAGTCTAGAAAGCAGTAGAACCTCCTGGAACAATATTAGTCACAAGTGTAAACATCCCAAGGCTATTCTTTGCCCATCCAGTTTCTTATATCTCTGGATATTCATAATCCAATAGTTAAAAAAAAAACCTGCCAGAGAGCAGAAGATTTTACTTGCAGCATGTGTGTGTGCGTGTGCGTGTGCGTGTGCGTGTTTGGGATCAGGAGAAGGCTGTCTAGATTTCCAGAGTGCCAATTGGACAATCCCAGTGAGGTGAAGGCCATGCCTTATTGTCTATCACCATGCCCCTGCTGGAAAGTGAGGGTAAGAAAATGAGAGAATATTTAGGGTTTCTCCCCCCAAAAGAGGGTGTTGTATGAACCCATCTTTGTTTGTAAGCACAGATAATGAGTCTTGCTCTAAATTTACCCTCAATGGCACTTGGTGGTTCGCACCTTTAACCTCAGCACTCAGGAGGCAGAGGTAAGTGGATCTCTGTGAGTTCAAGACCAACCTGGTTTACAAAAACGTAAAAAGTCGACTGATGAAGCGCACATTTCCCATACAGTAATTTTAAAAATATTTTATTCATTTATTTTTATTTACACGTATGAGTGCTTGCTTATCTGTATGTGTGCCTCGTGCACACAGCGCCCAAGAAGGTCAGAAGAGGGTGTGGGTACCCCTGACACTAGAGTTGCAGGCAGTTCTGAGTCACCTAATGTGGGTTCTAACAACTTTGTCCTGTGCCAGAGCATAAAGTGCTCTTATGCACTGAACCTTTGAGCCAGCCCTGTAGCAATTTTTTGTTTCATTTGATTACTGGCTTGGAGTGGTGGCTCAATGGTTAACAGTACCTGCTGCTCTTGGGGATGGCATGAATTCAGTTCCCAGCACCCACACAGAATCTCGTCATTGTCTGTAACTCACAGTTTCAGGTGGGTAGACACATATGAGTGTAGATCCCATTAAGAAGATGACACAGTCATATCTTAACCATCTTTCTAAGGTACCACTTCCAGATACCAGTGCCTAGGGAATGAGGTGTCAACCTGAATTTTGTGGGGGACACAGATATTCCGTCTAGATCAGTGAAGATAGGCAGAGAACATTTTTAGTCAAAACTCTACAAAGAAAAACATGAACACACCTGACAAACATAGCCTGGGTGAGAAGAAACATAACATGGGCCAGTGGCAATGCTCAGTGGTACAGTATCTAAAGAACACGAAACTTGGAGTTCCATCCGAAGAAAAAATTAAAAAGAAACTAAAGTAAAAAGAGGGAAAAAATTAACATAAATACAATGTGCACTCACACACATATGCCCAGGATATATGGTTATTGCAACATTTAGAAAAGCTATTTATTTCCATGTATATATGCTTGAGAGAGCTCACATGCACCACGAATGTGCAGTGCCTGAGGAGGCCAGAAAAAGGCATTGGGTACCATGAGACTGGAGTTGCAGTTGGCTCTGTGTGGGTATTGGAATTGAACTTGGGTCCTCTACAAGAGCAGTCAGTGTTCTTAACCAGTAAGCCATCAATCCAGCCCCTATTGCAACATTTTAAAATAAAGACCTCCAAATGATAACTCAGAAATAGAATTAATGTTACCATGTATATGGGAATGGTTCCATAAATAAGCCATATCTATGAGAGTAACTACACATAACTTAAAAAAATACACACACAAAAACAGCTAGGAATTTACTATGCAGACCAGGCTGATATGCTGATATATACCATATATATATATATATATATATATATATATATATATATATATATGTGTGTGTGTCATATATATATCATGTTATATATTATATATATAATGTCATATCATATATGTTATATACATGTCATATATTTATGATAGACACACAAAAGAGGTGGTTCTCTGATCAGGAACAAGGCCTCCAACAGATACCAAAGCTGTTGGTGCCTGGCTTGTGGACTTCCCAGATTCTAGAACTGAGAGAATGCCTGCTTGTGGACCCCACTCCAGAGGCTCAGACTGGCAGAGCCTCCCTTGAGGATCTACACATTGCTTACATTTTTTCCCATTGGTTTTTATTTTAGCAATGTAAGCTAAGTGGAATTTGTTCTATATACAATGTAGCCCCCAAATTTTCCTCTGCAGAGCCAGGACACCAGACTCAGTAAAATAAATACCCACTCAGGCTCTGAAAGCACCCTTCCCTGGGAGCGCTCAACTGTATGGGCAGCTTAATCTACTCTTATTTTAGTTTTCATTAGTGTGCTTTCTTTATGAAGCTTTAAAGTCCAGAAAAGAACTTCAAGTAGGTTGATATAGCTCTACCTCATCCTTTAAAAAATATTGTGTTGACATATTTAAGTGCATGCATGTATGCATATGATTGTGAGCCACTATGCAGGTGTTGGGAACTGAAGCCCAGCCCTCTATAAGAGCAACAAATGCCATCTCTCTTTCCCTCTACTTCCTCCTTTGAATAGACACGATAGCATGCTTGCTACTGGCTTCTGTATTTATTCTTCTGCATAATGACGAAAGAACATTGATGGCCCAACTGTTCTGCCACTAACCTCTGGAGTGCTTTATAATCTAGTAAGGTGAGGGTGCAGCCGAGGACAACTGAAAACTCCTCCAGAATTCACTGGTCTCTTCCATTTTTGATTTTATATACAAATACCACTCACTCAGCTGAGCTGTAGGGTTTCATTTGTTTATTTGTGAGACTATATAGCCCTAGCAGTCCTGGAACTCACTATGTAGACCAGAGATGGCCTTGAACTCACAGAGATCTGCCCACTGCATCTTCTCTAGTGCTGAAATTAAAGGTGTGTATCACCACTGTAGAATTTTGACATTGATGCAAGGTATCAAATCTTCCCTCAGAGCTTTTACTGGCAGAGAATCTCAACCACGCTCAGTTGATTTCTCAGTTATTTATCGATGTCACTGTCTACTGGGTACTAACGCCCTCGACTGTGCTTGTAAGCTAAACAGCCCTAGTAGTTCTATAGTTGTAGATTTGGGTGAGAAAATTCCACTATTTGGTGTGGTTAAAACCACCCTCTTCCCTCAGTTCTTTAAAGCATGCGTCTAATGTTGATGAAGACTTCTGGCTTCTTTACACCATCCTGGCATACAAAATAACAAGCTAAGCGCCGGGTCAGACCTAGAAGAGAGGACACTCTGCAAGGCTGGCCCAGCACGACATTGGTATGCAACACATCAATAGTCCCACATCCTTTTAACAAAACCAAAGTAGTTGCTGTGGGTCATAGTCATTTGATATTTCAAGAATGCTGACTGTTTGGGATGATGGAACACACCTGTGATCTTAGCCTTGACACGATTGCCATGAGGCAGACTTGTGGCTTTGAGGCCAGCCTAGGCTACATGAGACCCTGTCTCTAAGGTTATCTAATTAATTAGTTAATCAACTAGTTAATTGATTAGCAAGCTCAACAATAAATAAATAGAATGAGCCCAGTCCCTCGGTAGTCTCTTCCTCCTGTGTCACTCCGGGATCTCTTCTGCACATGTCACTGAAGTGGAAACGTAAGGGTTCTTCGGAGAGTCAGTTGTGTTGGGTGGTGTTATGCTGCAGGGCCTCGAGTTGACAGGCCCCTATGATGACAAGAGGTTACCTTTTATGTCTCCCTTAAACCAGCAGTCTAGTCTGTTGACCAATGTTTGCCCTCTCCACAGTGGCTACAAGACCCTGGAAGCCTTGGTGGCTCATAGTGACGTGACCAGAATCTGCTCGTTCTCGCCTATGATCACCATTGCGCCTGTTAATTTGAGTTCTGAATCTTTCAGCCTTACAGTTTCTTTGGAAATGACCAAAATGCACCACATTTAAAACATCCAGCACTTTGAGTCCTGAAATTTCTAGCTATGATTTGCTACTCCTGAGAACCAATATCAGTTGTCTCCCTTATCCATTTCATCTATCAGAGTTCCATATGCTTTCAATGGTCTGGATGCTCTCTTACATTTGTTATTGGCATTTTCCAGGTTCTTCAACCAAATCCCAAGCTTTTAAAGCTGCAACATGACATTGTTCAATTACATCATCATCAAATTGAATTTGCTCTTGTAAGTCAGCACAATGCCCTTCACCAAGCAGCTGGTCTTTAGTAATGTGTATTCCCCTTGTTAAATGATGTTGCGCTAGTTTTGTGGCTTCGTGCCTCCACCACAACAACCATTGTAATTATTGACCAACTTCTAGAACAGCTGACACCAATCCCTTCCAATCTTCTGAGATAAACCTGGGCTGTGTATAGCCCAGTTGTTTAGCTCTCTTTGATAAAAGAAGAATGTAAGCCATGCAATATCACAGCCTCTTTAAAATGCTTTAAATCTGACATTTGTATTGGTCTCCAGGTTAATTCGTTGTGAGCCTGTCCACCATTGTTGGCAGGCATACGGTGCATAGACTGGGAAGGCTGAAGGTGCCTGTGTAGACCCAAGCAAATTCTCTGGTGGTGTACTTGGCTGTACCTTACTTAGCCTGTTGTACTGTGCTGTTCCCTGCTCTTTCAGGCCCCTAGAAACAGGGCGGGGCAGCAGTTTACCTTCCAGCCTAGTTTGCTTTCATCGTGCATTACAGTCCTGTTCTCATTCACCAAGCCTGAGCTTTTTATCTCCCCCCATTGGCCCTTTGTGTTTTCCAAGCACTTCTGCCTCTATCCACGAAGTCTCTAAATGCATAGCCAACTCTGCAATCTTCTCTAACAGAAGGGTTTCCCATTAAACTTTTTCAAAATAGTATTTATGAAAACATCAAATCAAAACCAAAAAGTCCCCTCTGGGAGCAAGGCAAAATACCTCCTTGCACCAGTAGCTGCCATTTTGCCAATCTCCTTAAGCCACATTGCTAAGCCCTCATAATCTGCCATTTCCTCTGCATTGGAAGCAGGGTTACCCATTATGCCTAAACCATATTGGGCGCCACCTGTAACTTGAATTTTTCCCAAACCTTATTTTTAATCATAGTTCTTTGATGCTTTAACCTCCCTTGCAGCCCACCACCCTCTAGAGGTAGTGGGAAAGAAAGACTACAGGGCAACCCCCTCTGTTTTGCCTGGGTATCAGCAGTTCAGTTCACAGATTAGCAGCGGCAGCAGCAGCAGCAGCTCACTTACAAACACTTTGTGGTTACACCAGTAGTCCAGCTCAGTGGAGTCGGGTTAGCGACAGCCATGACACAACCTAGCAGACAGCCAGGCCTCAGCCTCAACACGAGTCAGCAGGAGGGACCAGGAGGGGCCCAGGAGAAGTTCTCAGCTGGGCCTCTCAGCAAAGCGAAGATCAACAAAGACTCGAGACCCACAACTGTTGCTTATGTCTACCCTCCAAACATCACGTGGCCTCCACATGCCTTACCTCAGCACGTGTCTTGTCTCAGCACATGCATCCAGTAACCCTGACTCCTTGGAATCCATACAAAAGGAGCTCAAGTATGCAAAGTAAGGCAGAATCACAAAAACATACTTGCATACTCACAGGCACACACACACACACACACACACACACACACACACACACCATAACACTCCTGTCTAAGTCTCAGAACTACCAGGAATTGATGGTTTCCTTCCACCATGTGGGGATCAGGAATCAAACCCAGGACATCGGTCATATTTGGCAGGGAGACATTTCCCTGCAGATCCATTGCACTCACCCTGAATCTACAATTCTGGGGCTTTACAGGTAGTTTTAGTCCACAGTCAAGCAAGCTTAAAGAAACATCTTGAGTAATCCTTCCACTTAGGGGCATGGTGAGAGGGCAATCTATATGCTATGTGGTAAGTTCAAAGCTAGAATTTCACAAAATGAGACACTGTGTCATGGGGTAGGGGTGGGGCTTCTAAGAGATGACTCTGTACTTAACATTCTTTTGTGTTATCTTCTGCTTTCGGTTTAGTTTCTTTTGAGTCATATTTTCTCTCTTATTTGACCTTGACCTCAAGATTCTCCTGCCTTGCATTGAACCCTGTAGTATGGGACACCTGGCACATTTGTGGACATTCTTATAGCTGCTCTACAAAGCATAAGACAAAGACAAAATTATAGCCAGGGTTGTGGTATCAGCCAGTAATCTCAGTACTTAGGAGGTGGATGAAGAAAATGAATTCAAGGCCTTCCTTGTCTCTGGAGTTTGAAACCAGAAGAGACCACAGAACACTTACACACACACACACACACACACACACACACACACACACACACACATGCACACTATCAATTATCTCCTTAGGACAATCCAAGTTAATTCCTGCTCATCCTAGATGTCTGCCTAAGAAAGACTTTTTGCCAAGCCCTGGCATGGTGATGTACCCATCTATCTGTCCATCTCTCCATCCACCTACCCACCCACCCATTTGTCCATCTACCTATCTATCTATCTATCCATACATCTATCTATCTATCTATCTATCTATCTATCTATCTATCTATCTATCTATCTA
>NC_034598.1:78404183-78426354 GCF_900095145.1 Mus pahari | reverse complement strand
TTCTGAGTTCAAGGCCAGCCTGGTCTACAGAGTGAGTTCCAGGACAGCCAGGGCTACACAGAGAAACCCTGTCTCAAAAAAAAAAAAAAAAAACATACATACATACATACATACATGCATACATAATTTAAAAAGAGGCTAAGAAGCTGCCATTTGCTCAGATATGAAATATTGTCAATTGAGTCCGCGGGGACCAGGTCTCTGAGAAGCCAAGAAGAACAGATCTGGAAGTAAGCCACATCCGAGTCACTGACATGAACCCAAATCAGAAGAAAGCATGTTTGGGGCTGGGGAAGTGGCGTCACTAGTCAAGTACTTGCTTGGCAATACCCAGGACTACATAAGCCTAGAATCCTGCCACTCCAGGGTGGTAGAGGCAGGAGCGTCAGAAGTTTGAGGTCATCTTTTGCTGTCTCAAAATGGAGGATGAGGACAGGTAGCAAGAGCATAAACTGTACCCCACTCCCCACCTCCCAAATCTGTCACTTCTGATGAGTTGTTCTTTTCAATGCCCTGAACAGAACAGATCCAAAGAGTTCCATTGTGTCAGTTCAAATCTCAGTTCAAATTCCAAGCCAGGCAGGGACTCGGGTTGAGGCCTCCAGACTGGCCTACTGCCTATGATTAGCGGAGAATAAACACAATGGGTAAAGGTGCTGGGTCTCAGTGTAGCACAGGAAGGCCCAGACAGAAGGATCTGAGTTTGAAGTTAGCCCAGATCACACAGCCAACCCTTTTCTAAAGAAAGCACAACAAAAGACATATAGATGCAGATAAATATAGATATATAGAGAGATAAAGAGATAAAAATACTAGATTGTTTAAAGAGTCTAGTAGAGGCACAACAAAAACAAACAAACAAACAAAAAACCAAAAAACCAACACTTCAACTTTATCCTTCTAAAATCTAGAGTCCTTCTGGCTCTCAGAAAACTAAATGTGATCAATACCACTTTTCTGTCCAAAATACTCAACGCTTCCCCTTCCCCTATGAGTTCTCAATGACCTTTATCCTCATTGCTCTAAGCTGAGAACATGCTCCAAAGCCTAGACCCCATTCTTTCTCTGCCTTCCAGGAAGACAAAAAAAATCACAGGCCACTTCCTGTTTTACTTTGGGGGTTCCCTACCTCTGAGCCACCAGTCACATATTCAAGGATAAATAAAGCCTTTTGTCTCTAATTGGCCTTACTTAGTTTTGTTTTCATGAGAGAGTCCCTTGTGTCACAAGCTGTCCTCCAGCCATTAGGGCAGAGGCTGACCTTGAACTCCCTGTCTCCCTGCCTCCATCTCCCAGGCCTGGAATTATCAGCATGTGCAGCCTTTACCCTCCAGCTTTTCTGTGTGAATTCGCACAAGCATACAGTGTCAAACATGTGGTCAGAAGAGAGGATAGCTTTTTGGAACTTGGTTCTCTTCTTCTGCCATGAGAATTCCAAGGATCAAAGTCAGTCAGTTGTCTGACCTTGTCTGTAACCACTGAACCTTTATTGCTGAGGTGTGTGTGTATGTGTGTATGTGTGTGTGTGTGTGTGTGTGTGTGTTTATGTGTTTATGTGCGCGCACACGCGTGTGCGAGTGCTCTTGCATTTGCACACAGAGCTTTGGGCATGCTCACAAAGTACTCTAACAATGAGCTAACCTCCCAGCTGTCGTTGGGCCTCGAGGGGGAACAGGGGATCACATGTCTGGGATAAATGATAAACCACAGACCTCAGAAATCCTGAGAGTTCCCAAGCATGGTGGCAAAGGTCTTGATATCCAGCCCTTTGAAGGCAGAAGCTGGTGAGCTCTATGGCTTGGAGAGTTCTAGTCTATGTAGGGAGTTCTAGGTCAGCCAAGGGCAACATAGTGAGACCCTGTTTTAAAAGAACAAAACCAAAAAGGATCCCAGAGACCACTACTAAATGGTATAAATGGGTCAGGTTGAAGACCCAGTATCTATACTGTCTGGCCATAAGTGTTTGGAGATTTGGTATTTTTCAAGGATTGGGCAACATTTATAAAGAGAAAATGAAATATTTCAAGTTGGAATGCAAGAGACATTTATGTTATGTTTTCATTTGGAATACCTACCTTAAAGGCAATTTATTGTATATTTGTTTGATTTTTTGAGACAGGATTTCTTTGTGTAACTCTGGATGTCCTGGTACTCGATCTGTAGAAGATCTGCAGAGGCTGGCCTTGAACTCACAGAGATCTGCCTACCTCTGTCTCCCAAGTGCTGGGATTAAAGCCACCACCACTTGCTCAAAAAGAAAAAGAAAAAAATTTTTTTTAAAATTGTGTTCATGAGAACCAGGAATGTGGTTCAATTTTTGAGTGCTTAGCACATGGCATACAGGAAGCCCTAGGTTGGATCCCTAGCTTTCCCAAACCCAGATGTAATGCACATCTGTGATCCAAGCATGAAGGGGGATCAAGGCCAGTTCAGAAATTCAAAACTCATCCTTAGTTACATTTTGAATTATGAGGGCCAGCCTGGGCTCCAGGAGCTTTTAACTCACAACAAAAACAAGAACAACACGAAGAAGGAGGAGGAGGAGGAGAATGAAGAGGAGGAGGAGGAGGAAGAAGAGGAAGAGGAGGAGGAGGAGGAGGAAGAGGAAGAGACCACAGTTTTCAGTTCCCATTGTAGATGGTGTCTTGGCTCTCCAGCAACAGGGACTGGGGATGGGGTCTTGCACATGCCAGGCAAGCACTGTACCACTGAGCGCTGTGATGCTTTCTCGATTGAAGGTTACGATGAGGTATGGAAGCAGTTCTCAACCTGGAGGTCAAATGACCCTTTCATAGGGGTCACCTCAGACCATTGGAAAACAGATATTTACATTACAATTCATAACAGTAGCAAGCTTACAGTTATGACACAGCAACAAAAATAATTGTATGGTCGGGGGTCACCATGACGTGAGGAACTGTCTTAAAGGGTCACAGTGTGAGGAAGGTTGAGAACCACTGCTATGTAGTCTCTTTTCTTTTCTTTCTTTCTTGTACTCTACCACTGAGTTTTTTTCCCTTCTTCTTTCCATCCTGTCCCTTCTTTCCTTCATTTTTTTTCCCTCTTATTGTCTTAGGGTTTCATTTAGCCCAGGCTGGTCTCCAACTGGGAATGTAGCATTCTAAAGATGACTATACTCTACTCTGGTTAGTATTACAACATACTACCATGCTGGTTTAAGAGGTATTGGGGAATCAAACCCAGAGCTTCATACACAGGGGCAAGTCAGTCTGCTGGCCAGGCATCAGCCTCAGTCCCTACCATTTTTAAATAAGAACCAGGAATGTGGTTTTGTTTTTGTTTAATCTGTTGACTCCGGGTCTCATATATAGCTCGCCACAACGTTTTTCCTAATGTTTTATTACTTTTTTGTTACATTGTGTGTGTGTGTGTGTGTGTGTGTGTGTGTGTGTGTGTGTGTGTGATTCATGGGCAGTCAGCAGTATGGAAGTCAGAGGTCATCTTGGTAGGAGTCTGTCTTCTCCTCTCACCTTGTGGATCCCAGGGATCATACTGAGGAAGGACATCAGGGTTACTAGGAGGTACCTTTCCCATAAGCCATCCTACTAGCCCTCAGCTATTATTTCCATCTGGTGATAATGCCCACAGTCATTATTTCTTCTGTTCTTCTAACCTTGTACTCATAGCCATACCCCCTCCCCCTGCCTCAGCCTCTGGAGTTCTGGATTACAGGAACAACACAACCACATCTGGCTTTCCCAGTTTTGGAGCTACCCCAGTGCATAACTGCAATTCTCTTTTGTGAACAAAGCTATCAAGAAATATTGCACCAAACTGGTCCTAGAGGTACACTCCTATAATACTCATACCTGGGAAGCTGGGGCAGGGGAATTGCCAAGTTAAAACATTAGCCTGACTGTTGTAGGAGTTACAAGTAGCCTGGGCTACCTACAGAGCAGGAAGAGCCCTCTCTCACAACAACCAAGTGGAACACCTGAATTTCCTATGCTGTTCTTCCATTCTCTTTATCCTTTCCAGCATCTGCTAACTGCTGTGTCCTCTCAACTTTTACTTCTGAAATATCATCTTATTGTACTGTGTGTTATCCCAGGCTGGCCTGAAGCGCACTATGTAACCCAGGTTAGCCTCAACTTTAGGACAGTCCTCCTGTCTCACCTTCCTGAGTAGAAGAGATTGCAAGCCTGCACCCTCTGGTCTAGAATTACCTATTTCTAACTTATTTCAGTTAATATAATGACATCTAATTTCATCTGCTGTGTAGCTATTTCCTCTCGTCTGAAACATTCCCTCCTGGTGGGAGAACCATTAGGACTCGGGAAGTCCATGAAATTTACAAGGCTAAGGAAGCAAATAACCTTCGACTTCTCATAAAGCTGAGATGTATAAGCTACTCAAGACCCTCCCCAAGGTTATATGGGCAGTAATAACAACCGTAGAGAAGGGCAGATCAGCTCAGATTTGGGTCTTGCAAGGAGCTCTATGGACGGAGCTTTGGTTTTGCTGTAGTCATCAGCCAGGCTGGGTTGAGCTTTGGGGTGACACAGCTGCTGTTGAGTCACCCATGATCTTCTAGACAACTGCTTACTCATGCTCTGGAAGCAATCACATTCAACTCACTAATTTACAAGCTAGACTTGGCTGGATCGTTTATCAATTTGTCACAGGTGCCCTTTCTGGATTGATTAGCTGTTTCCTTACTTCTCTCCAAGAAAAGGCACACAGCACCATCCACACTGTTATGTATGACAGCAATTTTATTCTTTTCCATGGGTGAATAGTATTCCACTCAAAAGTACCACATATTCCTGGTTCCTGGACAACTGAAGCAGGGAGATAGCCCTGAGTCCCTGAATCTGTTGCCTGCCTGTGGCTCCCATTCTCATAACTGGGCCACCTTGTCTGGCCTCAGTGGGAGAGGATGCAGTTAGTCTGAGAAGAAAAGGAGAGAATGGGGGAGGATCTCTGGAAGGGGGCTTGGGAGGAGGGAGACTAATATTGTCTTCATCTTTTCATGAATTGGTGGACATTTAGGTCACCTTCATTCACTGACTATTGTGAACAGCACTTGAATAAACAAGCTGGGAAGATTGGCTTTGAAGAAGATATCACTGGGCGTGGTGGTGAAATCTTTTAATCCTACCCATTCAGAGTGGGAGAGGCAGGTAGATTTCTGAGTTCAAGGCCAGCCTGTTCTACTGCTCCCTATCCATCTCAAAACTCCAAAACAACAACTACCCTAAACCAAGACACCATATTTTGACATTGATAACTTTCCTGCTTGTCACACACACCTCTCCTTCCATGACAGTGAAGGGGCTCTAGCTCTGGCAGGCCTTGCCCCTCTGCCTGATTCCTTCCATCTTATTAAAAACTGTTAAGATTATATTTATAAAGCTAGCCACCAAGGCCTATTCCCTTATTTGAGCACTTCCTCCTTCTGAGGCTGACTACCAAGGTCCTGCTATCAAAATATTGAAGTCCAGCAATCAAAAGACCCCCTTTGGCTCACCTAATTAACATGCCCAATTAAAACTGAACACCTCCTGCAAACACTGGGTTTCCCTTTTACCTTTATTAACTGTCATTTTCCTATGGGCCATGCCTGTCTCCTCTCTAACCAGAAGCAGTCCTATGTCCCTCTGGGGCAAATATCTCTCCTCCCTCTCTGTTGTTCCCTTCCCCTTCTCCCTCATCTTCCATCTCCTGTCTTTGTCTCTTCTTCCTATGTCCCTCTGGGGCAAATAAATCTTTGCTCTTGGGAGTCCTGAGCCAATACTCATCTCTAACAGATAGTATGTGAGTTAATGCATAAGTGTGTGTGTGTGTGTGTGTGTGTGTGTGTGTGTGTGTGTGTGTGTATCTCATATGAAAATGGTTTTCAACACTGTGCTGGTCCCCAAAATTTAGTAGCCTATAGATCAGAGAAACCTGTTCCTTTATTCTATGCAACTATATCTTTTTTCTTTTTCTTTGTAGTTAAAAGCATTTGATGAGGGAACCAAAACTCTCAGCCCGTTGGATTCTGGTTAACCGTTTGATAGTTACCCCTATAAACAATATTTCCTGAGCTTCAAAGCCCCACTGCTAACCTGATGTTTGCCAATTAAACAAAACAAAACAAAACCCAAACCCCACAAAGTTCGTTTCCTGAATTTGATGTCTTGACAGAGATCCTGTGATTTTAACACATGACTGCTTTCAGGGTCTCACCTACACTCAGACTAAGCTCTTTAGTGAGGATGACCTCGAATTCTTCCTCTTGCTGCCTTTACTACCTCAGTGACGGGAATGATGGGCATGTGCCTGCTGGGGAATCTGACCCAGGCTTCCAGAATTCTAGGTAAACACTCTACCAACTGAGGTATAGCCCAAGGTCTCCAAATGCCCCTTCGCTTCTTGAACTGACTGCTTTGTTTTGAGACAAGGACTCAACTATGCAGCTTTAGCTGGCCTTGAACTCACAGAGATCTGCCCGCACCGATCTGCCCGCATCGCCTCCGGAGTTCTGGGAGTGTGTGTTAATTATGCCTGGTCCTTGCCTTAAAGTTTTCAGATGAGGTCCTGATGATGTCTGGGAAGGCAGTAAGGTCTGTGGAATCAGGGATTGGGAGATGCCCGGGATCAAACTTTAGTATTTTGTGTTAGCTTCGTTCGTTCTTTTTGCTTTGTAGAGGAGTCTGTTTATACTCTGAGTCACTGGGATGGGATTCGCAGCCACAGGCGAGGGAGACAGTTTTATTCTCTTCCCAATCCAGACTGGAAAGGACAGAACATGTGAGGAGGCGGGTGGTAGAGAGAGATGCAGACCTCTCTACAGCCTGAGTTCTTTATCTTCCAGAATGGTAAGATACGCCTCCAGTCAAAACCCTGTCTGTTTTCAGAAAGTCCTATCTGACAATTCACACACACACACACACACACACACACACACACACACACGTTATCTTTTGATTCAGTTATTAAAAAAAAAAACTCGATACTTTCTCAAATGCTTTTTAACATTATCTTTAGATAATGTGTGGGTACTTAAGTATTATATAGTGATAAGAAATAATGTACAGGTCACCTTTTCAAATCAATCTCAGTAACCAATCATCCTCTTGTTTCTCCTCTATGCTGGCTAGCTTCATGTATATATATATTTTAAGTGTTGTGTATTGCATCTGATGACCAACTAAACTCTAAATATTTATCACCATCTGGTAGAGTTCAACTTCTGCCTCTTGTTTGCTTTCTTCTTCCTGCCTGGACTTCATTTTTTTTCCCCCTCTCCCCTCTCCTACTTTGGGTTGAGTTAACCCTTTTTTGGGTCTAATAGTTTTAGCAGGCTCGCACTTTCCTTCTTTCTAGGCTGTTTCCAACCTTCATTGCCAGTAAATGTGGTGTCTATGCTTAACACTCTCAACAAGCTTAAAGTTTTATCTTTTTTTGTGTGTCAACAGCAGCACAACTCTAAAGTTCTCATAGCACTTGAACTAGAAAAAACGAATTTGTTGTGTATTTCTAAAATATATATGCAGATTTCTATGCGTTTCA
Source organism: Mus pahari (assembly GCF_900095145.1). Lineage (NCBI taxonomy): Eukaryota > Metazoa > Chordata > Mammalia > Rodentia > Muridae > Mus > Mus pahari. The sequence goes on along the minus strand of NC_034598.1, from coordinate 78,418,836 downwards.
AAGCCCATCTTCCCCCCTCACCCCCGAGTGTCTGTAGACCCTAGGGCAATAGCTCAGATTAAGCAGCAGGATAGCTCCTGGGAGCCGGTCCTTCCTTCCATTCCCCAGTGGAGCCTCAGTCTCCGCCACCGCAGGCTCCTCCCGCCGGGGCTGCCGGCCAAGCCGACTGGAGCTGGGCTCAAATGTAAACATGGGGTTCGCAAGGGACTGGGGCTGCGGAGACCGAACCCCAGAACTGAGGCTCCGGCCACACCGCGGTTAGTGAGCCTAGGATGCGGAACCCGGAGCCCACTAGGGGACTGAAGGGTCCCCGCTGGCCCGAACCGGAGGCGGAGCTAGCTCGGGGGCGGAGCTTTCACACGCGCCTCCTCGGCTTCTTCCTCCGCCCTCCACGGCTCCTGCGTCTCAGGCTGCCACTCGGGGGGTTTATTTGTTTACAAGCAGATTACGTCAGCTCCTCCCTCTCATCCCGGCCTCTGGGCACGCCCCCTGGCTGCCCTTCTCCCGCCCCCTCCGGCCCCGAATCTGCCTGCGTCACAATGGTGCGATCTCCGGATTGGCTGGCGTCCGCCCTCACGCTCCGGGTACGCCACTTCCTTTCCGCAGCCCTATAAAATGAGCTGCACGGCGGCGGCAGCTCTTCGCCCCTCGGAGCTGGAAATGCAACACTCGGGATCCTCGGAGGCTACAGAGCTGGAGGCGGAGGCGGCTGGGGAGGTCCGAGCGATGTGACCAGGCCGCCATCGCTCGTCTCTCTCTGTCTCTCCTGCCGCCTCCTGGCTTGAAAATAACTTTTTTACTCTAAAGGAAAGAAAAAAATCCCCTAGAACCAGTAGCCGTCCGCGCCTCGCGCCCTCGCTTCCTCTCGGCCGTCGGGTCTGGGCGAGAGCCCGGGGTGGCCGCTTCGCCGTCGGGGCCGAGCCCCGGCCGCCCCGGGCCACCCCCGGCCGCCGCCCCCATGCATCCCTTCTACACCCGGGCCGCCACCATGATAGGCGAGATCGCCGCCGCGGTGTCCTTCATCTCCAAGTTCCTCCGCACCAAGGGGCTCACGAGCGAGCGACAGCTGCAGACTTTCAGCCAGAGCCTGCAGGAGCTGCTGGCAGGTGAGCGGGGCGCGGGGACCGTCGCGGGTCGCCACTAACGGGCGCGTCCCGGTCGTGGCTGGGGGCGGGGGGGGGGCTGGGCGGCGGGGCGCCGCGACACTCACAACAAAGGATCCGAAGCGGGGCGACGCGGAGCTGCGCCCCGACGGCTACCGGCCGGTCGCGGGGGACAAAAGACCCAGGGCCCGGAGTCCCGTCGGTCTCCTCTGCCGGGTCGCCGCGACCGTTGCGAGGGTCCGCGGCTGAGCCCCTGGGTGGCTTGTCGCCTCCGTGCCTCGGAGCCGGCCCGGGACGGACGTGCCAGGTCTCCGCACCTCCTGTGCCTCTTGCCCATTAATCATCGGATTTGTCACCGGTACAATTACAACCCAACCCAGATCTTGGTTTTGGGTTTCTTGGTTTTCTTCCCTTTGGGGTTAACTGACCATAGTGGCGCTGTCTTGCCCCCACCCCCCACCAACGCCATAAAGTCTATTGTATGGGAACCCGTTGGGGTGAGAAAGTAAACAGGTTCCCGCCCGGTCGTCTGTGCCATCCAGCTAGTTGGCCATCCGGGGCTGCGCGCGGGATTCCTGTTTTGGCGGCTCAACCGGTCAGTACCCGGACAGTGTTTGCCACAGTGTCTACGCTTTCTCCATTCTGTCTCACGACAGCGAATTCGGTCCCGGACGTTTGTGAAAGTTGGTGGTTTTCATTTTCGCTTCTCCAAGAAGCTAGCAGCAGGAGGAGGAAAGTACCATACGGTACAGCTTCGGTGACTGCGTCCTGAGCATTGTTTCTCTGTTCTTTTCTTCCACAGAGCATTACAAACATCACTGGTTCCCAGAAAAGCCGTGCAAGGGATCAGGTTACCGTTGTATTCGCATCAACCATAAGATGGATCCTCTGATTGGACAGGCAGCCCAGCGGATTGGACTGAGCAGTCAGGAGTTGTTCAGGCTTCTCCCAAGTGAACTCACACTCTGGGTTGACCCCTACGAAGTGTCCTACAGGATTGGCGAGGATGGCTCCATCTGTGTGCTGTACGAAGCCTCACCAGCAGGAGGTAGCACTCAGAACAGCACCAGCGTGCAAATGGTAGACAGCAGGATCAGCTGTAAGGAGGAACTTCTCTTGGGCAGAACAAGCCCTTCCAAAAACTACAATATGATGACTGTATCGGGTTAAGATACAGTCTACGGATGGGTCATCTTATAATGGACGGATAAATTTGATTTTTTGCTTTGGGTGGGCTCCTCTTGGGGATGGATTATGGAATTTAAACCATGTCACAGCTGTGAAGATCTGGCACAAGATAGAGTGGTAATATTTTTTTTTTTTTTTTTTTTTTTAGTGACAGTGCCATAGTTTGGACAGTACCTTTCAGTGATTTAAATAGCCTGTGAGTCCAAGGAAAGGATCACTTTATTTGCTAGGGAGTGAAGTCGGAAGGGTGGTTTCAGTTTCTCCCAGACCTTATACACAATTTGTCACACCAGCCCCTTTAAGGAAATTCTGTATTTCAAAGAACCCTCTCTCGCAGTCAGTCTTGCAGGGGAATTTGCACTATTACACTTGAAAGTTACCGGTAACTTTTTTTGGCAGCTCAATAGGAAAGCTCAATGTTTTAAGCATGCTAGTACTGGAAAATTTTTACATGGAGACTTTTACCTAGCACTTAAAAATGTATAAATGTACATAAAGACAAACTTAGTACGCATGACCTGGGGGAAATGGTCAGACCTTGTGTTTTTGGCGTTGAGAGTAGCAAATGACCAGAATCTGCCATGGCAGCAGGCTTTGAAAGGACCCTTCAAAAAGACACTGTCTCAACTGTGGCTGTTAGCACCAGCCGGCTCTGTACATTTGCTAGCTTGTAGTTTTCTAAGACTGAGTGGAGTAAACTTCTTATTTTTAGAAAGTGGAGGTCTGGTTTGTAACTTTCCTTGTACTCAGTTGGGTAAGACTCTTTCCCACAAACCACCATCTATTTTGTGAACTTTGTTAGTCATCTTTTATTTGGTAAATTATGAACTGGTGTAAATTTGTACAGTTCATGTATATTGATTGTGGCAAAGTTGTACAGATTTCTATATTTTGGATGAGAAATTTTTCTTCTCTCTATAATAAATTGTTTCTTATCTTGGCATTTTAATCAATCTCTTGTCATGATTACAGAGGTTCAGCTGCAAAATATTTTTCTCAGAGGTCTTAGATTTGTAAGCTGTGTGAATGTCACTTGCACACTGGTCACACAAACACATTGGGAGAGGTGTAAAGGTGACAAGTGTTCATAGGTGTGTTCATTAGGAACTAATCAGAAGGAAATAGAGGAAGGCTTTTATTAGATTTTTTAACTCAAGTTAAAAGCATGGACACATTCACAAGCTAATGATGTCATGAGGATAAAGACAGAGGTAACATCTTCCAAAAGTTGCCCTGCCCAGAGGATGCCACTCACTGCTTCCTGGGGAAGTGAAGATAGATACCACCCTCTCTGGCCCTACTTTGAGAAACAGTTCTTTTGCCCCTTGGATTTGTTCCTTTAGAAAATCCTGGGGCAGGTGACCTATAGCCTTAAAGAACAGGCTTAACACAGCAGAGCCATCTGCAGCTTTCTGGTTCTCATCTTGCAAGAGTTACATTAAAAAAAAAAAAAATCCCATAAGCTGGAATTCAACAACAGGTATGTTGATGAACTTCTTTTCTCAAAAGTTGAAGCCCTGGCTTTGTCTGGATTTCCATAGCAGGGGAAATTCTTGAGTGTTGCACTGGTTAGTAACATATACCTCATGTACAAAGACTTGCTGCTGGTTTGGGGGTTGTAGAAGATAAAATGATATTTTGGTGGAAATTGAAAGCAGAAATTTGAGTTCTGCTTTACAGTTAAAATTAGCTGGATTGGGGGAGGGGTGGCATGTGTAAACATGTTAACACTGGGAATTGAGGCAATTTAAATGGCTTAAAGTCAGCAATTGTTCTAAGTCAGTAGTATTTCCAAACAAATTTGAGGTTTCTTGTTTTGTTTTTTTTTAATTTGTGATAAGTTTTTCCTGATTCTTTTATTAATGATCCAGAAACGCATCACTAAACCCTAAACATACCATGTATTTAAGAGTATGAATGGCATCCATATCTTTTTGTTAGTAGGCTATTTGGAGGATTTTGGATTTTTTGTTTCTCTTATTTTGCTCTCTGAGATGGTCTCTTGTTCTATATGTAGCTCAGGCTAGGCCCACACTCCAGGTCTCCCCGCCTTAGCCTCCAGGATGCGGGATCACAGATAATACCGCACGGGTCCAGACCAGGAGTTCAGAGTCTTCCGTGCTTCTACACAATAATGGGTCTCATTGTGACATTTTTTTTTTTTTTAATGACATTTCATCTAGTCCTTTCTCTAAAAGGTCCATCGTTTCAAATTTGAGTTTGAGCCTTATATCACAGGCTGGTGTAAAGCAGGTTTCTCTCCTGCTGGCCAATATGTGTATCATTTGAGAACTCCTTGGAAGCTGCCTGACTGGCATGAAACACTGGACTCTCCACGCGGTTCAGGTTCAGGTCCATCCTGAGGACCTAAGATGTCTTCATAAATGAAATAGAGAAGTGTCTTTGACTTTGCTGGCAGACTTTTTTTTTTGCTGCTTGAACAAAAGAAGCGCCTATTCAAACTGCAGTTTTCATAGAGTTGAGGGGGGTATCTGGCCTGTGAGGCATGCAAATAGCTCAGACCTAGCATCCAGCTGTTTCCTGTGACTCTCACCTCCATTCCCCAGACAACTGAGCTGAGCCTGTGTCTGCTGCACAGTATAGCTACTTGAGTAGTTCCTGCTAACTGCTTCTGGTTAATGTTTGGCTTAGCTATTTGGACAAAACAAAAAAACTGAGTGTCTGCTGCTGTGTCATTTACTACCAGTTTTTGTTTTCGTTTTAATTCAAGAGAGGTGTAATTTAAAAGGGTTTACACTGCCCAAATTAAAGAAGAAAAAAATAATTTATAAAAAGGTGACTTAAAATTTAGGAATTCATAATGAACAGTAAGTTTGAGGAATGTTATTTTTACAAGTTTAATTTTCTTTTTCTCCATATGGAAGTGGGGTCTGTCTTTGTGTCCTAAAACAAGCCTTGTGACATGCTAATGTTTTGTTTTGAGACAGGATGTCTTGCAGCTAGCTCAGGGCTAGCCTTGAACTTGCCATATAGCTAAGGAAGACCCGAATTCCTGATCCTCCTGTCTAACTGAAATTACACTTAGCACCATGAAGCCTGGCTTAATGTGGACTGTAGGAAAATTACCCCATTCCATACAGGATGTGACTATCCCTTATGTCATCTCTACCTTTGAGATATTTCTGTAATTGCAGGCCTTTCTGCCGGAAGTGGCTTTCTGTTAGGATTGCTTATGAGGTTTCTCTATGTCACCAGATCTCACACTTTCGCAAGTAATTTTGGGGGTTTTTGTTGTTGTTGTTTTGTTTTTTTGTTTTTTGAGAAAGGGTCTCACAGTGTATCCTTGATTGGCTCAGAGCTCAGTATGTATGTACACCATGGTAGCCTGGAACACAGAGATCTACCTGTCTCTGCCTCCCAAATCCTGAATTAGAGGCATGCACCACCACACCTGGCTAGTAATTTTGCTTTAAATATTAACAGGGTTTGAGCTTCACATTCCAAGGAAGGAAGGGAGGGGTCCTGGTGTCCATGTTTAGTGATTAAAGGTTTCTGGGCCTCCCTCCACCTTAGGACTACATACCCAAAGCTGCTGGACTCTCCCCTGGTCATGTCTTAACGATTTTTGAGACTTCTTCCTCTTTATAAATTTAGCAAGCTGCATTTTGCATGTGTAAGTTTCAAGACTTTTCAATTTCATGTGGTGGTGCTTTCGGTAAGCTTCGTGGAGAGAGTTTGCCAGTGGCTTTAGAAAGCGTCATCACCCGAAACTGCAGAGATTTAGTTTACCTACCGGGGAGCACGCAGAGCCCAGATGAAGCTGTCTCTACAGTCAGACTTCTACATGTGGACCCTGTCAGTCTACGTAGTTTTATTTTTTGTGTCCCACCATAGCTGAGTCAAAACATCTTTTAGGGTAAAACGCCCTGTGTTACAAATTGCACTGAGCTGTGTCACAGGCCTTCCTGCCAGGGTTGCAGACTTGGGTAATCCAGAGAAATGTGTATTGTTTGTAGTTTCTGGTTGTTTAGTTTATACTTAGGTTAAAAAGCAGCATTGCTAAGGTGTTGCATCTTGGTTTTGAACTGCTCCAGAGTAAACCTCCTGTTAGCAGTGAGGGTTGATAGCATTTTTTTTTTTTTAAACCATGTGTAGACTATTAACACCAGTGTTCTGACTGCAGCTTTAAATCAGCTTATTAATCACTTCATTGCTTAGGTTTTCAAACAGGAATTTAAAAAAAGAAAAAGACATCCATCATAAAATTGTATTCCTTTTTCTTCTTTGAATGCCTCCTGCCCATCTTGGTAGATACTATTAAGGAATATTCCAAGCTTCAATTTCTGATACCTATGAGCCTTCCTGCTACATACTATAGTACCGAAGACACAGAGTTCCTTTGGGAATTTGCGTACCCCCAGGGAATACTTATGGCAAAGAAGTTATTTGAATCCTCTGAGGTTCAAACAGAGGGAACTAGAAACCGGGGGGGGGGGGGGACACTTAACACATAAAGGGTTAGTGAGGATTCACTTACTGGGGTCAGACATGAGTCTTGAGGTGTGCACAAGAGTCTTGGCAGAGTCGGGCAAACATGTTTAAACATGTAGGTCCAAGTGGTAGGTTATTGGGCCTCTGTATGGAAACCAACCTTGAGGGTTGTGTAGACATTTAATATACAGAAGCCTAAACTTAAGGACATTTGAGAGTGCAAACATCATACACCTTTTGTTCTTAGGGATTTTGAAACGAAGCAATTTAAGAGCTTCATTAAAAATCAGTGGCATCCTCTTTTCTCCCGCCCTTAGGTAGTGAAGGCCATTTGTGACACTGTTCTTGGCAGTACAAGGATGATTAATCATAGGCCAGACCTACAATATCAGAATAAGGACCACTGGGGCAGGAAGTTAACTTGAGTTAGCTGGGTTCCTGTATTTGGAGACACTGCCTCAGATTAATGCTGACAGAAGACACCATGGCTACATTGGTCTTTAGTGAGTCTTTAGATGGTTATCTCATAACATGTCATTTTGACAATATTTTTGTAGTTTTCATGTGTATTACAAAGGGATCCCGGTACTGGAGGAAAAGGCAGGCAGATCTCTTAGGAGTTGAGCCCAGTCTGGTTTACATAGCCAGTTCCATCCAGGTCAGCCACAACTATACAGTTAGACTTTGTGTTTCAAAAACCACAGAAACCAAATCTATGTCATCGTCTTTGTAAACATAAAACATTTTTATGGATCAATCCATGATCAGCATATTCTTGAGATTGTTTTTCTAGATTCTTAGCAAAGCAAGAGGAGTATTTCCTGTTTTAAGTATGACTTAAAATTATGACCTTTGTCCTTTAAGTGATAAGTCATTCACCACAAGCTGTTGGAGCAATATGGTGAGGGTCACCTCACATAGTTTTAGCTTATCTTCAAACATCATTGCTTACATAAAATTAAGTCATTTTTTCAGTCAACACATAACCCCAAATCGTTACTGCCAACTCAAAGTCTGTATTTCCCTTTGTATTCCATGGTAGCGTGCAAAGGCGGTCAGGGCCTTTGTAATTCTGTTAAGCTGACTTAATGAAGTCAGAGCAGTGCTTCATTGTTTGTAGCTGTTGCACTATAGCCAGAAGTCTCTACCTTTCCCCTTTCCATCTAAGCCATCCCTACATTTTTGGAAAGATGACTAACAAATGGACTGTATTTGAGAGGATTCCATAAATGGACTTAAGTGTAAATTGGTTAGACATGACAGTTACACCATAAACAGGACTGAATTTATTTCATAGTTTTCATCCATGATAATTTTGTACGCTTGGGTCAATAAGCTAAATGAGTTTGTACTCATAGAAACTGGGCTTGTGAGCCTTCTGATGGTGAGTGCCTACTGCCATTGGCTCCTTCACCAACTGCGTTGGATTGACAGGTAGGCCAGGACATTGTACGTTTCATTTTCTGGGTAGAACATTAAGATAGCTTAATTTGCCCCAATGCCAAACATCTAGTGTGCCATTTGAACTCAGGCCTTCCTGTCTGTGGAACCGTTGCCTTGAGTGATTTGCTTGCCTCGCCACACTTGGCCTGGACTGTGTGAGAGAACTTCACATTGCTAATTGGCCATCTCTGGACGTTTTTCAGTCGTGAAATGGCACATCCAGGAGATAACACTGTTAACTACGACGAGGCCTCTTTCCTTCTTAGACAGTTGGCCTTCGGTGTAAAAGATAGGAATATTAGACACAAGGTCCTAGACCTGTGTCAGGCTCTTTGGAACTTTAAGCAGTCCCTTAACCTCTCTGAGTCATTCTATATAGATAAATGGGCTTGTTGTCCAGACCAAATAAACAAGTGAAACCACATAACAGGACATTTGTAAGATGGATGTTTGGAATTTGAATACATTATCATGGATTCCAAATTTAACACAGCAAGTAAGGTTTTTCCCTCAAACGTTCAGTCATAGCATGATTTTGCTTAGAATCCCTTTCTCTTACTCTCTCTTAATTTCCCTTTCTTTTTTCCCTTTTCCTTTTTTCCCTTCCTTGCATCCTTCCTTCCTTCCTTTCTTTGCCCCCTTCTCTTCCCCTTTTTTTCCCCCTTGAGACAGAGTATCTCTCTGTAGCCTTAGCTATCCTGAAACTCACTCTAGACCAGACTGGCCTTGAACTCACAGAGATCTGCCTGCCTCTGCTGGGCTCAAAGGCACGCACCACCAACGCTTTAGAGTGTCTTAAAGTCCACTTTAGACAGGACCTGTAAGAAATGCACTTGTGCTTTACAGTAGAAGGAAGAAAACGAGTTGTTCCTCAGTTTGGAAGCCTGGACCTCCAGATAGCCTAGGCCTTGAGTTTTCTGAGCTAGATTCTTCTCGTGGCTCAGAACTAATTCTTTTCCGTTTAAAAGGGGGGTCCTTTCAGATCCTTGGTCTAAATTAGATGCAGGTTGAATTGAGAGATTGTGTCATTCTACCCGGTGTGTGTAACAGTGTAATCCCTGTAGAAACAGTTTACATCCATTCTATGGCTCCATCCTTTGTGGTCCTTGCTGTATGGGAGTAGTGGACTTTTCTCCACGCCTTGCAGTCCTTCAGGTCATTTGCATTCACTACCCTAGAGCAAACAGTGCCTCTTCCTAATCTGGAGTGGTCTGAGTGCTTCCCTGGCTGCAGAGAAAAGCTGCCTTTTGATACCTTAGCTGCTTGCAGTTGGGTTTCTTTGTGTGTAACCTAGTGCAGTGCTTGTTTGAGCCCCCACTAGTGTCACTGATGTCCCCTGGTCAGCCATGAGTGAGTCACTCACTGTCAGCTCTTCTGGACTAGACTTCAGTCTCTCCTGCTAAGTGAAGATAACCTCACTGAGGAGTGTGTGGTGCCTTGTGTGCCTGAACAGCGCATGTGCAGGCATCAGGCACAGACTCAGCCAGCAAAGTTTGTTGTGATCATTTCTTCTGCCATGATGTAGGTGGAAAAGCCTCACTCCTCCACCTGCCTAAATAAAACCTTATAAAACCTATAAGTACTTAGTAGGCAGGTAAAGGGTCAACCATTGAGTTACATTTTTTACTTAAGGATTGTTGGCCTACCTGCCCTTAAAGTCACCTTAGTCACCCAGACAGGCCTTGAACTCAGATCTTCCTCGGCCTTCTGAACATCTGGGGGTTATAGGTCTTTGTCATTGGGCCTTTGGTTTAGTTTTTGAGACTCACTATGGTTTCCCTTGAACTTGCTATATAGACCAGGCCTCCCTCTGCCTCCTGAGTGCTGGAATTAAACACATTGAAGTCATTGGCCCACCTGGCTGTGGGCCCCATTCTTTTTTTTTTTTTTTTTTTTTTTTTTTTTGGTTTTTCGAGACAGGGTTTCTCTGTGTAGTCCTGGCTATCCTGGAACTCACTCTGTAGACCAGGCTGGCCTCCAACTCAGAAATCTGCCTGCCTCTGCCTCCCAAGTGCTGGGATTAAAGGCGTGCGCCACCACACCCGGCCCTGTGGGCCCCCATTCTTAAGAGAACACTTAAGATTTAAAGACAAGAGGCTCCCTCCGCCCCTGCCCTTTTAGATCGTTCATTGCCTCTGACTTTAAGAAGAAAAAAAAAATGATGTAACTTGTGTCTTTGTTTTTAAACTTTAAATATTTTACTTGTGTGAGTGTGTTGGTCTGTTTGTGGCAGACATGTAGAGGCCAGGGAACAGCTTTTAGGAGTCCAGGCTTGGGTGGCAGATGCCTCTACCTCCTGAGCTATCTCAGTAGTCACTGTTGCTTCTTAAAATCCCCTGTATGGCTCAAGGTTTATGAATCAGTCGTGTCCTAAAATGGACGTGGGTAAAATGCAGTTAGGAGACTGAGTTTGAAAGTAAATAGAACAAGTTAGCTGCCAGTGATGTTAAAAGTTGTCCTGTGAAATACTATTATAGGCTGGACAGTGGTAGTGCACGCCTCTTATCCCAGCACTTGGGAGGCAGAGGCGGGGGGATTTATGTGAATTCAGGGCCAGCCTGGGCTACAGAAGATCGAGTTCCAGGACATCCCGAGTTACCTAACAGAGACACCCTGTCTCAACAAAACGAAACAAATCAAGGCTGAGAGTGCTGTGACCCAGTGGGCCGGGTGGGGAGAAGAGGAGAAGAAAGAGATGCCTGGCAGTTGGCAGAATCTGTACCTGAGCTGCAGTACCCTAAAGGAGAGCTCTCGAGGTGGCCTGGAGGGCTGTGTGGATTGCCCCCGATTTCCCAGAGGAGGTACACAGGGCCTGAAGCCTGAAAGATAGAAGTGTTTGTTTGGGAGAAGGCAAGCAACAGGGAGCCAGTAGAAACTCCTGGAAGATGCTAGCAACTAGGGAAAATGAGAGAAGAGAAACTGGAGGAGCCAGGCCCGTTGCATGGCTAACGTGATCATACCGTTCGATTGATACATTTATTAACCAAACTGTGACTCTTGAGAGGATAAAGGACACTGCTATGTAAAGACTCCCAGCTTTGGCCAGGACCTATGGCCACTTCCCTTTTGTAGGCTGTGTCCACAGTATTAACTTTTAAGGCATGGCGACATCTTTTTGCCTTCCTGAGAATGTTACAAGGACACATGGTACCTTAGCAGGTTCAGAATGGACTCAGAATCCCAAGGGGGGCTTTTGTGGGGCAGTGAGGTGGTCTGATTATCCTGATACAGGTCATGGCTGCCCTGCAGTTTAAAGGTTTAGCAAGAAAAGATAGCTCTCAGCTATCATTCCTTTTAGCATCGCCGTCCTACCTTAGGATTCAGCACAACTCAGATGCCGACGAAGGTCAAGGTCAGACTCCCTGGAACTGGAGTTAGAGAGGACTGTGATCTGCCACATTGGGGTCTGGAAACCAACCCTGGCTCTTCTGTACGAACAGCAGGTGCTCCTAACCACGAAGGACTCCAGGCAAGGTTAGGTTTAGATAGGCCTTTTGTTTGCTTTTGAGAAAGGGTCTCACGTATCCCAGGCTGGCCTCAGCATCCCTATGTAGCTGAGGATGGCCTTGAATGGTCTCCTGCTTCTGCCTCAGTGCTGGGAATTCAGGCTCCCAACACTAAGCACACTGCTGGGATAAAACCCAGCAATCCATGCATGCTGGGCAATCACTCCAAATTTAAGATAACTATTCTGGGTTCATATCTTTTCCCAACGTGGGAATTTCATACAATGTACCCAGTCACATTTCCCACTGGTCTCTACCCTCCTGCCCTTGAACCCTTCCTCCAAAAGGAAGTATGCATACATATATACATACACACACACACACACACACACCAAGTCCAATTGTTTTCTTTGTATTGTTTCATATTTTTATGTATGTGTGTTGTGTGTTATATGTAAAAATATGTTGAAATTTATATAAGTATATGTAAATATATGTTGTGATATATGCATGTCAAGTCCAAGTGTGCCCATACACTCATTGGAGCTTGGTCAAACTCCCAGTGGCCGGCCCCTTAAAAAGAACTGAATCCTTCCCCACCCCCCTCATCTCCACCAGAAGCCATCAGCTGTGAAGGGCTACACTTCATCTTTATCCCAATTTTTAATGACTCTCATGGGCTAAATCTATAACTCCTAAAGCATGGGACACTCTATATAGAAAATCCGTAGAGCTCAGGAAGTTTTACACACTCATGTAACCCACACCCTGATCAAAAGATTGAACTCCTCCAGAAAATTCCCTCTGAGATATACTTAACAGTTGACCATGACGCAGGGTTGTGGAGTCAGGCCTCAAGCTGGAGAGGACTTATTTTGCTTCTCCTTGCCTTTGCTTTTGCTTCTGAAACATGTGGCAGTGGCTACCCGAAACATGAAATAAGTTGTCGCCAGAAGAAAACCCTCGCCTTCCAACTAGTCATGAGTTAGTGGCTGCTCATGTGGCACGCCCCTCCCAGGTTTGCTCTGTCTTAGACCTCGGCACACAGTCATAGGCTCTGACTCACAAACCGTTCTCTGACTCACAGGCTTACTAACGATTGCTTATTAGTAGGCCGAAACCCGAGAGTCTTGGTCAACCCCGACAGCTTATGATGATGCCAAATTTACATAGTACCACACACACACACACATCTCTTTTGTTGTCCTATTTTTAATTTTCTTTCTGTAGACATGGTTTCATGCAGTCCAGGCTAGCCTTATGGCAGGGTGGAGGAGGACCTTGTAGCTCAGCTGTACCACCACACTATGTTTATGCTGTGTTGTGCTGGGACCTAACCCAGGGCTTTGTGCACACTGGGCAGGATCCCAACCAACTGAGCTATATCTGCAGCCTCTCCGCTGCCTCCTGCTCCACACTCACTTTTGAGCTTCAGTTTGCTATGGTTGCTTTGCCACCACAAGGAGGCAAAGAGAGGTCAAGCCTGTGTGGATAGCCATGACCTAGCCGTGAGGATTTCCTCTCATGTCAAAATTCTCACCACCGGTTGCTAGAGCCATCAGAATATTGACTCAAGGGATAGTTAGGAAACTGACCCAATGCCAGTGTTGTGTGGAATATTATTGTCTGAAGATTCTCTCTCTCTCTCTCTCTCTCTCTCTCTCTCTCTCTCTCTCTCTTTGGTTTTTTTTCGAGACAGGGTTTCTTTGTATAGCCCTGGCTGTCCTGGAACTCACTCCATAGACCAGGCTGGCCTCGAACTCAGAAATTCGCCTGCCTTCTGCCTCCCGAGTGCTGGGATTAAAGGCATGTGCCACCACGCCTGGCTTGTCTGAAGATTCTTGAGCAGACTATAGACTTGCCCTAAAAGTTGTTGAAAAGAGTGGAATCTACTGAGGGACAGGGAAAGGCCATAGCTCCCCATGATTGGAAAGCTCCTGGCTCAGTTAGAGCCTCCACTGGAAGTAGATCTTGGTTCACTTTTCCCTGAACTGGCTAGGCAGTGTGTCCTGGCACCACAGCAAGGGTGACCTGTGATGTTGGGGAGTGTGCTTTACAGACATGTACCTAATGCAATAATGTGAATATTTTTAGTACTGGTCTCCTCCCCATGCCCACTCCTCCTGAATCTCTGTGTTTTTAGAAAGAATGGCAGGTCAGTGCGGATGGAAGTAAGGGTGATTCACGTTGGATTTTACTGGAGAGAGGATAGTTACCTGTTTCCAGGGCCTGAGGGATGGCTCTGGATTTAAGAGCACCTGCTGCTCTTACAGGAGACCTGGGTTTGGTTCCTGGCATCCACAGGGCAGCTCACAACCACCTGTAACTCCAGCTCCAAAAGATCTGGCCTCCTGAGAACACCGGGCACACACGTGATGCTAATCTACAGTCAGGCAAAACATTCCTATGGATAAAATGTAAATAAAACCACCTGATTCCACCCGGGGAATCCCCTGCTTTGGCTACAGGTTGATAGCAGTAGTAGATTCAGCCTTAATTTTTATGCCTCCTTCTCTTTTCGCTGTTTCGTTTTATTAAGATTGATTATGTGTCTGGGCCTGTGCACAGGAGCGTCTGTGCGGGAGGCTTTAGGTTCCCTGGAGCTAAAGATGGTGTGAACCTCCCGATGTGGGAGCTGAGGATCAAACTCAGGTCCATGGGAAGAGCAGTATATGTTCTTAAGCCCTAAACCACCTCTCCAGCCCCATTTGATTGTCGTTGTTGTTGTTGTTGTTGTTATTGGGTTTTTGCTTGCTTTCTTTGGTTTATTTTTTTGAGAGTAAATGATCTTTTAAAATATATCTATTGGGTACATATGTTTGTGCTGATGAGGGAGGGAGGGAGAGAGAGAGCGAGAGAGCGAGAGCGAGAGAGCGAGAGAGCGAGAGCGAGAGAGCAGAGTGAGAGAGCGAGAGAGCGAGAGAGCGAGAGAGCGAGAGAGAGAGAGAGAGAGAGAGAGAGAGAGAGAGAGAGAGAGAGAGGAGAGAGAGAGAGAGAGAGAAAAAAGCAAGGGGAGGGGAG
>NC_034598.1:78391993-78404153 GCF_900095145.1 Mus pahari | reverse complement strand
GAGGGGAGGGGAGGGGAGAAGAGAGAAAAGAGAGGAGAGGAGAGAGGAGAGGGAAGAGAGAGGCATGTGGAGAGAGAAGATCAGTGGATAACTGGAGGAACTGGGTGTCTCCTTCTACATACACCATGTGGGATCAGGGAATTTAACTCAGGTTGTCAGTCTTGGTGGCAAGTCCCCTTCCTCTCTGAGCCACCTCCACACTCCACAGCCCCACCGTTTGCTCTTTCCCTTCTGCTGACCTAAAGACTCACACCTCCACGTTCCCAGGACCACAGCTAGCGCCAGCCTTCCTGTTTTCTGCTTCTGCCTCCGTTGATCTATCTGCTGACTGCGGGGGAATGTGCTAAATATGGCTGGCTGCGTTCCCTCGTGACCCTCACAGACAGGTAAGACAAGGTCGTCATTATGGTCACTTGTACAGAATTATTTAACACCCCACCCTCCCTCTAGGTCAGCTAACCATGATCACTTCCTCAAGTATCGCTGGCTGGCTCTCCTACCCCTCCCCTCTTCTCTAGCAGTGGAGGACTGGTTATATAGTCCAGGATGGCCTTGAACTAGGAACCCTCCTGCTTGAGCTTCGTCAGTGCTGAGATTACAGGTATGTGCCAAGTCTGCTACCATCACATGATTTTTTTTTTTTTTTATCTTTTGTGTGTGTGTGTGTGTGTGTGTGTGTGTGTGTGTGTGTGATGTATGGGCATGTATGAGCCACTGTGTGCACATGGAGGTCAGAGGACAGTTTACAGGAATAGGTCCCCCTTTCCCCTTGTGAGGCAGGAGCCCTCTTGTTTGATAGCCCTTAAGCTCCCACCAGTTCCCCTGTCTCCCTTTAGGAGTGCTTTGGAGCACTAAGTCTAGTTTTTCTATACCCGTTCTGGGAATCGAACTCCCGTCTTCCTGCTTTACCAGCAAGTGCTCATCCCACCCCCCATGAGCCATCCCTCCAACCTAGGCCTTGCTTTTCTCATGTGTGATCTTATTCGATAGGTCATTTTTCATGTCAAGGGACTACTACTAAGACTGAATCTTTAGAGGATGCTAAAATTAGATTAAAAGATTATATACATTTTAAAATATGTATCACGGGCACAGCATTTTTTTCTTTTACTGTCATTTGAAGATAATAATAATAATAATAATAATAATACCCTCTGCTTTTAGAGAGGAATGTGAAAAATCAAGAAAAATGGCTGGCAGGTCAGTTCTGGGACAAGGATGTACAAAGTCATATAGCACTGTGTGTGGTCCACACATTAAAGGCACACAGGACATCGTTGCTGGGGTAGGGGTAGGAACAGGTTGCTATTTTAAGTAAAATGGTCAGGCATGACCTGCTTGAGAAGGTCACATTTGTGCAGGAAAGCTTGGCGACGAAAGGAACAGCTTTGGAGAGATAATCTGGGGAAAGAATATTCTGTTCAAGCAATTAAGCGAATTCCATCCTCATTCCCCGGACTTACCTCTCCCCAAATACGGTGTTGTGATCCCACATCTGGACCCTCTCTGTGATAGTGTCAGCTAACCTGCTTTCTGCCCGCCTTCCCTCCTGATCATTGGTTTCTGCAGGAGTCAGCACATCTCTGATTACTGGAAAGCCTTAGCAGTAATTTTTTCCCCCCTAAGCCTTCCTTTCCACTTTGCAGAAAATTGCAAATCAAACCAGACAGCCTGATAAGATGATGTAAACTTTAAAAAGTAATTCTGATTCCTTTAAAGTTCTACATCTGCAATAAATATGAAATGAGATTTACTGCTCGGGATAATGATACAAGCAAGGGTAGAAAACAAAAACCGTGTCTCAGTAACTGGAAAATGCAGTTATCCCAAGAAACTGTTTCTGGAGCATGAGTGATTACAGTAAAGGCTCTTGTTATCATCTCAAGACCTTGGCCTTTGTGTGTATGAGATAAGAGTAAGGGTACATTGCCTTTTTCATACAGTAAATAAATAATCTTGGAACACTTGGCTTCTCTTTTGTTTATTAGTAGCTGTGTGTGTGTGTGTGTGTGTGTGTGTGTGTGCGCGCGCGCGCGCGTGCGTGCATGCCACTGCAAGTATGCAAGTCAAAAGACAAACCTTGTGAAGTTTTCTTCCACCTTCTATAGGTTCCAAAGATCAAACTCAGGTTATCAGGTATCTTTACCCTCAGAGCTATCTCACCATAAAAAAACCTTCTTAAGTTACTGGCAGGGTCATCTTGACCTATTGAGTTACAGAGTTTCAATGTGAAGATTTGTCTATGTGCGTATTGTTTTATTCTTGGTTCTACTTTTTCATGGTTAGAATTTTTTGTTTTGATTTGTTTTTAAGATGTATTTCTATTTATGTGTATGCAAGTGTATCTATGCCACATGTACAGCTTACCTTGAATAGGCCAGAACAAGCAGTTTGCTCTCCTGGTGCTGGAATTACAGGAAGTGAGTTGTCAGTTGCCAGGTGGGTGTGTCATCTGAATTTGGGTCCTCTAGGAGAGCAGTGGGCAGGCAGGCATCCTTCCTGCACTCAGCCATCTGTCTCTCCAGCTACCAGTGTGTTTTGTTTTTAAAACAGGGTCTCATGTATCCCAGGCTGGCCTTGAATTAACCGAGTAGCCACAGGCATGCTTGAACTTTTGATGATCCCGTCTCTACCCTACCAAGGGCTGGGATTACATTCACATGCAACACTGCTAGTTTATGGGGTACTGGGGCTAAGAGTAGGGGATAATGCTAAGCAGGCAGTCTAGCATCTGACCTATGCTTGCTCCCAACCCAGTTGGTGTTTGTCTGAGATGGGGATCTTTCTGCATACCCCTAGCTGTCCCGGAAAAACTCACTTGCAGACTGCCCTGGCCTCTACCTCACAGAGCTCTCTCCCTGTCTCTGCCTCTGGACTGCTGGGATTCAAGGCTTGCACTACCACCTCTGGCTCTTGGTTTCAGTCTTTGAGGTCTTGGTACTTAGCCCCAGGCTCATACCCTCTTGCTTCGGTTTCCCAAGAGCTGGAACTTCAGGCATGAATAGCCAGCTTTGGCCTGAAGATTTTAAAGTATTTCCCTGTTTCGTTCGCTTGGTACTTTCTAAACTAGATTTCACCATGACTTCTGTCCTGGTTTCACTCCTTAGCCCAAGAAGTGAGCTTCATTGTTCCTACCCACACTGGCTGGATTAGTTCCATCTAGGTGGCCTTCCTTTGACTACACAGGAATGGCCTGAGCACTTCTTGGTGTGTTGACGTAGAGATGAAACCACTGTCATGAGTCTCCCCGCCTCTGTGAAAGTCTGAGCAAGTCTGAAATGGGGGCAGAAAGCTTTTTTCTGGATCTTACTAAAGGATCCCTCTTCTAAAATTTTCCATTATTGAAAATAGTTGGGTTTTTTTTTTTTTTAATGTATTCTGGTTATGGCTTCATTTTCTGGTTTCTGATTATGGTTTCCCCTCCCCCCAACTCCTCCCAGTTCCTCTCAACCTTTCCTCCCCTCTGGATCCACACCAAAAGGATAATGCTTCTTAAAGTCGTAGATATTAAGAGATAATTGTGGCTATTTGACTAAGAATGAGAGTTGTAGAGAAAGAGAGAAAGGAAGAGAGAATAGGAGGGCGATACACTAAAAATTGGTAGTCATGGTATTTAGATTACAAGCAGAATCAGAAACTTTACCCACATCAGCATCTACCAAAGGTGATAGGAGACCTGTACGTATCTGGGGACATGGGTATTTGAGTATATGCTTAAACCCCCAAATCTGTTCTTGTAAACGCTATGCAATTATCTAAAAATTCGCTTCAACGCCAGTATGTGTGTTCGCCTAATGATAATAGGCCCACAACCAGAATTCCCCAATGTTAAATTTGGCAACACAAGAAAAATAACCATGTTAATTTGAACCCTAGCACCATGGATACCAGCAGTGATTACAGCCTGGTGAACCTGCTAAGATTTGCTTCCACGGTCTATGTTATGTCTCCCAGAAGGTTTCTCAGACGCTTCACTGTGTCTCTTGATCAAAATGCTGGCCAGGATCCTCAGGCTATGAGAAGTGTTTTTGCCCTGTGTTTTCCTGGGAAATGTCCTGCCTTCATTTCTTGGTGAAAATCGCTGTTTTCCCCCCTTCTTTCCGCCCACTCAAGGTGAACTTCTCTAGGTAGGAGAATCCTCCCATGTAGAATGAAAGAAAAACACGCCCTAAATGTGTGGTTGGGCAGAGTTATTTTTAAATTTAAATCTAGCATAACACTGTTATGCAATAAACTCCTGGTAAAGCTATTTGAAGTGGAACTACTTAGTTGCCTATTTCACAGTTCAAGATTTTGGAGTGTTTGGGTGAAAATATCATCTAAGTGTGTGGAGTGTGTAGGCCTTTGCCTACTTTTTATGTTTATAATTTTCAATGAAGATTTTATTCCACTAGAAATTTATTTCAAGGGAACAAAATGCAGACACCTGGGTTTGGGGGTGGGGTTGGGGGCTATAAGTGTTTGCTGGAGGGTAGGGTGAGTAGAGTTAGCACTGGAAAGAATATGTAAGGGCTGGGAGATGGTTGGGAAGGTTGAAGTGCCTGCTGCCAAGCCTGATGACCTAAGTTCAACCCCAGGGGCCCACAGTGGCAAAAGAGAACCAACGCAAAAGTGCGCATCCGACCTCCACACGTGCACTGTGGCTCAACACACACACATGGCTGAACACACATACACACACACACACACATACACACACACACACACACACACGCACACTTGGAGCACATGCATGTACACACACACATATGTACAGTGTGCAACAACATGTGCATGGGTGCCACAGAGCACGTGTGGAGATCAGAGGACAACTTCTGACAGTTGGTTCTCTCCTCTTCGATGATGTGGAATCTCGAGATCTGAATCAGGTTATTGGGCCAAGAGGCAAACACCTTGACCCACCAAACCATCTCACTAGCCCTACTTATTTCTAAGGCAGAATCCCCACTTATAGGCCAGGATGGCCCAGAATTCCTGATCTTCCTGCCTCTGTGGCCCATGTGCTAGGGTTCTAAGTGTGCTCCACATCTTCCTACAGTGTGATGTGGGGTGAGAACAAGGATGTGTGCTTCTCAGTATCTCAGTACCCAATACCATGAAGCTTCTACAGCCACTAACTGTTCTATCTGTGGTGCTGAAGTAATGATGCCTCAGTGCCTCTTCATTTTTAGTCTTTGCTTTCTTGTTTTTGATTTTAATTTTTGTTTTGTTTTGGTTGGTTTTCCAGTTTGAATCTCTTCCCTTCTCCTACATAAAACAAGGTTTTGCTGGACTCGTTTGGCTGGGCTGGAACTTACAGTGTAGAACAGGCTGGCCTCCGGGTGACCTCTGGTATGCTAGGATTAAGGTATATGTCATGCCACCGCACCCTTCCTTCTTGCTTGTGAGTGTGTGTGTGTGTGTGTGTGTGTGTCTGTCTGTCTGTCTGTGTGGAGCCCAGGACTTGTCTGCTCCTCAGGATACTTTTTGAGGCAGCGTCTCACACTGAATCCCTTTCAGACCTGCCTTGATTTCATGGCCAGTAGGTCCCAGGGTCCTCTTTTTTCTGCCTCTCAGGCTCCAAGCGCCAAAGCTTGCATTCTGAGAGGTCTGAATTCAGGTCCTCAGACTTACACAGTGGGCACGTGACTGCACCAGCTGGCCAGTCCCTACCCGTACTTTTAATGTGGAAAAATCTTTCTCTTCCTTTCTCCCCTCATATCTCCTCCCTTAGGGATCCAAGGATCTCAGGGAAGCAGGGAGCTGATTACCCCGGAGATCACTGGGTCTTTTCTCTGAGTGAGGGTGTGGGGGGGGGGGCGTGATTAATGGTGAAGAAATGCTTCCTGTGAAACAGCCCCTCAGCAGAGCTCTCAGAACACCCTCTCCTCTCAGGGGCCAGGTGCTGAGCATCTCTTGACAGGGACAGCTCCGTGGAGGAAATGGGAGATGAACACGGGCTGTAAACTCTGGCTATAAATGGAGGGAGATTTGGAGCCCTGGAGAATGAAGTTTTGTTTAGTGTCTTCCCTATTATGAGCCCAGCTGCTGAGTGTAGATAGAATTCTTTCTCCTGAACATAAACTTCAGAAGTTCACTGGGAGAAGGAGTAAATAGCTGGAGGTTTGCAGAACTTGTCTGACTGAAAAAAAAAAAAAAAAAAAAAAAAGAGTTAAGTTTTTGTCCTATAGTGATCGAAACATCTTTCTATTGTTTTTTTTTTTTAAGTGTTTTGTTTTGTTTTGTTTTTGCATTCCGTCACATGTCCTTTCTTGTAGACAGTTGTTTTAGAAGCCAAGGAAATAAGTCTCTTAGCCAGGCCTGGTGGCACACTTTTGTAATCCCAACACCCTAGAGGCTGAGACAGAATGACTGTCAATCCTGTAAACTGCGTAGTAGCACCCTGCCTCAAATAAAGGAAATACTAAACAAGCGAGCAAAAATCTGTCCTTCATTGATTCTATTGTTCTTCATGCTTTTGAATCCTATGCGTTTTTTTATCTTTGTCGGTTCTTTCCAGGTTTTCAATAGCAGACACACACACACACACACACACTCCTTCTCTAGCACATTGCCTCAAGGTAGAAATCAAGCAAGTACAGAGTCAGATAAGACACTTCTGTAAGGAGAAGAAAGTCACAACAGTCCTCTCCTTCTGGAATAGAAGGATGTACATGTCCCCGCTTCTCCAGGCCGCTCTTTCAGGAAGCTTGGTGCCCAAAGAGGAGCTTGGAGGATTAAAGCCATCATCCCTCCTCCTCTCATTTATGCAGTGTGGTTCCTCTCAAAGGGTCCTCTAGTCACAAGAGTAGAACTGGGTCCATTTTGTTTCTTAAAAATCCTTTCTGGATTTCTTTGTTTTTGTTTTTGTTTTTTTCCCATTTCTTTATGGCTTTTTAAAAATTGGCTTTATGGGGCTGGAGAGATGGCTCAGCAGTTAAGAGCACTGACTGCTCTTCCAGAGGTCCTGAGTTCAATTCCCAGCAACCACATGGTGGCTCACACCCGTCTGTAATGGCATCCAATATCCACAGTGTATTCAAATAAATAAATAAAATCTTTTTAAAAATTGGCTTTATTTTGGTTTTAGGAAAGGAAAATAAAGCTCCCAATATCTTCTCTCTTGAATGAGGAAAAAGGAAACCATGAGCACAGAAACCTTAGGGTCAAGGAGGAAACAGTTTTTCAACTAGTGATGTGTTCAGTTGAGAATTTAGGATCTGGAATGACCCTGAATGAAAAGATCTGGAAAAATGTACCCCTTCCCCCTTGTTTTTTTTCCCCCTCCCCTGGCTTCTCTCCTGGACTGACTCTCTTTGTAGCCTAGGCTACTCTCACCCCTTCCCCATCTCCCTCCACACTGCTAAGGAAGTACCTGGCCCTCTCCTTTTAAATACACAAAGTCCCTGACTGACTGATTTCCAGGCAGGATTCTGCTGAGACCTGATAAGAGTTTGAGGGTGTTGAAAACAGACTTAAACCACGCAGGGTTTATAATCTAATGCAGGAAGGAAGATTACAAACTACAATAAGACTGTATATTGTGTCATAGTAAAGATACTGAGAAAGAAATGAGCTTACAAGGGAAGGAAGTGGGGGGAGGGGGGCTCCACAAGGAATAGCATTCAGGTACTCAGTGGTGGATTCAGGGATGCCAGGAGGGAAAAGAACATGACATCAAGGCTAAAATGAAGGAACACAGTAGACAGTGAATAGAGCCTTCCACTTGATCCAGAGCTTAAGATCTGCAGAGATGGACTGGAAAGGTGGCTCAGTGGTTAAGAGCACTGCTCTTGCAGAAGACCCAGACACACACACACACACTTAAAAACAGTAAAAGTAAATATTTACTTAAAAAGATGTGTAGATAAATCTGGCCTTGTGCAAAATGTACACAAAGTTCAAAACCTGTGGTCCACCAAGGGAGGGATACAGATGTATGAAAGAGCACACTTGGCACTGTGAATGATGCAGGTGGCTTTGGATAGGGTGGGGTGGGGAGTTTGGGTAGCAAGAAGGTGTAACTGTCAGAGCGGTGGGGGGTTGTTTGGAGGCTTTCAGAGGAGTCTGGGTAGTGAATGGCTGAAGAACCCTTTGTGTGATGGAAATGAGAAGGGTTGTCCTTCAGAAAACACACACTAAGCACATGCATGGTCCTGGGTGCATCCCTCAGCAACAGTGTGTACAAACACATACACAGGTCTCCTTATTGTTTATCCTTGTGATAATCAGGCATAAACCTGCTGCAGTTTTCCAAAGAAATTTTATTTCATGATAGCACTACAGTTCTTTGAAGGGCAAAGTGCAAAGGGTATCAGGTTCTGCTTTTTCCTCTCTTAGCAATTAATGTTTTCTTCACCTGTTACTACCGGTGTGGACCACATCCCCTTTTTCACTAAACCGTGCGCGCTCTTTCTCTCTCCCAACCTGTTCCTTGACTGTCCCGGTGTTAATTTAAAAGTCAGAGAAAATTTCTAGCTGATCTCTCCAACATCATTCTGTTTCATGAAACACAGAGTGAAGTGTGGAGTTGGGACAGTGTTGTATTACAAAACTTCTCAGGAGACCCAACACACATGACTACTCACCCCAGATAGGGAACCCACAACAGACCAAAACGAATGAATGCCAACCAAAGTCTAACTTGGTGAACCAAGGGGTTTTATTGGGGTTCCTTACAGGAGTATAGGTGAGGGGTCACTTACAGGAGCAGAAAGGACACAAAGACAGCTGAATCACCAAAGCTCATCCCACCATGGGTGACAGCTCACAAAAGCTGCGAAACTTGGGCATACTGCATAGCCTGCAGCCAAATCAACAGTTAGGAGAGTGTCTTTTCCAAATGACTCTGGTGTAAACCTCTTCTAGGCAGCCTGGTCCTTTTCTCTTTCATGCAGGCAGTTGGTCTGGTGTTAAGCTTTTCTCTGAAACTCAGTTTTCTCAACCTGAGAGGGTCTCAGCTTTTGTAAGGAAGGGCATGGTGGACTGTAGTGAGTCTAGTCAGTTTCAGGGACTTCCTGAAGCTCTCTTGAGTTGTTTACCTCCAGGCCTAGGGAGTGTCCCTGCCTGATGGAATGTGTCAATCTGCCCACTGCTTTGAAATAGAGGAGGTTTCCACTGACCACTCTCTAGTTTGCTCATTTCAGGCACTGGCTAAATGCTTAATCTCCAACAAGTTGGTACCCGTCTTGTAGGATCATTGTGCGAATTAACTATGATAACCCACAGAGTACTCAGTGCCATGGCTAGGATACAATGCACATTTTGATCTATATTTTCAATTACTATGAATATTTTTGCCAGTCATTTAAGATTTCCCTGCTTTCTAATTATATGTCTGACTGGATAGAATTATCATCTATGATGGTTAATTTTATTGACGTTACTAGGCCATGGGATACTCAGGTATCAGGTCAAACATTATTTTTAGAGAATAAAAATAGTTTTAAATTTGAATTGGTGGGTTGAAGAAAGATGACATCAGGCTGGAGAGATGACTCAGCAGTTAAGAGCACTGACTGCTCTTCCAGAGGTCCTGAGTTCAATTCCCAGCAACACAGTTGCTCACAACCATCTGTAATGGGATCAGATACCCTCTGGAGAAAACAACAAGGTTCTTTCTCTAAAGGAACAAAAAAGCAGAAGTGGATATGCAGTTATCAAAGGAGATTCATTAAATCAGCTTACAAAGTTAGGGACTGGGTAGTCCCACAGTCAGCAAGATGGAAGTCGGAGATACCAGTTGGTGCTCAGCCTAAAAAGCGAGAAGCCCCAGACAAAGAGGAATCAATGGTGAGGTTTGTGGGTGATGATGGCTGTGTAGAAATGCATGGGATGAGGAAGAGTTGCACGCTCACCTCAGCATCTCCCTCTTACATTTTGTTTTGTCCAAGCACCCAGCCCATAGCATGTACCACTGTATTGAGGATGGTTCTTCTCTACTCAGTTTGCTGATGGACATGCCAATCACCTCTGGTTACCTCCCTCCCAGACACAACAAGACGTGGGCTTTACCAGTATTTTAAAAATCTAACTTTCCATTCAATTTCACAACAATGATAACACTATATGTATATAAGCAATGCTTGTATGTAGTTTTTGCACACACACACACACACACACACATTCTATTGTGTGATTTGTCTTACTCTCCATGAAATCCTATTTATCTTGATGCTCCATCAGCTGGAAAACCCAGTCCTACATCATATACTCAAAAAAAAAAAAAAAAAAAAAAAAAAACCTGCTAGTCAAACTGATCATTTAGTAAAGATATAGATTTCACATTAACTCTGCTTGAGTTCACAAGATTAAGTTATTGAGAATCATGTTTGTAAGCTGCCTTAGGGTTTTACTTCTGTGAACAGACACTATGACCAAGGCAACTCATATCAAGACATTTAATTGGGGCTGGTTCAGAGATTCAATCCATTATCATCGAGGTAGGGGCATAGCAGCAACCAGGCAGGCAGGCATGGAGCTAGAGGAGCTGAGAGTTCTACATCTTCATCTGAAGGTTACTAGGAGAAGACTGGTTTCCAGACAGCTAGGATGAGGGTCTTAAAACCCATGGCTACAGTGACACACTTCTTCCAACAAGGCCATACCTTCTCCTACAAGGCCATACCTTCTAATAGTGCCACTCCCTGAACCAAGCATATTCAAACCACCATATAATCCTACTCATCAATTCAGGGACATGAAGACTGGAAAGAACTGTAAGGTTGGATACAATCCTTATATATTTCCATGTTGTAGAGAAATAGAGGAATTAGGAAGGAAGGGGGAACTTAGTAACCTGGGAGATATATATTTATTTGATTTGCTCCTATAAAGGGAACAATGTAGAAGAAAACTGAGTTGGGGACAGTACCTGCAGGTCAGATATTTGAAAAGTTTTGCAAGAGAGTGCTAGACCTGAGCACTTATAAAAATGCTTTTAAGTCAGGCATTATCACGCTGGCCTGACATTTTGCAATTAACTTTTCATCTTGGAGAGGAGAGTGAGTAGAAGTTAGATCAAGGGTTTTTTTTTTTTTTTTTTTTTTTTTTTTTTTTTTTTTTTGGTCAAGGGTAGGTATGGTGCTGATGCATGCCTGTAATTTCAGTATCAGGGAGGCTCAAGCAAGAGACTTGTGCGTTCAAGGCCAGCCTGCGTTGCATATTGAGCTCTTCTAATAAAAATTTTGTTTGTTTTATATATGGGCCTTACCCATTCACCCACTGTTGTTACTGGGCTAATTAGGATGACTTGGTTGTTGGTCTCTTTAATAAATGAACTTACAGATGGAAAGAAGGATGTTAGAGGGGTCATTGCATTCTAGTTTCAGGTTAGAAAAACAACAGGGTAGGCAAGCTGGAAGCCCTGACACCTCCTGTGGGGAAATAGATGGTTAAGAGGTAGAGAGAAAAGAAGCATTCAGGAAGGCTGGAGAGGACCAGAGCTGAGTTGTAAGTGGTTTGTAAAGGAATTCTGAATATTTGAAAATTAGAGACAAAGCTTTTTAAAAAATGTGTGTGTGCATGTAAACGCACATAGGCAACACACACACACACACACACACACACACACACCATAGCACATGTGTGGCATTCACAGTACAGCTTGCAGGAGCTGATTCCCTTCAGCCATTTGCCCTTACCTACCAATTCATTTTGCTATTCCGTGGCAAATCTGTTTAAAAGGAAAAAACCAACAACATTCAAATATAGTCATATTAGAAATATACTTTTGGGTGTGTGTGGGAACCCAGGATAAATGGTTCCTGAATAATCAAATGAATCTTAGGAACTTAGGGTTTAGAAATAGAATAATTCTTAAGCTACATTCTGACCAACTAAATGCGGTGTCGAGTTTGAACCGTTTTGAGCATGTAGTTATGCAAGCTATGACTATAATAACAGTGGTAAAAATAGCCAGGGTTAATAGCACCCTCCAGTATCTGTTGACAGCTTTAACTGTGCTGGGAACTATTGTAGAATGGTTTTAAATCCCAGTAGCGTCTAGCGCTCACAGCCCCTCGGTGAGGCAGATGTTATGTTTATCAGGGAAGTTTCTATAAACAAGTAAAAAGACTCTACCACTGATAATAGTAGCTTGTATTATTTTTTTCCCCCCATGTACCACAGGATATTTCTGCCTCTTGTTTTTCTTTTTTTTTTTTTTTTTTTTTTGGTTTTT
>NC_034598.1:78373967-78391219 GCF_900095145.1 Mus pahari | reverse complement strand
AGAGAGAGAGAGAGAGAGAGAGAGAGAGAGAGAGAGAGAGAGAGACAGTGACAGAAAGCAAAGATCTCCAGGAAATGATTTTCTGTAACTAATGGTGGTTGGAGTTCCTTCTTTCTAAAACTCGGAAAGAAAACGTGTACAATTCTGTCATCTAAAAATCTTCTATCTTGCTGAGTTTGCCCAGGTTGAACCTGGTATAGGATTAGAGATTCTGTCTAAGTACCATGTGCTAACTGTACCATTGAAGCATGGTAAGATTAAAGATTCTGGTTTCTTCTCCTGTATCTTTCCTGCCATAGATCTTGCAATATAGCTTGTTGGTTATCCCCCTTCCCAGTTACCACACTGGCTCAGAACAGGGTCTCCTTTTGAGTAGTTTCTTGGTTGTGGGAGAAAGATAGATTGATTGTGCACAAGATGGTGAAATAGTTAATTAGTTTTGTGGAATTTGACTTCTGTTCAGAAACTGCAAATGCAGGCTGGGCTGTAAGTCAGTTGGTGGAGTGTTTGCCTATAGCGTCCAGGAAGATCTGTGTTTGGCCCTCAGCATCACACAAACCAGACATAGAACCTCGGGTTGTAATCCCAGCACTAGCGACATAGAGGCAGGAGGATCAACATCACCCTCAGCTGGTACCGAGTTGAGGCTAGCCTGGAGCTATCTGAGACCCGGATTCAGGACAAAGCCCATAAACTCTATAGAAGCGATCTTGTGTGTCCTATAATTCCTAGCATCTAGGAGCTAGAGGTTTGCAACATTTTAAGAAAGGAATTCGGCGTTGCTTTCTTACTCGCTGCTCTGCTGGCCACTCCTTTGCAGAGTAAGTATTGGTTATGCATCCTGTCAGTGAGAGCAAGCGGGAGTCCCGTGCATCAGCAGTCGGAGCGGGCAAACTGCAGATCCTCACGCCTTTTAAATGGTTCGACCACAAATCCAGAATAATCAGAGAAAGCACTCAGCAGATGAAGTGATATCAAAAGTAGACCTGAAGACACGCCACAAGCGATTGATTTTCTTTCTTGAATGATTTGTAGACTAAGGCTCATTTGACTTAAACACAGTAGCATACTGTTACTTTAACACAAGCTCGGAAGAGACCTAGTCTGAGGTTAACTGACATATTGCTTTTCCTTTTTTCTACCATGCTACTAGGTCCTGTCTTTTAGTAACTACTAGGTTCTTTTGTATTCATTTATGTATTTATTTATTAAAAGAGGCTTGATTAAGCGTATGTTTCTTAGGCTCCTAGCACCATGATTCAGGTTGTGGTGAGCTGCCCCCACCCCCCACCCCTTGGTCCCCTGGTTGTCTTATATCAGGTAGGAAGTTCATGCCACATCTCACAATTCTTATTTTAAAATTTGCCTCTAGTATCCAATTGTGAGTTCCTAGGGAGAAGAAATCTCCTTGTTTACTTATACGAGGTCCCGTCACAGTATGCCGTGTAATAGTGTCCACTGTGTGAGCCCATGCCATAGCAGGACCAGTTGTGAGACATTCCAAGTCCTGTTAAGGAGGTCACTTTCGCTCGCTCTTCCTCTGTCTCTCTACCCCCTTGTGATGGCTCTTCCTCGTTGTCAGCTTGACTACATCTGGAATGAATTACAATCCAGAAATGGAGGACACACCCGTGATCCAGATCTTGAGGCTGGAAGACACAGGCTTCTGACCCAGATCTGGACATGGAGATCTTGAGGCATAGTGGTCATGCAAAGTTTAGGCCCAGGCAAGGTAGTACGTGCCTTTAAGCCCAGGAAATGTAGGCAAGGAGCTCTCAGGGTTCAAGGCCAGCCTGGGACAAAGCAAGTTTCAGATCCAGGAGTAGGGGTACATACTTTTAATCTGGACCACACCTTCTGCTGCAGGCCTACATAAGGACATTGGAAGAAGGAAGACTCAGTCTTTGCCTGTTTACACTTACCTGCCAGCACATCAGTTGAACGTACTTCTTCAGGATTCCAGCTTATACAGAAGACTAGATAAAACACCCAGCCTCATGGGACCGAGCAACTAGTAGATCCTTGGACTTTCCATTAACAGCTGCCCATTGTTGAGTTAGTTGAACTATAGACTAAGTCATTTACAATCCATTCCCTTAATAGAGACATTCCATAAGTTCTGTGCCTCTGGACAGTCCTGACTAATACAATCTCCTCTGTGCATCTATGCACATGTATGTTTCGTGTATGTGTGCTGAAGTTACATATCTTTATGGGTACATATATATGTTCATGTAGAAGTTATGGGTGGCTGGCAGACTGGTTTGTTTTTGTTTTTGTTTCTAATGTAGCTTTTTATATATACTAGGGATCAATATATACTAGGGATCAAATTCAGGTCCACGTAATTGTGTGGTGGTGGATACTCTGCTGAATGAACCATCTCCTTAGCTCCCTTGTAAATGATTTTTGCTGTGTGGGCAACATACATGAGAATGATCTTTTATGTGCCTGCACATGTGTGTAAATGTGATTTTTCTTTCCTCAGATGGAAGGATGAGATGAGAGCCATACCCAAGGTGTGTGAATACATGGTTTGGGCAGAGCCCAGGGCATTTCGTTCTCTGTTCTTAATTATCCCTAAGTCTAGGCCTAGAAGCTTCTGGCCTCCATAGTATCTAGGAGTAATCTAGGCCTAGAAAACCTCAGCCTCTGAGACTTGCTGCTGCACTGCAATTAGTATCAAAAGAACTCTTGTTCTTCATATGTAATTGCCATCTGCTGAATAAGCTCACACTTTCTAGTTCCTCTGGCTGGTTGATTCAACTCAGCTGTTCTGGCCCAAAGTCTTCTCTAAGATGACTGATTCAATTTGGCTTCTCTAGGATTCTGACTGAATTGTTCTGCCTGGCCTCAAGCTAACTCTGCCAGTCTGTTCTAATCTTCTGGCTCCTTCTCATTCTCTGGATCCTTCTGACTTTACCTGCAGCCTATCTTTGTAAAACTGTCCCAGTAAAACTGCCTTCCTCCTCCTCTCTCCCCTCTCCCTTTTCCTCTTCATCTCCTTCTCCCTCTCCCTCTCTCTTCCCCCCCCCCTCTGTGGCCCTGTCTTAAGCAGCATCTCTTTCCTGTGTTGTTCTCTTGAAAGTTGGGCATAATCTATCTCTGACTCATTCTGTCAAATCTTTCTCTGTTTCATCACTTTGTCTGCTCCTCTTCACTTTCAAACATAGCTGCTTCCTTCTACAAACCAACTTTATCTCCATTGTTTGGGATTACAGGTATGTTCTATGTGTGTGTTTGTATTCTAGCCAGGTTTAAAGGTATGTCTATATTCCAGAGAGATTAAAGGTGTGTACTAAGGCTGTGTCTATATTCTAGCCAGATAACATAGACCTAAACAGTCTTTGGATATGATCCCTTGCCACAGCCGCCATGTTGCTGGATTAAAATTCCTCTACATATGTGCATGCATGTGTGTGAGTGTGGAGGCTAAAATTTGGAATGCATGGCTCAATGTTTCCTCACCTTCTGTGCAAGCTTCTTCTTGGCACATCTTTTTTTTCCTATGCTAGAGATTCATAGCATTTATGAAATGTGAAGCAGCTGATGTTCTGAATGAATAATTCAGGTTTTAACATATGACCACCTTGTATAGGAGATCTGAGCATCACATACTCATTTCTCCCTCTTGGTCAAGGATTTCAGTTGTGCTTGCTTCATACTCTCTCTCTCTCTCTCTCTCTCTCTCTCTCTCTCTCTCTCTCTCTCTCTCTCTCTCTCTCTCTCTCTCCCCTGACTCTGCAGAGAGAGAAGAGAAGGAAAGGGTGACAGGATGGGGGATGTTCAGGGTCAAAAACAGAATCATCACTTCTGCTGGAGGGGCAATTTCATGCCTGCCGAAAATAGCAACTAAGTCCCTTTTCTTCCCAGGGTGTTAATTCTGTAGTTTGTGCCATGGAAGAGAAAAGCAGTAGTGGGCCAGAGATTAAGATAGATTTACTGAGGAATTTCAGGCTACATGTTGGTTATTGGTAGGTACCTATTTGCTTTTAAAATTATCTTAATTGTCACATCCGTGTACAGCAATGGTTCTCAACCCTTGGGCCATGGCTCCCATTGGCAACCATCTGTCTCCAAAACTATTTATATTACAGTTCATAATAATAGCAAAATTACAGTTAATAAGTACTAAGGAACTATTAAAGGGTTGCAGCATTAGGAAGGTTGAGAGCCACTTGTGTACAGGGGACAGCCGCCTTAGGAGGCTTCCATTCTCTGAAGACTTCTTAGGTTGCTTAAGCCTAAATGGCACAATCCTGTCTTGATGTGACTTTCCTCCAGGAGGAACTATCTTACTCAAGACATCAGACTTTTCCCCTCACAGAGATGGAAGAGGTAGGTAGAGAGCAGAGAGCTGCTCAGAAGGAAGGAGTTGATGTAATGACTAAGTGGGGGGAGGAAATCACTGAAGGGTTTCTATATAGTGGCGGTGCACATTTGACTGTGCACATTTGCAAAAACCCAACCAAACCAAACCAAAAAAACCAAGCAAATGAAATCCCATAAATCGGACATTTGTCCTCATCTCAGCAGAGTAGACAATTGTCCAAGTGGATGTTGTTTCCTCTGTTTGGAAGACTGATATCAAAATAATAAAAGCAATGAGAGACTCACCTTGCCCTGCCTCCCAGTTTTCTAGTTGAAAATCACCTACCCAGCAAACATGTTGCCTAGTGCCCTGTGCACTGAGTTCCAGTTTACCCAGCCTCTCTCTTAGCCACAGTCTTTGGATTCTTTTTGTCTCTTTAATCGCAAGAGAACAGAGATTTCAGCGGTGGTGGGAGATTTGATGGGCTGTAATCTCAAATCCTGGAGGGCAAGGAGGAGTTTTCAAAATAATCCCAAAATCAAGTTTTTACAGCAGATGGTAAGAAGCTATGTGATAGCAAGAGAGTCTGGTAAGGGACTTTCAAAGCTGGCTACTCTGCAGGAGACTTCTAGGAAGAATAGCTCATTTTCCTCTCTGACTCTGACTCTGACTCTGACTCTGTCTCTCTCTCTGTCTCTCTCTCTGTCTCTCTCTGTCTCTCTCTGTCTCTCTCTGTCTCTCTCTCTCTCTCTCTCTCTCTCTCTCTCTCTCTGTGTGTGTGTGTGTGTGTGTGTGTGTGTGTGAGCAATTAGATAGGTAAAAAGACAAATAGGAACTCCCTTCTCTCTCTTCCCAACCCATTTGGCAGCCCAGGGAGCAACCTTTGCCTTTGGCTGCCGGGTAAGACAATAGATATACAAGATAGTCACAAGGCAATCTCTCTATGCCCTTTATCAGGATTAGCTGTTACACCAATAAGCAAAACAGGGAGGTGGGGTTTTTCCATCACTGGCCTTTGCTGTTCCTGGGTGCCAGATGGCATTATATCCATGAAGGAAGAAAAAAAAAATGCTTCCAGTTATAATGTTGACCAGGCGCTGTTACTTCCACTTGATCACACTGTTTGGGGCTCTCTTTGATGTACAAACTCTCCAAAGATAATGAAATGCGTTGGCAGCTGGCTAATGGCTGGGAAAGTGCAAACCCTGAATTGAACCCTTCCCATCCGACTATTCAGTAGCTAGGTAGTCAGGCCCAAGCTGCAGAAGGGGCAAAGAGACTGGTTGCCAGGCAGGCCCTGAAGTCCCTCCCGGGCAAGCTGCTGCCTGTTTCGCTCCTCTCCCCTCCCCCACACAGAAGTGGTCCGTGCCTGCCCTAGCAAAGGGAAAATAAATCCATCAGAGCCCAGCACAGGCTTGTGAGCTGGAAATTTACATAAGAGCCTGGTGCTTACAGGTAAACAAAGCCACCCTTAGATGGCGGGGCTTGGGAAGGTGATCTGAGAACTGTGGGTTTTCCAGCAGTATAGGAGGTAGAGCCACATCTTTATGCAAAAACAGGGGGGTCTAAATTTAACTCTGTGGCTGCTGGTCTTTTCAGTGGCCTAGATCACTGGACAAATAGAGCATGGGTAATTGAAGGGGGCGGGGCTCTTCTCACTCCTTTCTCCTTGACTATCTGACGCTCTTGCCTACCTCGACCACTACAGCCCCATGAGAGTAGCATTTGAATTTATTGGACCCTCAGGCCTCGCTTCTCAATGCCAACCACAGCTGAATTGCTGGTCCCCAATGTGTTCCATCTTCTAGACCCTCTTTCCCCCTAATACAAACAACAACAGATCACATTTGCACTTTTTGTTCTTTTGGGACAGGGACTTGCTATGCAGCTCAGACTGGCCTGGAACTCACACCATACACACACACACACACACACACACACACACCCCGCCTCAGACCTCAGAGTGCTGGGATCTCAAGCCTGCACCACCCTGTCAAGCTACAATTATTTCCTTTGTTCCTAGACTGTAAATCTGAATTCTATAGGGTACAGGCCAGTCCTATGGGTTGACAACCAACCAAAACTAAAGAACCTTTAAAAAAAAAAAAAGGTAGAAAAATATTTAAAAGAATATGAGGGGGCTGGGGAGACAGCTGGGTCAGGAAAGTGCTTATCATGCATTTGATGAGACCCCCCAAGTTCAATTCTTAGCACCCTGGCTAAACAATGGGTGTGGAAGCTTGTGTTTTTAATCCCAGTGCTGGGAGAGGCTGAGCCTGCCCAGTCTACCAGCTCCAGGTCCTCAAAAACAAGTAGGATGGCTTCTGAGGAATGTCTGTGGAGGTTGAACTCTTAGTATCCGCACACAAGTACGCAGAACATGCATGTGTGTGCGTGTGATTTAGGAAGGTTGGTATCTCTAAGTAAGAGTGTAGCCATCCATGCATAGATGCCCCCTGGCTGCATTAGCAGTCACGGAGGTTTCAGAGCCCCGCTGTGTGTGCCACACAGCATTTATTAAATAACATGCCCGCTTCCAGAGAAACTGTGTCCCCCTTGAAGCTTTCTGTAGGACTTGACTTATCCCCTTAGCCCATCCCTAAAGTCTTCCTGTAAGCTTGGTTGGTCCAGAAGCTCTCACAACTCCACCATTTTCATCACGTTTATCTGGGGAAAAAAAAAAAAGATTATTATTGTTACTGGTTAAGCTCTGCTTTCTCTTTTATCTGGCTGAAAATGGAACCAACTTTTGCAGTTTTTTTTCTAAAGCTTCCTTCCTGAACCCCGCCTTAGTCTTACAGTCAGTCTACGTGGTGTTGCCCTTTAATCAAATGCTAGGGTATGAATTGCCTGAAGGGCATTGTTTCTGCCGGAGTGGAAATTTAAGTGGACTGATGGGTTCTGATGATAAAACTTCTTCTGGTGACATTTTTTTTTTTTTTTCTTTAAACGCTCCAGTCTCCATCTGCCAATCCACAGGACTGGGCTCATCGCCCAAGGTTGCAAATGGATCTGGACAGAAATGAATCTGCCCATCCTAGGACCTGAGTTATGCCTCCGAATCTACTGCTTTGGACAATTCCAACAGAGTTGATTGAGCTCAGTTTGGTTTTTGGTTTTGTTTATTTTTGAGACAAGTGTCTCATTATCCAGACAAGACTGGCTTCAATGTCCTACAAACCTAATGGCCTCTGCCTTCCAAGGGCCGATATTGAAGGCACGTGACACCATACCAGGCTTTTGTCTGGTCTTTTGGAGGCAGGGACTTGAGGTGTAGTACAGGGTGGCCTTGAAAATCAGAACCTTCTTGCCTCAGCCTCCCCAGTGAGTGCTGCCTTTACAAGAGGGGTACGTCATGTTTAACATGGCTTTCCAAACAAGTCCTGGCCACCTTCTCTCTTCCTCCCATTTGTCAGGTCTACTGGATCGGAGGTTTATAACGCCTTACCTTAGGGAATCAAGATGGTCTCTGAACGGCAGCATGTCCTGCATAGTAATCCCAGCTACGTGGGGATGGTCCAGTCAAGAGGATGGGAGACTCACAGAGTGACTTCAAGGCCAGCCTGAGAGGTCCACTGGGACCCTAACTACCACTACCCCTCCTTCCCTCCTTCTCCCCCTCTTCTTCTCCTTCCTCCTCCTCTTCCTGTTTCTTTGTTTTTCTTTTTCTTTTTAGGCACTTAATATTAAAAGTGAGAATGCTGATAACTAAAAACGTATTGAAATTCAGATTCTTGTATAAATGTATTCAAGGGATTAGAATTGATTTGTTCCAAGGTATTTTTCCAAGGACAATTCACCCAAGTTGGTAGGTGATTTTTTTGTTTTTAATTATATGGATAAAACCAAAACAGAACAACAACAACAACAAAAAGTCAAGCCAAATCGATGGGTCTCCTCAAACATTTTAGTCCATTTCCAAAGGCATTAATTCATCCTTCCTCAACTCTTTTTCAGATCAACCTTCCTCTGAGTCCCCACGCATGGCTCTGGACTCAGTTTCCTTCAACGATATGCTTGCTTAGTGTGTTCAGGGTCGCTGTGATTTTAAAGTAGCGTTAAAAGAAAAACTTTAGACGAATCAAAGAGTAACTCTATTGAGCAAAAGAACAATTTACAAGGCCCGAAGCCCTCAAACCAGAACAGGTTCAGGCAGTTGAGTTAAGCAGCAGTGTCCTGTGTTCCTTATATGGACATCACACACACACACACACACACACACACACACACACCCCGTCAGTGGGGCAGCCTATGACTGGCTGAAGCTTACATGTGGAGGATTGCTAAGAGTCAGCTGTTTGTTTATGAAAACATATTTCTGGTTTGGATTTCAATTTTCCAAGTTAGTTTGTTGTTTGTTTTGTACAGACATAACTGAAGGAGTAGCCTGGGGCTAGTTAATATTTAAATGGTATGGATAACCAGTTAGGCAAGCTCCCTTCCCTTCCTGTTGTGAGTTCCCTTTCTGAGTGAGTTTTCAGTATTATGTTGGTTGTCTACTCAGTGTTATGGGAATTCCTTCCCTGGGTCATGTAAACAGTATCTACCTATCTCCCTCCGTAAGGTCCCAACCACAAAACAACTGAGTTTACTGGGTTTGCTTACAAAGTGTGGGTGAAGGACTGCAAGCAAGAGCTTGGGTGATCCTAAAACATCCCTATTGGAGAGTCTCAACCCAGCATGGATGATGCCTCCTCCTGTGGCCAGAGATGGAGCCCCCCTTCTGCGTCCTCTAGGACAACACCAACCAAGGCCACTGCCTTTATGAAGAATTTGGATAAAAATGGCTGGGAGGCGTGGCCACAGTATCAGGTGAGAGTTCAGTGCCTCTCCTTACAGTCTCTTCCTGTGACGGAAGGCCCACAGGCCTGCTTCTGATGGACGCACTTGCGAGTGTCCATCACTCTCTAGGCAGGGCGGATGAAGCTGAAGATGCTTGGAGTAGATGGTTATGCTCTTTCGTTTACCTATTTATTTGAAATGCCATCTAGCTAAGGTCTTCCAGACTAGCTTTAAACTTAGACCTTCCTACCACAACCTTCTTTCTATATGCTGGGATTAAATTGTGTGATCCGACATACAGCCTGTGACTAGATTGGATGGTTCTTTCTGAGCTTTTTATTAGCATATGTGAATTTTACATAGTAATGGGTTCCATGGTGGTATTTTCATATGTGTGTGTGTGTGTGTGTGTGTGTGTGTGTGTGTGTGTGTTTCTACCAGAAGCCAGAAGACAATTTGTAAAAGTTGGCTCTCTCCTTCTACAATATCAGTGGTAGGTCTCAACCCATCGACCCATTTGGGAGGTTTGGAGGGCCCATTCACAGAGGTCATTTAAGACATGAGAAATATCAGATATTTACCCTACGATTCATAAAACTAGCAAAATTACAGTTATGAAATAGCAGCAACAAGAGTAATTTTATGGTTGGAGGTCACCACAACATGAAGAACGGTGTTGAAAGGTTGCAGTGTTGAGAACCACTGCTCTCTGTGGCTCCTGGGGCTATAACTGTAATCATCAGACTTGGAGGCAAATT
The DNA here is from genome assembly GCF_900095145.1 of Mus pahari. Taxonomy (NCBI): domain Eukaryota; kingdom Metazoa; phylum Chordata; class Mammalia; order Rodentia; family Muridae; genus Mus; species Mus pahari. Next base: position 78,381,367 of record NC_034598.1, on the reverse strand, counting down.
CTTAACAGTGGAGCAGTTGCTGGCCCATAATCCAGATTTGTTTTGTTTTTGTCTTGCTTTGTTTTGTTTTTCTAGACAGGGTTTCTCTGTGTAGCCCTGACTGTCCTGGAACTTACTTTGAAGACCAGGCTGCCTCCAACTCAGAGCTCCTTCTGTCTGCCTCTGCCTTCTGAGTGCTGGGATTAAACACATGTGCCACCAAGGCCCAGCCACTAGTCAGAGTTTCAGTAAGCCATTGATAAGCTTCACAACACGCAGATTCGAGTTCTAATCACCTATTCTAATGTTTTCTTTCTTTTCTTTTCTTTCTTTCTTTCTTTCTTTCTTTCTTTCTTTCTTTCTTTCTTTCTTTCTTTCTTTCTTTCTTTCTTTCTTTCTTTTATATCTTGGGCTGGTATATGTGTGAATATGTGTAAACAGATATGTAATTGTTCTTGTTTAGTATTTAGCTTTTTAAAAAAGCAAATTTATTTTTACTTTCAATTTCACATTTTGTTATTTTGAGTTCCTTAAGATAGTTTTCTATTCATCCCTCTTGAAGCTAGTTATTGTTAGCAGATTCTATTTCATAGCTGTTATTGTTAGTATATTCTATGTTGTTCGCTAACTATAAGCAATACACACACACCACACCACATACATACCACACATACCATACGCATACCACACACACCACATGCATACCACACACACACATACACATACTACATATACACACACCACACATTACATATATACCATACACATACACCACACACATACCACACATACCACAAACCGCACACACTACACAGATACATCACACACACACCACATGCACCATACACACACAAATCACACACATACCACATGCACACCACACATACACATCACACATGCACACACACCACATGCATACCACACACACACCACATGCACACCGCACACACACATATCACATGCATACCACATACACACACACCACATGCACACCACACATACACCACATGCACTATACACACACAAATCACACACATACCACATGCATACCACACATACCACACATACACATCACACACACACATACCACATGCACGCCGCACACATGCATACTACATGCACACCACATACACCACATGCACACCACACACACAGACACACTACATGCACACACCACATACATACACACACACACACACACTCACACACACACACACACACACACACACACACACACACACACACTGTAGTCTTCTCAACACTTCCTCTGCTCCAGTGTGATGTGATTTGGAAGGAAAACCATCAAAGATGGTTTTTTTTAAAAAATTCACTTTGTTCACTTTGAGTGCTGGTGAAGTGCCAAAATGTTTAAGTGCCCTGGCTCCAGGGATTCCCCCGTGTCCCCCTTCTTTCTCTGTTCCAAAGAATAAGATCTATTATTTGTTCTGTCCTTTGCTATGTCCTCTAGATTCTTGGATGAAATTCACAAGGAGTTTTTAAAGCCTACTTGCCCCTCTGATGATGGCTGGTGATTTAAATTTGCATTCTAATGTGGCTCTTAAGAGAACAAGCAGCCTTAACCTTCCCTCTGCTTTACCAAGAAGATTTAAAGAAAGACATGGTGACCAGTACTTCGTATATCACTTGTTCATGGTGTGCTTTCAGTTCAACAAATGGCCCTTTCCTTGTGTGTGTGGTGTATGGTGTGTGTTTGTGTGCGTGTATGTGTGTGTTGTGGTGTATATGTGTGGTATGGTGTGGTGTGTAGTATGTATGTGTGTGTGGTGTACATGTGGTGTGTGTATATGTGGTGTGTTTTGTGCATGTGGTGTGTGTGTATGTGGTGTGGTGTGCATGTGGTGTGTGTGTATGTGGTGTGTGGTGTGCATGTGGTATGTGTGTGTGTGTGATATGTGTACATGTGTGTGGTATGTGGTGTGTGTTGTATGTGTATAAGTGTGTGTGTGTGTCTGTCTTTCTTTCATATGCAAACCATAGTCCACAAAGGCCAAATTTTTGTGTAATTTCTCTTCCAAGTTCAGTTTACAAAGTAATGCACATGATAAAGGCTTAGTGAATACTTCTCATTGACCTTGGTGTCTTTGTCTTTAAACATTCCTTTTGATGACCCATAAATGATGAGAACCAATGACTGCTCTGACCTCTTGCCTTTACAGTATGCCTGAAAGAGATCATCCTTAAACAGGTTTGATCCTGTCATAGTGTACCCACTAGGACTTCTTGTTGCCTAGAGATCTTGGTCCCGACCCTTTTTTGTTGTTCATATTCTTCCAGAATATTCAGGGCCCTGATCATTATCTCTAGCGTAACCTGTATCCTTGCCCACATGGCGGACTCCAGTCAGTGGTTTCTGTCCTTCCTGGACTGGCCCCATTATGCAAGCTGCTGACCTTTGCTCAGCCTGTCTGCCCTCCAGCTGCACGGGCCTTCTCTGATTAGCTTGTCCTCCATACGCTCATCTGTCTTTCCCCACAACAGTCTTGGCCAGGCATGTCTTCCCCAGCTTGTCTCCTACCTTCTTCACTAAGCAGCACCCTTGTCACCCAACGCCAAGATCTTCCAGGTACTTCTTGGTAAAGCCTCCCAGGATCCCTCATGCCCGTCCCTTCCTCCTCCTAATAAAGCCTGGGTACTGCATAGCGCATCCTTCAGTTTGCACCTATGTTTGAGGTCATTTGATTAAGGACTATTGCCTCCACTTTAAACTTTGTAAGTAGCCTGTGCTGCTTCATCTCAGCCTCTTTGTATCTCCTGTAGGCCACAAGGGATGCACACCAAGTATTGATGAATGCATCAGTGGTAGTAAAAATAGTAAAAATTCCTGTCCCTACCTCTTACCCCCATTTACCCTCAGGAACTGTCCCAGTCTCTCTTTCCTCCAATCCCTTCACACTTGCTGATTCTCTAATAGATGGTAGTTAGCTCAAGGCCAACACAGGCTTTCGGTTTTTTTATTTATTTTTGTATTTATTATTATTATTATTATTATTATTATTATTATTATTATTATTATTATTTTGAGTAAGTAAGTTTTGTAAAAGCCAAAAATCTTTGGTAAATTTCAATGATTTAGAATGCACCATGCTTTCTGTGACACCGGAGGCTGGGTCAGAGACCCATCATAATTTGTAGCTCTTTTATTGTACTTTAAACACTGCCACTCAAGACCCAATACCTGTGGGTGTTAATTAGGGAGACTAGGACAACATCATCGGAGCTTCCCGCTGCAGTGCTGCTGAGCTGATGAGGTAGTGTTCTCATAGCTACTGGTTTTCTTTTACACATCTACCTGGATAATCATCTTAATAACGTCTAACAGATAATGATAGCCAGGAAATGGGATAGAATAATGATTAAGGAATCTGTGTTTATCCAGTGTACCCAACCCAAACACATAAACTCTCATGGAAAAGTTTGGTCCTTGTGTATTCAGATCTGCTTTTAAGGTGTAGTTTGACCAACACTACAAGTTCATTGTTCTAAATTTGCCTCAGAACATAGTAAGTTTGCCCTTCAGCCAGCTTTTGCCAGCGTTTCACTATAACTAATGGGTGGTCTATTATTTAAAAAAAAAAAAAAAAGACAAAACAGTTCTTAAATGTGGCTTCACACCATTAGCTTTGGACTCCAACAGAGGGTTTGGGAAATTTCCTGGGGCCTATGTGTAAATTTGAAATTACAGGAAAAGACAAAGGAATAGGGCAAGCTGTGGTCATCCTGCTTCCTGGAGCGGGTTAGTATTAGTATAGCCTCGCAAGGCTGCGTTCTGAGGATTTTCTCACCTTGCCCGTGGTGGGAGTGAGCATGATAACACACATTATTTGCTTTTTCTATTGCTGCAGAACGTGAGACAAAGCTTAAGAAAGGCCATTCCTCGGCAGACAGAGAGAGGAAGGCGCGGTCCAGAACTCCGAGGGTATTGAGATCAAAGTCACTCAGTTTTGCAACACACATCTAGTGTAGTCATTAATTGTTTCTTGGGTGGGAGAGATTTCCTGACGGTGAGACCACGTGCCTCTTCTTAAAGACCAGACTAGAGGGGGAAAAAAAAAAAAAAAGGAGAGATCAAACCCCACTTCTAGAAGAAGCGGCTGAGGTTTCTGGATTGCAGGAGATGTTTTCAGCGCCGGGTTGGGGGTCTATTATAGCATAAAAAGAATGACTGGGAATTGTCAGTCTTTGGGGCTTGTTTAACTTGACTTTATTTTTGTTGCTTAATTATTTTTTTTAAACCTTTGCGATTGTCTCCAATCCTCATGAGTACCAAAGAAAATGCCCCTTTGTGTCTGGGCTGGGGTGGTAAGGGGAAGGAAGCGACAGTGTTCGCCATGCCAACCATGGAGTGCCAAGGGAAGGGCGAGTGGGGTTTTAGATAGCAGGAGCTCGGAGAGCCAGTCTTACCAGGTTTTGTAGTTTCCTGGGTGGTGTTAGCTGTATCACACATGTGCTGAGAAAGGTCCTTTGTCTTTTGAATTCCACTTCTTGTCAAAATAAAGTGTTTAACCTCGTGATGTTTAAGGTTATATCCTAATTTGCACCCTATTACTCAGTTGCTTTTAAACAATCTGAAAAAAAAATTTTTTTTTTAAAGGATCAGAGTTAAATGTAGTTGCTTAAAAGAAAGTATTTACTTATGTGTCTGCATGTGTCCTTCTGGGAGTGCGCACCAAGTGTGTGTGTGTGTGTGTGGGAGGGAGGGAGGGAGGGAGGGAGGGAGAGAGAGAGAGAGAGAGAGAGAGAGAGAGAGAGAGAGAGAGAGAGAGAGAGAGAGACAGTTAGTTCTATGGACCAGAGATCATTGGAAGTCATGAAGCTGGAACTACAGCCATTGTGAGCCACCCTATGTGAGTGTTAGGAACCAAACCTGGGTCCTTTGAATGGAGAGCAAGGGCTTTTCTTTCCTTTCCCATTTGGCCTTTAGAGTGGCTGGTGTTTGGCACATGAGACAGCATGAAGCAAACTTGAATACTCTTCAAGAGCAGCAAGGACTCTCCACTGCTGAGCCATCTTCCCTAGCCCTGAATGCACACACTACCAGGTGGGTTTGAACCACCGACCTTTTGAATAACCGGAGGAGAATGTGTTAGCAAATTGCACACAGAGTAAGATGTTCCGGAAGAGGGATGGTGATCCAGTTCAGATGTCCCCACACTCTCCTTTATTCCCTCTTCTCTTAAGTTGCTGTGAGACTCTTAAGACTCATAAGAGGCAGTGTTTCAGGAGCTCCTCCATGGTTAATGTCCTGCTGGGAGTGGGGACATTCAGTTGTAAATATAGCTTTAGATACAAACCTAACACAGCTGCTTCTGTCTGAAACTGCCAGCTGGGGCCTGTGAGTGTCTGCTCCCCATTTTGTGCTGGCCTCTGTGACATTACCATCTCATGTGTCCTGAAGTTCCAAGGCTCTCATAATTCATTTCTTGGCTGTTCAGCATCACACAGCCTTTCCTTGGGGTGAGTTGGTCCGGGTGTGGCGACAGCTATACCATCAGAGAGCATCACGTGTCTCACTCAGACTTTACTAATGGTGGCTACTGCCAACAGGAAATGATCTGTATGTGGAAATAATAATCTGTGTGTGTGAAATAAGAGTTCAGCACTTTGTATTAGACAATGTCCACACACATGCATCTGACAGTGAGCATTGCATAAAACGAAAAGGTTCTTGTCACGCTTCTTGCATGAAGCGTGAGTCAGCTTCAGTGTGCTTGGGTAGCTCAAGATCTGACTCTGAATAACACGAGATCTGTCTGTGTTTGAATGTTCTCTTAGGAATCCCCGTGCTCGTTAGCACCAAGCACAGATTTAGATCATCCTTCTACTCTAGCTTGAATTCTGAGACTTGTGAACTGTTAGCCTAGATTGATGTGTGTGTGTGTGTGTGTGTGTGTGTGTGTGTGTGTGTGAGTCTCTGAAGGTTTTTAGAGTCTTATAATGATCTCATAATTTCTCAACCAGCTTTTGTCTGGACTTGAGACAGCAGGACAGACATTCAGGGGGGGTGGGGTTCATGGAAATTCCTTCTGCTAACCAACCCAAACATTCCTCTTATCAAGAGTTTCCAATGGTCAACTCAATGAGTGACACCTGACCCTCAAATACTTTCCTAAATTATATTGTATTTAATTTAGCTGATTGTAGTATACTGTAATCACGCATGGTTTGGGTATCACGTGTTCTACCTGTAGGCAGTATTGCAAGGCAACTCCCTCGCCTTCCCAGTCAACAGGAACTCTTAAGAGCTTTCTGAGTTGAATCCATTTGCCATGCGCACGCTCTTCTCTTTGAACTGCGATCTATTTGCCATTCACATGACTTATTTTTATGGCTGACAAAAAGAAAAGGTAAGAAAAGGAAAAAAGCCAATCGACAAAGACACAGTTACAAGGTATCATGAAAATCTTACCAAGAGGAAAAAGGCAAACCACAAAACAGGAGAAAAGAGTCCTGAAGGACATTCTAGGTAAGGAATTATTCTCGGAAATGTACAATTAATTCTCAAGCCTCAACAGTGAGAAATCAAACAATCTAAAGATGAGCCACAGACCTGAGCAGATAACACACCAAAGAGGTAAAGACAGAAAATAATCATGCTAAAAAAAAAACCATGGCAGCAATGAATTGTAAATTAAATGAACAATGGCTCACCACTGTATGCCTGTTAGCTCCAATCAAATCCTAAACATTGACACCATCAAATGTTGATCAAAACATAGAGCCCCGGAGACTCTCAATCATTGTCAGTAGGGGTTCCAAAGAGTCTAGCTAGTTATCTGGCAGAGTTTGACAATCCCTACAACGCTAAGCATGTGACTTTCATATGATTCAACACCGTCATGCTCTTTTGGTATCTATACAATAAGGCTGAAACATTATTTATGCAGATATGTAAAGAAGCTTATTCATAATTGCCAAATTTTAGAGGCCACCAAGTTGTTCTTCTATAAGGGAGTAGATAGGCTGTGACATAGCTAGAGGGGGGTTATAGCTTAGTACTACAAACAGAAATGATACCAGCCGTAAAAGGCATGGAGAATAGCTCAATATACATTACTAAATAAAAGAAGCCATTCTGAGGAGATTATGTAGTATAGGATTCTAATTGTTTGACACTGGGAAGTGACAGGCATCCGGAGACAGTACAAACTCAGTGTTTCTCAGAGGTTAGGTGGTAAGAGAGAAAATGAATAGACAGAGAAGAGGGTTCAGTCCTTCTGAGAGGTTCCATGGAGGCAGTTATGTATTATACATCTGCCCAAACCTATGGAAAGTCCCTAAGTAGAAGTGGACTCTTCGTGCAAACTGTGGATAATTGACAGTAAGGATGCGTGAGGGTAGCATCGTCAGTTAATAACAAGTGTTCTAATCCTGCTGGCTTGACAGGACAAGGAAGGCTATGT
>NC_034598.1:78352898-78371307 GCF_900095145.1 Mus pahari | reverse complement strand
CACACACACACACGCGCACACACACGCACACACACATGCACACACGCACATACACACACACACACTTTTAAGGTAGCTTCTTGGAAGCTGCCACAGGATGTAATACCAGAGCTTCCTACAGGGGAGTCTGTCAAATGAAACCCACTACTGTGCACAGTCAAACGCCCCTCCAGAAATCTGGGTCTGCATCCACACCAGCCAATCAGAGGACAGTCACTGCAGGGACGGGTAGAGTTTCATCCTTCAGGACTTATCTCCCAAGGCTTAGAGTCACTGAGATGCATTTTTTTTTTTTTTTTTTAAGTTTTAGTTTTTTGAAACAGGGATTCTCTGTATAGCCCTAGCTATCCTGGAACTCACTCTGTAGACCAGGAGATGCATCTTTGAGCTTGAGTCGTAGGCAGGGACCATGCTGATGAAGTTGGTTGAGCCCCCTCTTCTGTGACTGCTGATACCTTGCTATATCACACAGATCAACCTCAAAGTCTGGGCTTTATATCCTGGGACCACTGTTGGCTTTTTCCCTAAGCCAGTATTAACTCTGAGTTGAGACGGTAGTCCTAGACTCCATGTTGATGCTCTTCCTGGTTCCTGATCAAGGCAGAAGACATTCAGTACTAGTAATGTCTAGTAATGTAACTCAAAAGTCTGCCAGCCAAGAACCAAGGTGTCTGTCCTGAAGGCTCACACCCGGTCCTTCCAATCTGTCACCTTCCACATGCTACCCCCGTAATATAATGTCTTACAACCTGTTCCTGCTGCTGCAACAGCAACGCTCTCTCCAGTGGTGGTCCAATGCTTCCGCACATGAACACTGTCTGTGGTCCAGTGCTTCTGCACACAGTCACTGTCAGTGGTCCAGTCACACATAGCACAGGATTATTTTCACTCCTTCTACATTTTGGTTTTATGCACCTGCTCCCTGTCTCGTCGTCATGCCCTGTGTCGTATTCTTTGCTGTGTATTGTAACACTTTTGACCCATGGCTCCCCTGTTTCCCTAGCCTGGATGTAGTCTTCTTGTTCAATTCTTTTTAATCTTCATCTTTCCTCTACCCCTCTCCTGTTTATTTTGGAGTATATGATTATACTCCATTATATTAGAGATGAATATGTTAAGGGGGAATATTAAATATGTGATGTCTATGTCTTGGATGCAGGGTGACCAGCCTCAGTTCTCCCCTGGCATTGACATATGCCTAAGGCATACAGAACATGTAACTCTCTGGCATTTGTGTAAGAAAGATCAGTGTGGCATGTATTTGGACACAGCAGTGTGCAGGAAACCATTTAAGCTTTGTGCTTTTCTTGTTTTATGTGTGTGTATGTGTGTGTGTGTGTGTGTGTGTATAGGCCAAAGGTATGTGTGCACGTATAGGCCAAAGGTCAACAGTAAGTGGTGTCTTTTTAATTACTCTCCACCTTACAGTAGAAACAGGGTCTCTCACTGAATCTAGAACTCACTAGTTCCTCGAAACTAGCTGTCCAGAGAGCCTCGGGGACCCTCTTGTCTCCACCTCCTCAACACCAATTACAAGGTGTGCTGCCACACCCATCCTTTTATATGGTTGCTGGGCCTTGAACTCAGATCTTCAGACCTTCCCCGGGCAAGCACTGAGCCAACTGAGCCATTTCCTTAGTCACGAGCTTTGTTGTGTTCTTGGTGTGGAGAAGCAAAACTATACTTTAAAAGCATTTCTCCAGCCCAGTGTAAGCTTTTTATATTCTAGCAAGTTGACTATGTGCTGTACCGTAGTGGGAAAGAAAAAGGTACCAGAGAAGCTTCAGTGTGCACTGGGGAAATGGAGAAGAATTCATATTAACAAACACGGGGTTTCTCTCCTTCACCGTAAGCTTTGGAAACACCAGGTTTCCCTTATTACATTACATGCCTTCAGCTCACTGTTATGCGGTAAGAGCACATTGCAAGATCTTAGACACGAATGAAGAAAAGGCCAAACCCAAATGGAAGTGTGTCTGACAGTCATAGGGGCGGGGGATCCTCAGGAATGGCTTTCCTGTTGTCCAACAGAAAGCCACCTTCTGAGTTAGACTTCATTGAAATCTGCCTTTGATGAAGACAATACTTAGTCTCAAAGCTAAGCACATTAGTGTCTTATTTCTAAGATGTACAGAAATGGAGCCTTTTAATGTCTAACTAAAAATACCCACGCTGAATGTTCTATTGGGTGAAAATTTGGCATCTCTTTCCTTGGAAATTTTCATTTTATTATTATATGTGGATGAGTGTTTGAGCTGCAGGTATGTGTACGCACCCTGTGCATTTCTGGTGTGGGAGGGGGTCAGAAGATTCCCCCAACACAGGAGATACAGAGGAGCGAACTGCAAGCTGTCCTGTGGGTGTTGAAAACCGAACCTGAGTCCTCAGCGAGAGCAACAAGTGCTCTTAGCCACCGAACCAACTCTCCAGCATCTTAATATTTGAAAAAAAAAATGTATTGTTAACTAGATTTCTGACCTTGGGATTTTAGTTTTTGATAGAACATAACTTAGATATAGCCAAGATTTCTGTAAGAGGGGTGATACCATTTGCATTCCCTTTGTCTGTGTGCCCGCATTTATTCCCTGAGATGTGTTGGGATGTATTAAAGTTCTTTCTCCATTTGTCAGTTCTCAGTTTTTAGGTACCAGATAGGACTTGCCGCCTCTAATTTAAAATTACAAGTGTCTTATCCCTTCATCTTCGGTCACTGCGCCTGCAGCTGGAAGAGCATTCCTCTTCTAGCTGCAGATCTTTCTGATCTTCCTGCTCTGAGGCAGGGTTCCACTGCTGCCTGCCCTATCACAGGACTAGGCAGACTGCCCACAAACTCCATTTTCACCTTGGTGCTGTCGCCAAGGCTTTGCTTGGAGCTTTGTATCCAAGGTATTGCTAGTCCCACCTAGAATTCCTCTTATCTTTGAGTCCTAAGGTCACTGTCCCTCTTCCTTTGAAGTCATAAGATCCTAGGCCCAGTGTCCTTCCTGCTTTAGGTGGGTAACTCCCTCCCTCCCTCCTTCCCTTCCTCCCTTCTTCCCTTCCTCTCTCCATCCATCCCTACTTCCCTCCCTTACTCTCTCCTTCCCTCCCTCTCTTTCTTCCTTTTTTCTTCCTTCCTCCCTCACTAGCCTCCCCTTCACATCCTTTCTTTGGAGTCAGGTTCTTAGTAAATGTCCCAGGCTGCCCTGAAGCTCACCATGTAACCCAGGTTTTCTTCGAACCCACAGAAATCCTTCTGCCTCGTCCTCCCAGTCACTTTACATGTTCTTTCCTATCGCTCATTTTAGTTTACATTATTGAAAGCCCACTCTTCCTTCCTAAGCTGAGGCAAACCTGAATGCTTCCTGTCTTTTCTCTGGGGTGGCATGTAAATCTGTGTGACCATTGTGGCCTACACAGAGTCAAAACAGAGTGAGGATGGTGGGTGTCTATTCTCGCTACCATACACTTGGTGCCGACTCCCTTCTCTGTTTCTTTGGATCTTGGTTCAGATGGGTCTTGCCACACATACTCACTAACATTGTGTGAAGGACTCAGATTCAGCAAAACTGTGCTGTCCTTGCATGCACAATGCTTCGGATTTGTAGGTGGTGCTGGGAAGCAGGGAAGTTCAGCACCTAAGCATCTCTCTCTCTCTCTCTCTCTCTCTCTCTCTCTCTCTCTCTCTCTCTCTCTCTTTGAATTTGTAGGTTGTGCTAGGAAATAGGGGAGTTCACCCAGCATCTAGCTTCCCCCCCCCCCATTATTCTCAGGAGCATGAGACCATTCTGTTAGGTCAGTGGGGCTTCCTCTCACAGAACACACTGATATCCACCTCCCTTGAGGATTGCTTGAGGTCGCTATCATTAGAGCCCCTCCCCTATTCAGGACCCTGACATTTCCCTTTCCCTCCACGCACAGAGAGCCTTCTTAGGACCCATCTACAGATATCTAAGTTCATGTTTGTTCTGACTCTTGCTTCTCACCCTCTGAGGAAGTGATGGTTAGTGAACTGTGAGGTGAGGGGATGTGGGAGGAGTCGCATGGGAACTCTTTTCTAACCCCATCCTGTTGTCTCTGGGTTCTGTTAGAGTGAGGCTTTTGAAACTCAAAAACCTCTGCTACGGATATACTAAAATTGGGCGGAAGGCGTTTTAAGTGGGAAATGGTACTCCTGGTTTAAGATGCCATCCTGCTGAACTAATGCTCGCTCAGTCTTAAAGTAGAGCGTGTCTTTTCCACCTCCAGGTAGGCTGTGACCTTATACTTTTGTTAACTCTTCAAATCAGGGGTGCTCCACCTTCCTGATGCTGCAACCCTTTAATATAGTTCCTCATGTTGTGGTGACCCTTGACCATAAAAGTCTTTCTGTTGCAACTTCATAGGTGTACTTTTGCTACTGTTTTGCATTGGAATGTAAATATCTGACATACAGAAAATCTGATGTGTGACCCCTATGGAAGAGTCATTCAACCCCCCCAAAGGGCCACAACGTACAGGTTGCAAACAGCTTCTCTAAATCATGATGTAAACCCAGAAAAATAACAAGAGGAAGGGCTACTAACCTGAACATATACAATGAGAATGTTGATTAACAGAAGAAATTATGTGAATTGAAATGCATACCTTTGGCACTAAATAAAAGCATGTCTAGTGTCCCATAAAGTCACAGTGACGAGGAGAGAGAAATATCTTACTGATCGATGAACCAGCTAGTTAGTCACACCATTAATGCTAAAAGCTTTCTCTGTTCAAATGTTTGCCACATGCCAAACACAAGCCAGTTTTCCCAATCACACTACAAAGTGTGGTGTTACGTATTCCCTCCATTTGTTCTTAAAGAAAACAACCTCGGGACATGGAGATAATGTGTGCTGCACCAAACCCAACTGTGGCAGAAGGTGGAAGCTGGTCACAGGCTTATTTGACCTCAAATCCTTAATGCGTTCCTGTGATCCATCCTATGTAACCAATGTTGTCTGAATTATTAGATTCTTAAGCTGTGGGATCCAATATAAGGTATTTGTGTATCTATATGCCTGTGTGCGTGTATGCATGTACAAAGTTATACCCAAATGTAAAAAGCAAAACAAGCAAAACCCTATTTTAAGAATTCCCCAATAGGGCTGGTGAGATGGCTCAGCAATTCCCAGCAACCACATTATGGCTGCTCACAACTCTCTGTACAGCTACAGTGTGCTCATGTACATTAAATAAATAAGTAAATCTTAAAAAGGAATTCCCCAGTGATATCAAACTTGGAAGGTACTCAAGTCTCTTGTATAAAATGGTATAATAATTCCATATAACCTAGGCATTGCCTTCTGTGTATTCTAAAGCATAGCTAGATTACGAACAACACCTGATATGGTATGAGTGTCTTATAAATACTTTTCATAGTGTATTATTAAGGGGATAATGACACGAAAAGAATCTATCTATGTTGTATGTGTGTATGTGTGTACATGCCTATTCATGCATATATATGTACATGTGTGTTTGTGTGTGTGTTTATGTTCAGTAAATCCCTTTATTATCTGGGGAATTGAATGTGGTTTGCAACCATCGTAGAGGAAAGACTAACTATATCACTTTTGCTTATTACTGTTAGAATCTGGGTGCTGTCATTTTCTATGAAGCCTACTGATTCATTTAATATATTTTTTATTGAAAAATTATTTTTATTCCATGTACTATGATCATTATTTTCTCCCCTCATCTTCTCTCAGATCCTCCCAACCACCCCATTCGTCCATCTTCTAATCTTCTTCTCACCTCACTTATTAATAAACGGAGGCTGTGGTCTTGTATTCTTGGTATGTATAAACCAAACATTGAACTTCTCAGGCCTTTTGGGAATGGAGGAAAAAAAAAGAAAGAAAGAAAGAAAGAATGTTTGTGTGAATTCTGTGGGGATAAATGTTTGCTCTCTACATTGCTTGGCAAGATGCTGGCAGTATTTTTTTTTTTTTTTTTTGCAAATAAGATATGCTTGTTTATATTTTTCCCTCAGGGCTTAACATTCTCATATATCTAAAAGCCCTCTGCAGGAAGATGGAGAAATGCAATACATTTTTACAATAAGACATTGTCCCTATTTCCCAGGTAAATTCAATGCACCTTCTGTTGGGCGTTTGGAATCCAAGGAGCAACATGGAGTGTTTTCTAGCAGGACCTGAATGAATGTATTTATAATGGACTAGCAGAGCTATGGAAACCTGAAATATTAATATGAGGAAAAGGTGACAAAAAAGACAGAATTAAGAGTTCATTCTGTGTTGAGTCATTTACAGATGGTGACACGAAACACCTTAAACACAGGTAAACGAGCTAGGTGTTTCCAGAAGCCACGCCCAAACCCTGTCTACTTCTGGAAGGAATTCCCATTGGATTCTGTCAATATCTCACTTTGCTCTTGTTGGGAGGCGTGTTTCTGAGGGCATCATTAAAACTGTGCAATGAGGGTTTAGGAGTGTGGCTCTGTAGTGAAGTGCTCACCCAGCAAGCACGAGGTTCTGGGTTCTATCCAAGCACTGCAAAAATCACCAGACCCCAAAAGAGCTCAAGGTTTATTGGAAAAACATTTGTTCAAGAATTCTTAGTAAAGGTATATTTCAGAGCACTTGTTGCCTTATGTCTTCTCAATTTTCAGTTACTTTTTATAGGACAAGGACTTTTAAATAGCTATGAGAACCACACTGAATTGTGTGGTGTGTGTGTGTATGTTTGTGTATGTATATGTGTGTATGTGTGTGTATATGTGCGTATATATGTGCATGTGTGTATATGTGTGTACGTGTATGCATGTGTGTATGTGTGTATGTGTATGTATGTGTGTATTGTATATGTGTCTGTGTGTCTATGCATGTATGTGTGTGTGTGTGTGTGTGCAGTATCAATTTCCTTTAATTTATTTTAATAAATTGCCAGGCAGTGGTGTTGTGCACCTTTAGTCCCAGAACTTTGAAGGCAGAGGCAGGAGGGTCTCTGAGTTTGAGACTAGCCTGGTCTACAGAGTGAGTTCCAGACAGCCAGGGTGACAAAGAAACCCTTTCTGGACCCCTCTTCTCCCAAACCTCTATAAATAAAATTCTTATGAATCTTTAGTTTTATGTGCATGCATATTTTGCAGTGTGTGTGTATGCACACATGTGTCTTTTGAACACCTTAACTATTGTTATATAAACTCAGTAATTCTACACTGTGGCTACCGAATGCAAAGAGCAGAGCTACCGAATGCAAAGAGCAGATCCCCTGGTGTCATGAGGACCAAGTGGACCAGGCTTGGCTGGGCAGAGTGGTAGGAGGAAAAGAAAAAGGTAGCTCATGATCTCAAAAGTTCTTTGAGCTTTCCATATCCTCTCATATGCATTCTTAATGAACACCTTTTGATCACTTCCCATTCATTTACTTTAATTTTCTACTTTATTGACTCCTTTATTTGTTCATGTAGGAATTGTCATTGTCTATCTGTTCGGAGTCATATTCTTTTGAAAATCTTATCGATTGCAGTTTCTATCTCCTAAAGGAAATTCATAAATTGTAAGTCTTCAGAACATTCAGGATTCTGGGGTCCCAGAAGTGCATCATTGGACCTCTGGTTAGGATACAGATGCCTTTTTGGTGGTGATGGTGGCCTTTAATTCCAACACTCTGGGAGGCAGAGACAGGCAGATCTCTGTGAGTTCTAGACCTGCCTGGTCTACATAGCGAGTTCTAGGACAGCCAGGAAAAACTACACATAAAGAAAAGCTGTCTCAAAGAATCAGAAAATAAAAATAATAAATAGGTAAAAGAAACACTTGTGTGATGTTTTC
Source organism: Mus pahari (assembly GCF_900095145.1). Classification (NCBI taxonomy): domain Eukaryota; kingdom Metazoa; phylum Chordata; class Mammalia; order Rodentia; family Muridae; genus Mus; species Mus pahari. Next base: position 78,363,511 of record NC_034598.1, on the reverse strand, counting down.
TATCTTGAACACTAGCCACTTTTTTTCTTATGATACCTTGTATTGACAATTTCGTTTATAGCTTTCGTTTCTCCTGTTGATTTTAAAAATGTTCTTGCTGTAACAAAGCCTAAATGTGTGAAGTGTGCAAGTTTATTTGGCCAGTAGTTAGGAAAAAAAATGCTGGTTGATAAAGCTAAAATCTTATTTCAGGACATTGGCTTTCAATTAGTAATTGTGTATGGAAAAAATTCTTAGGATAGTCAGAAAACTGACTCTTTTTCCCAATGTCCACATCTTCATTCCTAGAACCTATAATTTGAGGTTTATTATCATTGTATGGCAAGAGATACTTTGAAAATATGATTAAGTTTAAGGACTATGAAGCATGGTGACAGTTTATGGCTCTGAAGTCGCAGAGAGTTCATAGACAGGGCAGCTAATATACAAGAAAGGAAGAAAGGGAGAAAGGAAGAGAGAAAGAAAGAAGAAAGGGAGAGGAGAGAGAGAGAGAAAGAGAGAGAGAGAGAGAGAGAGAGAGAGAGAGAGAGAGAGAGAGAAGTAAAGTAAATTATTCTGTAGGTCATTCAGAAAAATCCAAGTCCAACTAACCCCTTCATTTCATTTTAACTTAGAACTTTCTGTTGTTAATCTTCTAAGTTTAGATCCTATAAGGTATATGGTAAGTGCAATCGATACTGCAATAGGAGATGATATTCTGTTTTCAAAAGCATAAAATGATAAAGTAAATATATGTAAAATTTAAAAGTAATTCTTGATTTTAAAAGATGCTGTTGAAGGAGGGAAGGCTTGGGGTGGATTGGTGGAGTCTCTTTCTCGTTATCTAGAATTACCTGAGTGGAATCTCAGTGAGGGACTGTCAAGATCAAGTTTGCTTTCAGTTATGTTTGTGGGAGAATATCTTCGTTATATTAATTGAGCTCTGCCCATTGTGGGTAGCACCATTCCCTAGGCAGAGGAGCCTGAACAGCAGAGAAAGTTGAGCACTCGCCTATATGCGTTAATTAATCTATCATTCCTCTTGACTATGTATGCCCTGTGATTAGATGATTCAAATTCTTGCTTCCTGATTTCTACACAACAATAGACTATAACCTAGGACTGTGGGTCAAACTACGTTTTTTCCTTTAAATTGCTTTTGTTAGGGTGTTTTATGATAGCAACAAGAAAGGAAACTAACTCATAGGGCAACTAAGATAATAATAATAAAAAATGGTATTTAGATTTAAAAAGGATAAGGAAAACCTTCTTCTTCTTCTTCTTCTTCTTCTTCTTCTTCTTCTTCTTCTTCTTCTTCTTCTTCTTCTTCTTCTTCTTCTTCTTCTTCTTCTTCTTCTTCTNCTTCTTCTTCTTCTTCTTCTTCTTCTTCTTCTTCTTCTTCTTCTTCTTCTTCTTCTTCTTCTTCTTCTTCTTCTTCTTCTTCTTCTTCTTTTGTGATGTTCTGAAACTTGCTATGTAGACCAGGCTGGCATGAAATTCACAAGGGATCCTCCTGTCTCTGCCTCCCAATCTTCTGGAATTAAAGTATGTACCACCACACCCAGGTGAAGCCCATTCCTTTAAAATAAGAAAAAATATTAATAAATAGAGACGATACCAGTGAATCCTCCCGTGGTTCTTGAGTTGAGAGTGAGAAATATGAGTGTATTAAATATTTAAGAAGACTGAGCTAAGAGATTCTCTGGATTGTTTTCACTTCCGCCTCCATAGGTGAGTTTATATGTTTCTTAATTTATTGCTTCCAGCTTGAAAGGCTTATTTTGTAAAACAGCAGCCAGCTGCCTTTACATTGTCCAAACCCATCCCTGGCACCCAGGTCATCCACAGTAGGTGATGAAAGGCATGTAATGCCACTAAGTAATACTTTCCGTAATCGCCACGGGATATTTTTGTGTAATTCAGGTTTGTCTTGTTCAGGGTTGAAATAGCAAGTTTACTTGCAGTCTTCCACATTATAAAAATGTAGCTAGTTCTTCTTAGAAGTATTTTGAGCTGTAACTATGAATATTTCACTTGAACCAAGTGGGAAAATATGCATGTCATTCACGTAATACTGCTTTTCCTCTATTTAAATTTTTCCAAGCTATGTATCTGATGATTAGTTTTTAGCTTAAAATATCTATCTATCTATCTATCTATCTATCTATCTATCTATCTATCATCTATCTATCTATCTATCTATCTATCTATCTGCCTATTACCTATCCATCCATCTATCTGAAGGAATGTAGGGGAAACAAAAAGGAAAGGATGCTGAAAGGTCACCTCTTTTTTTTTTAAGTGTACTGTGTGTAAGGCATTCTGAGCAGATAACTGTATATGCTGGGAATGGAAATGGAACTCTTTCTCCTAAGGGAGCCTTAAATATACTTCAGTTAGCTCATTTACATAAGTCATTTACATTGATTTCCAAGAAACATCCTAGGTTTTCAAATAACCCTTGACTTAACGAACCCCCTTTCCCTCTCTTTCTCTTTCTCTTATATATTATTCATTCAACTCCTATTCAGTGTCTATTCTGGGAACGGTCCTCAGCAAGGTGCTATGAGAATCCGAGAGAAATAAAGTGTACACTCCTACCTCAAAGAAATAATGCTTTTCCAGAGAAGCCATGGTGTGAGCTTAAGGAAAGGTTAAATGGCTATCTAAGATGTGTTTACGAGACACCATGCATTGAAGGGCTAATGAAGGATAATAATAGATAATTGTGAGTCATGCCGATGATAGAATAGGCAGCTGTCAAGCATCTTTTGTGCACCAGGATGCTTGCCTATGTTATCTTTTAAAATTCTCAACAAATCTTGAAAGGGTTATTTTTATCCTCATTTAGGTAATTATAAAATAAATACTTGCCGACTAACTGTTGAGGGCAGTGATGGAGACCCCCATTAGCTGCTGGCTTTGTGATTGTACCTGAGATATGTTCACTCTAGATTCTCCTAGATTGTTCCAGAGCCCTTCCCATGGCATGCCTCACGTGAGATGCTGTGGGTGCTCCCAGGGCATGTGCAAGGAGTTATTACTCGCTCTGAGATACTCTTTATTTTCCCAACTCTATGAGTGACGCAGAATTTTCTCCAAGCTATGTGTCTGAGGGTTTCAGCTTTTAAATATCATCACGTATTGACAAAGACTTTCCCTGACTAAATTTTAGCCAGGCTCCTTTGAATCCTCTTTAATAGGTCTCAGCCATTTCCCATGAGTCAGTTTTAGCAAATAATCCCTTGAAGTCAATTTATATTCAAAGTTGAACTTTCTTTATTGAGGCAACTGTCTCCAGTAATAATATTATTTGTTGTTTTAAGTAAATTTCCTATACACATTTCTTTCTTAAAAAATATTTTGTTTAGCTTTTTTTTTTTCATATTTTATTTCCCTTGTTTTAGAGACAGGGTTTCATGTATCCCAGACTGGCCATGAACCTTTATGTAGTTGAGGATGACCTTGAACTTCAGATCCTTTAGCTTCCACTTCCCCAGTGCTGGGAATACCAGTTCACATCACACCATCTGGCTTATGGTTTACTGGGGACCAGAACCTCATCAGACACTACAACTGAGCTAAAACTCAAGCCTTCCATTTGTTTGAACCAAGTCGTCTGTACATTGACCTTCCTAGACAGTCATTTGAACTCATCTTTGTGGCACACTCCTGTGCTGTGTCATTTACTACATCAAAATGTAACACCGCCGTTTAACATATGTGCTTAATTAGGAAGACTCTTGGTGTTTGGTGGCTGAAATGTGTTTCAATTAAAGGGTGTAGAAACAAATATTTAATGTACTAGAGTTGCCCAATATGTTTGTCTTGTGTTAGCCTGCAAGCTTACATTACTTCCTTTGTGTCCTTTGCAAACATGGGCTGAGAGTTGATACTTTGCCCCTCTTCAATACACTGCCCATGGAGATGCCAAAGGGGCTTGAAGTCTATTACTCTGGTAATGAAGACCTTGGTTGTGGTTCATTATTAATTTAATTGGATGTAGAATCATCTAAGAGATTTCCATCAAGGTTTCACAGAGGAAGGAGGAGCCACAGTGAATATGGCTGGTACCAGACAGTCAACTGGAATCTCTGAACTAAAGTTGATTATCAGTACCCTCTTCCTGCTTCTTGGTCCATCCAGATGTTAAGCAAGCAGCTCTATGCTTCTGCTTGAATACCTTCAAAATGCAGCTGCTGACCCAACCATGAAGGACTGAACTCTCAGGCCACAATATGCCATTTCCCTTAAGTTGCTTCTTGTTAGGTATGTCATCAAAGCAAGAGAAAAGTAAGTGATGTGTTAGGTGACTTGTGGGGATTTTAAAATATTCATGAATGAGATGTATTGGTCACCTTCACCCCATGAGAAAAATATTCACGAGAAGTAATTTGAAAGAAAGAATTTATTTTGGTACATAGTCTCAGAAATGTTTGGCCCCATCAATCATTATCTATAGGCAGCCAGATGGGACATCTTGGTGGGAAGTGCCTAGCAGAGCAAAATTTTTTCCCCTTATGGTGATTGGGAAGCAGAAAGTGATAAGAAGAGATGAGGGACAAGATACAGCTTTCAAAGGCATGCCCCAAAGACCAACTTCCTCTAAACGATCCTATCTCCTAATAGCTCATTCATCAATGAACCAATAATGGGTTAATCTATTGATAGAGCCAGTACTTTCATGATTCTGTCATCTCTGAATAGCATCACCAGTTGGGAATAAAACTTCAGCACATAAACATTTGGGCTCATGTTACACCTGACCTATATAGCATCAGGCATAGCCCATTCAGTTGGGACTGCTGTGGCCATTATGCTCGGAGAGGAAGAACATGTTAGACACCAAAGCTGGAAAGAAGACTTCAAACGAGTGTGGTGTTGCTGCTTGTAAGACATGATTGCATGATGTGTACAATGAAGGCCATGCCTGGAACAGATCAAGAAGTTCAGGTCTGAGCAGCAACCTGTCCTCTGCTATGGTATCCACACTAACTTCACTTCGACTCCAGTAAGAGCAAGCTTGATTTGGAAGTTCCTGAAAAGCATTTCACCTAGAGGCTGCCTGTCTATGCCTGCCTGCCTTCTCTTCCCTTTCTATTTTTGATGGGGGAGAGGGTTACTCTATGACCCCCATGCTGGGTTTGGATTTTTTTTTTTTAATCTTCATGCCTGAGACGCCTAAGTGTTAGGATTCTAGTGTTTGATCATACTTAGTGTTGAGGCTCTTTTTAAATGGTTTATGTTTGTTTGACCACTATCAATTGAGGGGAAAAAGCATGAATTTTGCAATTCTTTTGGTCAACTAGTTATTTCTTTGATATTTGAACAGGGGACATCCAATTCCTGAACACATACGTGAAATTCTGGATAAAATATTGAAGAGGATTTTTGGTTTCATAACTGTTGAGTTCTGATTATATATATAATATATAACATATAAAATATAATATATAATATATAGAATAACATATAACATATAATATATAATATATAAAATAACATCTAGCATATAATATATAATGTGTGATATAATATGTAATATGTAATATATAATATATAATGTATAATGAATGTATAATGTATATATACTGATATAGTGTGTTCCCACTGATGAATCAGCCCCTAGTCATTCCGCAGTTCCATTAAAGACTTTTTTCTCTTTCATAGTTTGCTTTTGTGTTTCATTTGCATTTATTTTTGTCCTGCACACATCTCTCTTCTTTGTGTTCCTATATTAACATATTCCCCAGGAGAGCTGGAGTGAGAAGAAAAAGAGAACAAAGGAATGAATTGTTGAATTGAATCAATCAAAGTGCCTCCACTCTTTTCACTGGAATTAATACCAAAGGTGGAGCATAGAGTGAAGCAAGGAGCTGGAACTTTAGCAGAGATGGGAGAATGTGGGTATAAGTCTTTCCTGGAGTTACTGAGCTGTCTAAATCACTCTGTGTAGATATACAACAGCTTGACATGTGTCCATTCAAGTCCTAAGATACTTCCCTTTGAGAAAAGATTGGAGATTGGAATATAGTAGCTTCTAGGTTTAGTGAGTTAATCCAACACATTTGTGGCATGCCTTTTATACATTGTTAACTGTTTCTTTTCCTGGGGAGAGAATTTTAAGCGATTGCTTCATAGAGGATGCATGGGTAGTGAGTGGAGTCAGACATTCACCAGGGAAATCAGTGAGCACAGCTATTTCTTTAAGAGTTGTTTTGAGTGCATTTATTTGTGTGTGTATGTGCACAGGGGTCATGGGATACTCATAGACAGCAGAAGATAGCCTTGAGAGTCAGTTCTTCCTTTTTTCCTTATGGGTCCAAAGGATTGAACCCAGCTCATCAGGTCTGCAGTAAATGCTATCACCTGCTGAGCCATCCTCTAGCTCCAAATACGGGTGATTTCTGGCATTATTACCAAGGAGATAAACTTAAGGGTTACGACTAAAAGTGTTGAAGGCAAGGCAGAAGTGGAACATTCCTAACACGGACTGGAATGGTGAAAAACAGAAGCAGCAGACAAGGGTGGCTTTGGCCTTGTCTTCCTCAGGAACTCTGACATTACTAGGAGGCCAGAGTCCTCCAGTCAGCTGCTGTTTTGTATCTAGGGAAATATATGTCTCCCAGACAACATGTCACTGTCTAAGGGCAATGAAGGAGACTAGACCCCTGTTCTCTTTTGTCATCTTTGCTATTTCACCTCTCGGTCTCTTCCCTCCGCTAGAAAAATCTTGTCATTAAGGGAAAGCTGTGTTCACAGCCTCCACGGAAATGCTGAACAGAAACATTGGTACCTGTTGTGTCTAGAAGGTTTGGACCTTCTAGAGACTGCTAATCTTCTTTTCTGGATCATTCATTCAGTTCACATCTTTGCTCTGCCTCCAATTTATTAGATGTGTGTGTTGGAGACCCCGTGCAAGATAGTTGTTATTCTGTAACTGTATTTCCTTGTGTACCATAGAGGTCACTGTAGACTCAACATCATGATTTTATTTTTAGGAGAATATGGGTGATATATTTGAGTATTAACAGTGTTTGGCATGAAATCATCAGTCAACAGGTATTTAATATTCTTTATTTTCTCCTACAGTAACTTGTTTGGAGGAGACTTTGATTGTCAAATATCAGAAGGGTTAGGAGAGAACACCCAGATTAGCCTCTCCTGTTCCACAAGTTCTGTCTATTGATTAGCTGTCCCATGAGACATGGAGATGGACGAGGTAGGGAATAGATGGAAATTTTCTCCTTGGAAAAAGCAACATGATGACCCCAGAGGAAAGCAATGGACAGATTTGCTTTTTGACCTGTATTAGAACTGATAGTTGAAAACCCTAAGACATCCTGGTACTTGGAGATGTGTGTGTGTGTGTGTGTGTGTGTGTGTGTGTGTGTGTGTGTATGTTTGTGTGCATATGTGTATGTGTGCATGTGCATGTGTATGTGTATATGGCATCGTAACCTTGCCTGCTGAAGCAGACTCCTAAGGGATCATTCAGACCTCATCACTGGCGCCTGCTAGAAGGCTTATTAGAAAACATAGAGACAAACCTTTAAGAGTAGTAATGGCAAGATCCATTACCAGCCTGGATGGAGTATCTGAAACTGGCTTCACTCTGAAGCAAAGGCAGCCATTGAAGTGCCTGTCCATGTCCACTGAGGACAACCAGCCACTTGGCAAGTATCCCCTTTCAATAGTATGTATGTTACCTCCTGACAAAGGGTAACAGCATCCACGAGATTTTTCTAGAAGTGTTAAGTGCATTTACTTTTCTTATTGACAAATCAAGATGCCACATTTTAGAACACTATGCCTGTGTGGTAAGTTTTTTCCTATGAGGATCCGAGAGTCACTTCTGGCTTCTCGTGCTTTGATGTCAATTTTTGGGTTTCTTTGGTTCTCAGATCTGTCCTTCCCATGTCATACTCACTTGTGACTCTTTCTGCGCATGTGCATGATCCTCACCACCGACTCCCCAAGCTCTATGTAAGAGGGCCAGGATTTGCCGTAATGACCTTGTCATCAGCTAATCACCGGCATGGGTGATTTATCTAAGCAAAACTAATTCCACAACTTGTAAAGTTAAGGTTACCAACATATTTTAGGTTGGAGGAAGGGTCCTTTGTCATTTTTCTTCTCGTGCCTTGTGCACACTGTTTCCATGTGTAGTTATTACTAAGAGTAGTTTGTCATTTTCAGTGTAGTTTTCTAAAACTGTCCAGTTACATACGGGACTTGCAAAAAAGATCTACAAATGCAACTCACTTTGGTCATGAGAAATTGATTCAAATCAGACAGTGCTTGGGAGAGTGAGAAAATAGGAGCTGCTTGGTGTTGTCACTGGTTATTTCAGGATTCTTTATGACAGTTCCAAAACCTGCAGGTAAGTGCACTTACATGCATGTACTCGCCCCGTCCCGCCTCCCCAACACCCCAAGAGATGATTTCCTAAAAGACATCCTTACAAAGTCTGGAATAAGATGATGCCCTAGGTTCTCTGACATGGCAATAGCTTCCTTTGGGTTCCACTAGTTTTGTTTTTAACTGTTAAAAAGTTACACACACACACACACACACACACACACACACACACACACACTTGGTCATATGACTGTATTAAATGTGCCACCAGCTGTCTGCCAACAAGAGACCCAGAAGAGAAACTGTTATTGGCTTCCCCCAGAGAAACCTCCTTTATCTCAAAGAACTGAGTTGCCAGGTGGAATTGAGTAAACTCTGGGGTTGCAACATGACCAAGGCATAAAGTTCACCATCAACGTAAAACAGCCAGGCCAGTTCTGCTTTTTAAAGTCCTCTAAACTGACGGAACTGAGCAATCTAAACAAGGGCGAGGCCACGGCCCCGGGGGTGGGGGGGAGCGAAAGCTATGTTATATTGACAGCTAATGAGTGAACAACAGCTCTGTCATCTTTATGTGCAGAAGACAGCCTTGTTTATGTGTCCCCGAAGTTTGCTGTGAAATCCCGGCCAAGAAGGGAAAAGTTGTGTGGAAACTGCAAGAGGGGTGTTTGCTTCTTGCTGGGTTGCGTGATTCACAGGCTAACAGATTGAGGAAAGCTTTGCCGAGAGCAACAAGTTGACACTCCTTGTTTACTTAAGTAAAGATGCTCTAATACGAGCAAAGTTGAATGTTTTGGGTTTCAAGTCTAACGTAGAATGGGAGACAAAAACACCTAGACTGTCTGTTACGATGAAGTATTTCTAATCTGTGCATTTACCAGTGACCTTCTCTCCCTTGACCAATGTCATGCAGCCTATATTAGATACAGAGACATGATTAGATATCATTTCTTGGTCTAGTGTCTCACCAGTGCCCACCCATAGCTCAATATACCAGGATAAGATTCCTTAAGTGTCTCAAATGAATGAACTCTGAGATTTGTTCCCCCCCCCCCCCCGGTTAGTTTTTTCCAACCGGCTCACCAACAGCTTTTTACCAGAGCTGCTAATGATTAACTAAAGGAGTCGCTTGGATGGAAACTTTCAGACCTCTCCAGAGTGAGGCTTGCCAAGAGTGGTGCAGGGGGCAGCCAGAATAAGGAAGAGGAGTGCAAGCCAGGAGTCTGCAAAAACACACATGTGCAACTGAACGTCTTGGCTCCTGGACAGAAAGCACCGCGAGACACCGAAGCTCTTTCTCCCTGTGTATATTTACAGACTCCGGATCCAAACTCACAGCAGTGGACGATGCTCTGCGTTTTCTCAGTGGTGTTTACTTAATAAGCTTGTCAGTGACTGGCCACAGCCTCACCTCAATCACTGCCTCTATTTCAACCATCTTGACCTTCTAAGGGAGAGCCATGTAGTGGGTTTTGGAAGAGGATGAAGAGAAGTCTTTGGGGCGGGGATGGGTGGCCAGGGGCAGTGGTGGTTCATGGTGTTGGGACATAAAACACTCTGTGCATGGTATTTCTTTATAGATGTTGGCAATCAAAGAATGTTCCAGTTGAGTATGAAGACAGAAGAGAAGCAAGTTATCCATAACGTCTACCTCAAGCACTAATGATGCTTGCTATGTGCTGGTTGTGGGAAGGCTGCTATAGGGTCCTTTCATTTATTACTCCCTTCCTTTGATGAAGCTGGATCAGAGAGAAGTGCTAGGTCCCTGGAAAGTCCCCCTGGTTTTTGGCAGGCTCACAATCTCCCCCTACGGTCTTGTTAAACATAAGTCAGCCCCATCTAAATTTTAGAATATGAAATCAAAATACCCTGCTACAATGTGAACGATCAGCTCACTCCAATCTATCAGCTATTAAGACGTTGCCATGGCCACCCACACATTTCCCCAGCTCCTAGCACACAACAGGAGGGACTCAGTGATTTCTTCTTGAGCAAATGGGTGATAGGCTGCTTTGAAGACAATTACCCTTGACTTAGGTGACTTGCACCAACGTTGGCTGGTTGGATACTATGGCTTCATGTAGGGCATCTGTCTATGCACCACGTGCCATGTCATAAGGAAATGCTTGGTGTAAATACATAGGGTCAGATCGGGATTGCTTAGCCTGGTGTACTTGGGCAGAATGGGGGGGGGGACATGTGGTCAAGATTGGCAGAGAGAGAGAGAGAGAGAGAGAGAGAGAGAGAGAGAGAGAGAGAGAGAAAGATGGAGA
>NC_034598.1:78339871-78349876 GCF_900095145.1 Mus pahari | reverse complement strand
TAGTTTTCTATGTCTTCCCACACACATCTGTTTATCTGCAATATGATGCTTATACCTCCACATGTACCTCTCTGTGTGTGTGTGTGTGTGTGTGTGTGTGTGTGTATGTGTAGATAATTGTGAATATATGTAGCTCTTTTTTTTAAATGTACCTCCATTTACTTCTGCTGGTTCCAGGCCTCTGTTAACTGTTTGATCCTGCTGCCAAAGGAGCCAAAAGGTTGTGGATAAGGAAAGAGCTGTGTTCTAGAATAGATTTCAAGTTAGCCACGGATCTCCAAACCTCCCTTCTAAGCATTTTGACTGTGATATCTCCTACTGCTCAGTACTCAAGGCCTTTAGATATGTTTATTTGTCTTATTATGCTCTAAAGATTCCACACGTCTCCACACGTACCCTGCCCGTGTACTCTTTCTATAATAAGTAGCTAGAGAAGGCAGCAGCAGGCCTCACTGTTTATCAGAGAAGATAAGCAAGAACAAAAAGCAAAGACTTACTCAGGGATCATTGCTATTCACCCTGGCTGGTTTTCTTTCTTGTTTTGTTTTGTTTGTTTTTGTTTTTGTTTTTTTAAAACTAGAATGCTGTTGTAGTCTCTGGTGGTTCAGGACGGAACCATTTGATAGTTTAATGTGAGATGTAATGTTTGGCAAAGATCCTTCCTTATACTGGGATGTGTGTCATGCGTTCATGACTAAAGAGTATTGCTGTTTTATGGGTTTTCCCTCCTGCGAGTTTTTCAGAGTCTAAGGGAGAGCTGTCTCCCTAGCTCCCCCTCCCCCCCTATAAACCTGGACCTGAGGCAGGGCCAGAAAGTTTTAAGGAATTGAATTCCAGGGGTGGACTTCCTAGCAGGAGACAAGTTTCTCACTCCAAGGTCCAGCGTGTTCTTTGTTGGCAGCAGCAACGGAGAAGAGGCTATTTGCGGTGGAACTTTACTGTATTGAAGTAGACCGCCTTTCTCTTTCTTTTTGTACTTAAGAAAACCGGCTTACTTTTCCTTGTCATCAGAATGTCTCAGAATGGTAGAGGGTGCCACGGCAGCCTACATTAGAAACCTCTACTTGAAACTTCTTGCTAAATGCTCTCCCCCTCCACCCACCCTGAAATTACCAGTTGATTTAAGGGAAGGCAAGATTCTGTAAATGCCTGGACTCTATTTTATGTCCTACTTCTGTGTTCCCATGAACTTTGTTTCAGTGGCCTTGCCAGGAGGACTTTCCAGGGGTGGGGCTTTGTACTTGAGTCCTTGTGACAAGTCATTTATGCCCTGCATGTTTTGAGGGAGGAGGTGATGGCAGATAGGAACTTTTTTGCTTCAATAAGGGAGTGTGTCTAAATGCCTCTTTTTTTTTTTTTTTTTTTTTTTTTTTTTTCTGCACACACAGCTGGTAGTTCCCCGCTGACTGCTGTTTGTTTTGAAGTCACGTGGGTAAAGGGAGTTTCTGCCAATGTTTACTCATTACACATTCAAATATGACACCCTGACACCCATTCACTGAGCACGGCAGCGTTGCTATCCGCATCTCCTGCCAGAAACAGAAAGTTTATTTCCAGAATAAAAGTTGCTTTCTTGGCATATGCAGAAGGCTTGCTACTCATCGGGCGTAATTTGAAATGGCTCCTTTTTTAGACTAGTGAGGTTGTTTAATGATTTAATGCTTGCATTATTTAAGATGACCACTTGTCTGATCACACAAGAAACATTGCTTAATCAGTGCAAGGTACAAGGAAAGAAATCTCACAGCCCGGTTATACATTATCACAGTGATGTAATTAAAAGCTTTGTCTCCTCAGTGGGTTCCTCCCTGTGGAAGGACAACTCACTTTGGCTTATTTTATGTGGACAAGGCCGTGCAACTGGCTTTGCGGGGTGAGCTGAGAGAGGAAGCCACCATCTATCAGATGGCAGAGGGGCAGAGGGGTGGGGTGGGCTTGACTTGACAGTGCTCCTGGGTGCAGCTTGCAGACTGCGGGGGCGGGGGTTCAGAAGTAAATTTCACAAAGTGGGGTGCAGCCACTATGGATGCTGTACTTACTTTTCTTTTCGATTTAGTTTATAGGTTAGCATACAATGTAATGCATTTCATCACGGCATTTCTTACAGCTATGCCATTAGACCTTGCTCTCAACTCTTCTCCTCCCGCACTGCTGGGGTTGGAATTCGAGCTTTCTTACTGGGAGCCTGGAGATCTGAAGATCGTTTGTTCCCCTAAGAAAATATTGCTCATCTTGACTAATCAGAGTCGACACGGCAGAGACAAGAAAGCCAGGCTCAAATGGTGATTCTGTGAATCATCAGCGACATGAACTTGGTCATTCGATTTTCTTTCTCTCTCTCTCTGTCTTTTCTTTCTCTCTTTCTTTTCTTTCTTTCTCTCTCTCTCCCTCCCCCTCTCTCTTTCTCTTTCTTTTTCCTTCCTTCCTCCCTTCCCTCATTCCTTCCCTCCTCCCTCCCTTCCTCCCTTCCTCCTTCCTTCCTTCCTTCCCTCCTCCCTCCCTTCCTTCCTTCCTTCCTTCCTTCCTCCCTCCCTCCTCCCTCCTTCCTTCCTTCCTCCTTCCTGAGATAGGAGCTTGTTTTAAAGCCACACAGTACCTGATGACTTGTACTCTCTTATCAGCTCTAGCTGGCCTCCTACTTGGAGCCATCCTGTTGAGTGCCGAGACTGCAGACGTGCATACCTGCCCCGTCCAGCTTTGGGCATTTCTAAAGCCCGATTGAACTTTACAACTTAAATTTGATTTCCACGTGTGCATATTGAATATAATAGAATCATTATGGTTTAAATGTGTCCCCTACAGGTATATGTGTTTAGACACCTGGTTCCCAGCTGGTGGCTCCATTCTGGAATAGCTTAGAACCTTTAGGGGGCTAACCATTCTAGAGGAAGAGGTTAACTGGGAACAGGCCTTGAAGTTTGGGGTCCACTGCCTGTTCAGAGCTTCCGGGCTACAGCCTTGTACTGTGGCCTACACGACTTTCTGGCTGTGATGGACTCTATCTGCTCTTAAATGGAAGGCAACATAAACCCTTCCACGTAATCTGATTCTTGTCAGACCTATTAGGTGACAACAAAGGATAAAGTATTTACCCATATACCATCTACTTCCCATTGGTGGAGATGAAGAAAGGTGTCACCTAAGTGCCAGCGTACTTAGAAGGACCGCGCCCCTGTCTAACAGCAAGGCATTTTTGAAGATGAGGCTTTTTATGTTAGCGTAGGCGGTGAACTTAATTTCCCTGGCAGGGTCTTCTTTCTGTTCTCAGTCTCAGGAAGATCACCTGTTAGTTATTAGCTCGTTGGCTCCTGACAAACGTCTTTCCTACTTTCTAATGAGTCTTCTCAGGTGTATCGTTGTCAAGTTTCATAAGCAGCCAAGCACAGCTGACTGCATGCAGTGCTTGAGGGAGGCATGGCTGGCTGTGGAGCCATTCTACACACAAGCATCCAGCTTTGAGATGGAGGTATGTGGACACCTCGCTGGTCATACCCACCAGCCCGATTATCTTCTTAGAGTCACGAGTGCCTCTTGTTACAGCCAAACGGCTTCCAGAATCTGAGAGAATATTACAAAATTACTGAACATGCTGTTACTGACTTAACAAGGAAAAAATCAGGTACAGAAAGAACATTTAGATTTAGAAGCAGATAAAACCAGTGCAAAATAGATTTTCAGTAAATAAGTTTATGAATGAATGAAAAGGAAAATCAGTTGAAATCTTACCAATATTCCCACTATGTGATATTGTACTGACATTTATTGCCTTCAATCTCTGTTTCCTCATTTGTATCAAAACAAATAATCATCTTTTTTTTTTTTTTTTCCCCATGAAGTTTCTTTCTTCTTTTGTAGTGTTGGGGATTGAATCCAGGAACTTGTGGATTATTGGCAAGTGGATTATATCCCCAGCCCTCAAAAGATTTTCATTGAAGAATTAATGAAATGATGAGTAGAGGGAATTGATGGAAATATTTAATAAAGGTGAGCTAAATGTGACTCTTTATGCCATCAGCTTTGTCATGTCCTGGAGCAATTGGCCAGCATACAGAAAGAAAAAAAAAAAAAGAGGGCTTTGGGCTGTCTGAATGTTGGCTTTTTTTTTTTTTGGATAAGCCAACACTTCTTTGCCATAGAAGCAATTGCATCTGTGTGCAGGCAGGAAAACATGGAAATACAAAACGGACACACAAAAGCATCAGGGGCTCTGTTTTGGAAAAGATTTCCTACCCGAGGGAACTGTTAAGCCACCTCCCAAAGTCTGGCTTCTCCTTGACTTTTCCATCTCTCCTCAGTGGCCTTCATCTCTCTGAATAATGCCTGTGTTTTCCTCTTTAGTACTATAGCAGGTGCTTGGAAGGCCCTTCTGCAGGTGCGTCTCTGCACCCCCGACTTAGAACTTTATATGAGCAACAGGAAGGCAGGTGGGGGAACTTCTCAGTGATCCACATCAACAAAGGAGAGGCACAGCTCTGTCTGGCGAAATGCCTGCCGTATTCCTGACATCTTTTTGGTTATTTATCATTGCATTTAATCCTCACAGACACCCTCCAAGATAGGGGGTTTTATAGATTTATTTTTGAGGTTCTGGCTTTAAAGCAAGACCATTAAGGTACCAAAAAAGTGTAGGAATTTGCCCAAGGCTGTACAAGCCATAAGAGGCATGGCTGATAGACCGAACGCAGGTTTGTCTTATTTCAGGACCATGTTTGTTCCTCCCCTTGATTATTTGTCCCCGTTCCCTGACTATTCATGTACTCCATGTTGAGTTCAGCAAAGGTACCTGATAATCTGGTGTGCACTGAAGACAATCTACGGAACAGGGACCAGGTTCTCACACCAACAGTTCTTTACTATTTGGTCTTGGGTAGGTTACTCATGACCTCTGAGGCTTAACTGCTTGGTTATCATCTTTGTTGTTATTCTGTTGCTGTGATAAAACACCTCGGCCAAGGCCACTTATTAAAGAAAGCATGTAATTAGTCTTACACTTCTAGAGGGTTAGAGTCCGTTTTGAGAGAGGAGAGGCATGGTGGTGGCAGAAACAGCTGGGCGTTTACATCTCAAACTGCAAGCTGCAGGAGTGAGGGATGGAAGGAGAGAGGGAGGAAGCGGAGGAGAAGAGAGAGAGAGAGAGAGAGAGAGAGAGAGAGAGAGAGAGAGAGAGAGAGAAGCATTGGGAATGGAGGAAACTTTTGAAGCCTTAAAACCTGAACCCCATGACCGGTCCACCAACTGGGCACCAGTTATTCTAACATATGAGCATATAGGGGCCATTCTCATTCAAACCACCACATCAGCAACACAGAAAAACATCTCTTTCAGTTGACACCAATGTGAGAAATAGGAACGATGTTGTAGGGTAGCTCGCATAGAGGACTTATTCAGACTGTTGAATTAACTGGTCTTGTTGTCACTTAGTGTTAATCAATGAATCCAGGGGTGATAGACTTCCCAGATCCCAGTTGATAAATGTTAATCAGGCGGGGTGAGGCAGAGCTTACTCACATTTGGAAAGAAGCGCAAGGGGGAGACTGTCTTTCTGTAAGAGCAGGGATCACCAGTAGACTAGAGTTTCTATCTCTGTAGGAAGCAGATTTTCGTGTTCCTCAGCACTGTCTAGGACCTGAGACGTGGGCAGCACAAGGTTGATGTGCAAGAAAGCTTCTTGCTTAACTGAGTAGAAATGCTTCTCTTTCCAGCATTTATTTTTCCCTTTTTAATGTGAGAAAGCATTTAATAGCTTCATGGTCTCAGAGGGTTAGAGTCCACAATGTAGAGCAAAGGTACGGCAACGGGAATAGCTGAGGACTCAAATCTATAAGCCGGGGACAGAGAGCCCATTGGAAGTGGCTCTAGTATTTTGAAACCTCAAAGCCATGTTCATTCAAAACACCACATTCCACCTCTGACCTCCAGAGGCCCCTGACCATAATCACAGGGCAAAAGACATTTAGTCCAACTTCAATAGTCCCAGCAGTCTTTCAGTTTCAAAACTGCTCAAAAATCCAAAGTTCAAAGTCTCTCTGAAACGCAAAGCTACCTCTTAATTGTAACCCCTTCTGAGATTAAAAAAAAAAAAAATTAAAGCAGATTATATGTATAACACACAGCGGTACACAATATACGTTACCATTCCGAAAGGTAGGCATGGAGGCAGGGGGCACTGTGAGGAAATAGTGGGCCAAAGCAAGATGGAAGCACAGATGGGCAAACTCCTAATCCTGAACCTTCAACTCCGAAGTCAGAGGACCTATGTGGCTCCATCCTTCTGGCTTTGGTGAATGCAACATCTCGTTCTTGGTTCAACTTCTTCCATGCAGCGTTTCTTAGACAATATCCTATGTCTCTGGCACATCTAATATCTGGGAGTCTCCAACATACTTAAAGCTTCATCCAATGGCCTCTCAAGGTCTCCATGCCAGGACGACCCTGCCACATGCCCGATCTCAACAGCTCTTCTTAGCTGCAGAGGAAGATTCCACAAACCCTTTACTCATGTCACCTTCATGACTCAGAGCCATGTGGCCAACTCTGTCAAGTTCAGTCACCAATTTGGGGTGAATGCTGGGATGGGAATTTGAGGAACTATACAGGAGATGGAAGGTAATGCAAATAGTTACATATATACATATTTTTAATGAGGTAGTTAAAAACACATAGAAGACAGAAGGAACATGACATGACTGGAGAAACTCTGTGTTTCTGTTAATGAAATGACGTGGGATTAACACAAGATGGGAATTCTGAACCTGACAAGAAGATCAGTGGTCTCTAGTTCAAAGAAAAGCTGCTTTGATAATCAGGCAGTGATGAGGTCAGAAAGCATCCTCACTATACGTCAGTTATAGTGGCGATTCATCTGGTTGTGCTAAGGATCGAATGAGGTTGTCTACGATAAGGGCTTGACACGGTGAGTTCCTCCTTGGTGCATAGTAGGTACCACATTATTATTTATCATTTGGTGACACGGGTGAGCAATGGTCGCAGAAGCCACAGCGTGGAGGCCCTAGCGATAGACCAGGAGGACCACAGATGCTGACATCCATTATGCTCCAGTATGTAGAAAGCAGCAACCAGGCTGCTCAGAAGATCCTGAAATGCTGTGTCCCGGTAGCCTTCAGTCACTCCTTGTAACACTGAACTAAACTTGGGGACCATCGCACTGTGTAACAAACATCACGTTAAGAGCTAGGTAGAGTCCTAACTAGGTCATGGGGCCTCCTCATGCCCTGAGGTTAGCCCGTCTGTCTACTGTACCCAGAGGCTGTTCTGGGGATGAGGAGTAGTAGGGATAGCTAGGTCCTGGTTTTTATCCAAGTGGGGCTAAGTACCCTAACACAACTGCCAGCATGAGCAAGCTAGGATTATAAGGCTCCCCATACCCCCCTTGCCTCCAGCAGGCCATATAAGAAGAGGTGGAGGGCTATGGATTCTGAGCGATGAGTACTGCTTAAGTGATTTTATAATTTCACCATGCCAGTACTTAAATAACTCCAGCACAAGGAGGAAGGAGATAGAGTACAGGAGTCAGTCTTGTGGGAATTCGTGGGAGTTAGAGAGTTCACTGGTGACTTTCCGGAGGAGATGAGACTCCAGATTTTTTTTTTTAAATCCAGCTAATGAAATTGCAAAATGGACACCTAACTTCTCTCTCTCTCTCTCTCTCTCTCTCTCTCTCTCTATATATATATATATATATATATATATATATATATATATGCACACACACACACATATGTTGGATATCATATTTTGGAGCCATAAATTGAAGACACTCTTACACTTTGGTTTTTTTTTTTTATGTTTTTTTTATTAGATACTTTATTCACATTTCAAATGCTATCCCGAAAGTTCCCTATACCCTCCCCCAGCCCCTGCTCCCCTACCCTGCTCAGGGAGTACTGGTTAATTCATATTGTTGTTCCACCTATAGGGTTGCAGACCCCTTCAGCTCCTTGGGTACTTTCTCTAGCTCCTCCATTGGGGGCCCTGTGTTCCATCCAATAGCTGGCTGTGAGCATCCACTTCTGTGTTTGCCAGGCACTGGCATAGCCTCACAAGAGGCCGCTATATCAGGGTCCCTTCAGCAGAATCTTGCTGGCATGTGCATTAGTATCTAGGTTTGGCTGATGATGGGATGGATTCCCGGATGGGGTAGTCTCTGGATAGTCCATCCTTTCATATTAGCTCTAGATTTTGTCTCTGTATCTATATCCTTTCATGGGTATTTTGTTCCTTATTCTATCCACATGATGGTCTTCCTTCTTGGTTTTCTTGTTACACTTTGTTTTTAAATAAGACTGTCCTATAGCTCATCACTTAATATGTCATAACATGTCTCTTATGAACAAGGATTTTTCTCCTGCATAGCTACAGACTCATTATTGTTGTGAAAAAAAAAAAAAAGAAAAAAAAAAGAAAGCCATTAAATTGGTTGGATTTTGGAGGCAAAGGTAGGGTCTGGATTTTTGATGACCAGCAAAAGTGCCTCCTGGGCAGAGGACCCAGGGTGATTCTAAGTACAGCTACAGTGGCTGGTTTTATTCCCTGCACTGGGCCGGAAATTACTCCTGGACCTGACCGCTGAAGTGATTTGCTAAAGGCCATGTAGGTAGTTTGGAAAGAGCTGGGACCAGAAACCACGGTTCCTGGTTCCCATAGTGTCGCTCCCCTCGGCCCCGCTTTTCCCGGCACCACACTAAATTTAGAAAACGACACTGGAGGTTTTATTCAGGGGCACCTTGAACTCAATCTCCGTGTAAAGAGTTGCCTGCATAGCGCCTTTCTGTGAGTTTCCAAAGTGTTACCAGTCTGAGTCCTGCCAGTTCTCCCTTGACATCAGGCGAGGAGTAACAGGATGACTAACTACACGCAGCAGGCTGTGGAAAAATACAGGAATGACATTTCAGGTCCCTGGGTGGGAACCGTTCTCTAACTAGAGCGGGCTTCCACTTGCTTGCTGTGGCCGGGTTACCTGGACACCCCCACTTCCTCTGTTGTACTTCTTGAAACAGGAGGGGAGGAACCAGAAGAAGCTGGTGAGAGTGGCTCTGATGAGGCTCTGATGCATCCTGTGCTGGCCTGTTTACTTATGGCTGTCCATGCTATTTTAGAGTTCTTAGCCTCTGGTGACTTTGCTCCCCAGGGAATATTGGATCTACTGGAGACTCTTGGTTGTCATTAGCAGTGGGCCGCTAGTGACATCCCGGTTTACACAGGAAAGTTCCCGCTCTTCCCCGAAACAAAGATTACACAGTCTCCATCCATGTCAAGATGTGATGAGTGCTGAAGTCAAGACACTCCTTCTTTGTTGTTATAGTTTCTCAAACCATTCATATTTTTTTCTGGTCCTCATACTATTTTGATATTTCTTGTTCTTTTTTTTTTTTTTAAAGTAAAGATTTTATTTCTATTGTGTGCATTCTTGTGTGTATAATATGTGCCGATGTATGGTGTGGGAGGGTGTGTGCGCCCGTGCATATGCATGTGCTTGCCCATGTACTCGGGCGTGCAATGTTCAGAGGACAACTATCAGGAGTCAATTCTTCCTTCTACCTGGACGAGGGAGGGTCTGTTTTGTCTCTGCTCTGGTGCACACTCCAGATAAACAGGCTCTCAAGTTTCCAGGTCATTCTCCTGTGTCTGCTTCACTTATGCTGGGATTACAGATGCCCACCCCCTACTCTGTTGTTTCACAGTAGGTTCCAGAGTTTGGGCTCAGGTTGTTAGGCTTGTGAACTAAGCAATTGTAGCCACTAAGCCATCTATCTGTCTCCTCTCGCCCACTCTGGCCTCTGTCCTTTGGAGACAGGGTCTCAGTGTATAGATCATGCTGACTTGGAAGTTATGATCCTCCAGCTTCAATCATTATCACGCGCTGCTTCACGTTCTTACTTTATTTATTTATTAGATATTTTCTTTATTTACATTTCAAATGCTATCCCGAAAGTTCCCTATACCCTCCCCTGACCCTGCTCCCCTACCCACCCACTCCCACTTCTT
>NC_034598.1:78335366-78339511 GCF_900095145.1 Mus pahari | reverse complement strand
TGTGTGTGTGTGTGTGTGTACACACGTGCGCACGCATGTCAGAGTGTTGGTGTGTATGGTAGTGTGGTGATTTGAGGGTGTAATATCCCCATAGGCTCATGGGACACAGAGCGTTACGGTGTGATTCCCACACAGGCTCATGTGCTTGACCACTTGCTCTCCAGCTCATTGTGCCATTTGGGAAGGCTGTAGAACCTTCAGGAGGTAAAGTCTTGCATGAAGTAGGTCTCTAGGAAAAGGCCTTGAGGTTTTGTAGCCAAGCCCTTCTCTCTCCTCTTTTTCCTTTCTGTTCCTGCCACCAGGCCTTCCCTGACTATTGCCACACGCTCCCTGACATAATACACCAGCTCCCTCAAGAATCAAAAGCCCAATGAAACCTTTCCTCCCTAAGTTGCTTTGGTCAAGCATTTTGTTACAAAAGCATGCCTCACATGGTCAGACTTGAGAGCCAGCTCTCTCCCTCCTTCCCCTGAAGCTTAACTACAGTGGTGGATAGTACTACTGATGGATGGCAGGTCTACGTGTTTCAGAACACTGGTTGTGATAGAACATCAGGGTATAATGGACACTTTTGCAAACTCAAGAGTTTCTTCTCCAGGCATTTTCTCAGGGGTACCCTGTTGCATGGAGCCGTGGTTTGGCATGAATTCGTTTACGGAGGGTTGTCGCAAGGGTGTGGGCATATTGGCTTGTTTGCTTGGTTTCGAAGGGAAAAGAAGCAATCGCTTTTGAATCATACCTTATTTTGGGAGAAGGACAGGCTGGGTGCGTTGTTTTTGCCAGCAGAAGCATGACTCCCAAGTGTATTCATCGTTCCTATCACCGAACATCTTTGTGAGTCAGATGGATGTTCTGTGGCATCATTTATAGCTCAAAGAGCCACTCAAGGAAGAAGGGGTTGTTTAGGTTCGGAGACTGAGGTCCAGCAATGCTTAGTAAGTCTAATATCACAGTGTTGGTAAGGGGCAGTGCCTACTTGTGAAGCTAGTGTCTACTTTCAAGCAAACTGATGCCAACGCTCATTATCCATCATTACTTAATTGTTCCCATGAGGGTAAAGCCTTCTTTGGAAGAATAGAATCTAGGAAAATAAACATCAAACTGAAATAACTTCACACATGGCCTGTCTCTGAAAACCTGTGTATATATATATGTAACTGGGTTTGATGGTTGCTTGGAGTTTATTTATCTATACCGAGAGTTAGGTGCCTTTAGGTGCCTTACTTAGTTAACCACTTTTTAGCAATCCAAGCTTTGTTCTCAGTGTCCTTTTCTTCTAAGAAAGGATTTAAAATCCTTACTTTTTTTATATGGTTGCATTTTCTGTGGAGGCATTTATTGTCCTAAGGTCTTAGACATCAGAACCACTGGATTAGAACCGCTGGATTAGAAAAAGAGTTTTTGCTTGTTTATAATCTCCAAAATTTCCGACTGTGTCATCATTATTCTTCGGAATGGTTGGGCTGTTTTCTCTAGAAGACCTTACTTCCCCTTCAGTGGAAGCCCTTTAACCAGAGGCAGCAGCCATGGGTGACACTGCCTCTGCCAACACACTGGCATGGGCAACCGTGGGCAGATCATGTTTTGTGAGAAAGGAATCCACGGCAGGTATAGAGTGGTGTGAAGATAATTTTGAAAGAAATTTGTCTATCCTACCTAAGTGTTCATAATACAGAGTCAGGATGGGTTCCTCAGTGGGGAATTCTAAATCATTGCTTAGAACCTTTGAAACTGAGAACAGCAGACTGGATTTCAGAGAAGTATGAGAAAGGAAGATGTAAAGTGCAGGTGAATTGTTTCTTTTCTCTTTCCCCACACCCTGTCTCCTTCTTTTCTCCCCTCCTTCCTTCTCTCCCTTCCTTTTTGTTCCTGACCATGGGAGGTTATTTATTTATTACTTATTTACTTGTTTTTGAGATGGTGTCTTGGTGTATACCCCAAGCTGATCTGGGACTCACTTGGTAGCCAACTTGATCCTTAACTCATCCCAACCCCATTTTTCTCAGCCTTCTAATGTTGGGATTATGGGCAAGAAGCACCATATGTGACTGAATTTCTTTTATTTTGGTAGAATAGATTTATGATAAATCTACTACTGTATGTCCTAAAGGAATTTACTGTTAAATTATATATTTACTTATACTTTGTTAGATGTAATATTAAGGGAAATGAAGATCAGGGCTCTTCATTTAATAGTAAATATAGCTTAAACTTAGCGACACTAAAACATGCCTGTTTGTATATGAAGGTAAAACTATTGGTCTTCTGTCAGAATGAGATTGCCGCTTGAAGCATGGCTGCACATTGAAACCATCCAGGGGCTGGGTGAGATCAAACCACAGATTCAGTTCTAGCTTCATATAGTCATATACATTTCAGACAGATAATTTTTTTTCCAGCTTTAGGACTGGGTCTTTATTTTTATTTCTCTACCTTTGAATGCAAAACATGTTTAGTATAGACTACATAGAAATTGTACATATATACTGATTAGTGTTTCATGAGTTATAAGTAGCAAAAACTAGTAAGAAGTGACTTAGTCAAAAAGAAAATATATAAGAAAGCTTCCAGAATGGATAGGAGGACAGAGGAACAATTTAAGTAACAGGACAGGAAGCAGGGCAGCTCTAGAGACCATATGGGACTTGGTTGTACAGTGTAGGCACTATCCTAAGACCGGGTGATATCTTAACAATTTTTACATCTCTCCATAACATGGTTAAAAGGCTCCTTGGCTCCGACGGAGCAAGCAAGCAGAAGAACCTGACTATGGAAGCCTCAGTGACCCTCTTTGGTCTCTCTAATGGCAGACAAGGAAGCTCAGTATTGTGTCACCGAGATGCAGAAGACCCTCCTCAAAGCAACCGGGGGGGTCTCTGCAGAGATCAAGAATGTACGTTGGGACAGGAAAATGAAGAGAGTTATTTAAACCACAATAATGGCTCCACACAGGGATAAAATCCGGTGTTCTTAGTTTTCTTTCCAGACTTTATTTACATCATAACTGTGAAATACAGATTAGCATTCTTCTATATATAGTTTTATATCTCAATTAAAATATTACCATATGCCACGAGCCATTAAACATACTACTACATATTCTAATAAAAGCATAAAAATCTCATTTATTTTTTTATTTTTTGGCCATTCTACAACTATGTGAAACTAATCTGTAGAAAGACATGTTGGCTGTGTTCAACACCCACTCTACTAGTATAATCCAAGGTCTAGGGGGAAGAAATATGGCATTATTATCTACAGTCATTCTATTTTAAGTACAGTTCCACTATTTATTTAGATAAGCATTCTTAAGGAAACTGTCTAGCCTCTGAGCCCCAGTGTTCTTACTCTAAAATAAGGCTTGTAAAACATATCTTGTTAATATGGAGATTATATGGATTCAACTTGACATAACTTGAGCCATCCTAAGTTATAATTACCATGGTTGGCCCAGAGTAACCCAAGTGTCTTTTCTTGTATAGAATTCCATAAATCTATAAATAGAGGCAGCACTAGATTATTGAGGAGCTTTGCAACAAGATCCTGGCTTTAGGGAAGTGGATGATTCTTTGATATTAAGTTCAGCCAGGTCCATTCTAGTTAGGGTGAAGTCACGTTCCTCCTAATCTATATCACACCCTCCCCGTTTTGTCCCATATTGCAAGGATCTGCTTGGTTGGTCCTGATAAAGTCAACAGCTGTACTTCCATTAATAGGTCCATCCAATACGTTGCCCTTGGTAACCTTATCTGTCAACCTTCCCCAGGTAGCCTCTTAAGGATCTCTCTTTTGGTGTGTTGGGGCCAGTTGTGTATTGGAGCAGTGCTGTTCTAGAGAGACATGCTAAGTTAGAGATGATGCTGGGGGATCTAAATCTTCTCAGACAAGGGTAAGAGAGTCTAGATGTGGGTGGCAGTTTTACATCAGCTCAGTTGGGTCTTTCAGTACCTAAGGGAGGGTGGATTTAAGCAGGAGATGGCAGGAAGGGCAAGGCAGTGAAACAGGAATTCAGAATGGTGTTTAGAAAGCCAGGGAAGCCGGGCGTGTTGGCGCACACCTTTAATCCCAGCACTTGGGAGGCAGAGGCAGGCGGATTTCTGAGTTCAAGGCCAGCCTGGTCTACAAAGTGAGTTCCAGGACAGCCA
>NC_034598.1:78334288-78335355 GCF_900095145.1 Mus pahari | reverse complement strand
GGAGGCAGAGGCAGGCGGATTTCTGAGTTCAAGGCCAGCCTGGTCTACAAAGTGAGTTCCAGGACAGCCAGAGCTATACAGAGAAACCCTGTCTCAAAAAAGAAAAGAAAAAAAAAAGAAAGTCAGGGAAATGGAAGGGCAAAAGCTACAGGGTAAGGTACAGATGGAGCGAGGTTTGGTGGCTCCCAAGCCATCTCAATACATAGGAGGCTGAAACTGGAGGACTGTTGCTTGAGACCAGCCTTCACCACATAAGCTTCACAGGGAGAACTTGCCTCAGAAAATAAAACCCAGCTTAAAGAAGAAATAGTAGAGAGCCGAGAGGAGAATAGTAGTATAGATAAAGCTGAGGAAATATTTTTAAGGAAATAGATTCAGAGAACAACCAGAGGTACAGGTAGAAAGAATGGGAGTAAAGAGTGAGACTGGAAGGAGTAAGTCAGCCCTACGTGTTGCTTCCAGGCTCAGGGAAGCTAGAACTGAACAGCAACTGTGGGCTAAGAGGTCTTTGATTTGTTCAACTTCAACCATTTTCATTGGAGAAAAAGGCCAGAATTTAGATGAGAATACAGCATGAAGAAATGCAGAAGAAGACACGGAAAGAAGCCAGGAGGGGCCACAGGAAGATGCTACTTTCTCAAGGATGCAGGGGATCGGACAACAAGGAAGGAGAGGCAATAGATGTAAGAACGAAGAGATACCTCACTCAAGTGTTCCCTTCTTCACTGGTTTCTTCAACATCCTAGAGATACGATGCCTACTGTGTACTCAGAACTGCTCTGCACACTGATGTCATGATCAAGGCAGTGTCGTCACACTTCCAGGAGAGGAAAGATTGTACTGGGGTATAATGGATGCTAAAGAATGACATAAAACAAAGTCAGGTCACCAGGCTTGCTTGCCAAGCACCATTACATGCTAAGCCACGTTGCCAGCCAACACCATCATTGAATTCTTGATATATATATATAGAGATAGATAGATAGATAGATAGATAGATATAGATATAGATATAGATATAGATATAGATATAGATATAGATATAGATATAGATATAGATATAGATA
>NC_034598.1:78329357-78334277 GCF_900095145.1 Mus pahari | reverse complement strand
AGATATAGATATAGATATAGATATAGATATAGATATAGATATAGATATAGATATAGATATAGATATAGATATAGATATAGATATAGATATAGATATAATGTCTCTACACCTGGAGTGCCAAGATTACAAGCATGTACCAACATACTTTGCTAAGGTCCGTGTACAAAGGATATCGGAGCTGAAAGATAGGAAAAGGCTGCAACCCTATGGCCTCATGGAGCTATTAGAGCAAGTGCTAGGATCTAGAACTGGTACAAGATTCAAATAAACCTTGAGGGTTTTTAGCCACTCTTTGATGGTGTGATGGCTAGTCTCAACTGTCAACTTTATGAGCTGGAGAATCACTTGGGGAATGTCTCTGAGCATTTCCTGTGGAAGATTATCTTCATTAGGTTAATTGAGGTGGGAAGTCCGACTTGTACTAGTGGCATTATGGGGGATCCTGAACTCTACAATAAGGGGGAAGTGAGCTGAGAGCCTGCATCCATACTTCCTTGCTTTTCGACTATGGATATAACGTGACCAGCTGCCTCAAGCTCCCACTACCATGGCTTATCTGGGCTACTGGACTGCAACCTGAAACTGGAAGCCAAAGTTAACTACTTTTATTTAAAAAGGAAAGACACAAGCATGACACTGGGAAGGAAACTTAGGAAGAAAGCTTGAGAGAGTGAGATGTGTTGTACATAGAATACTGAGATCAAGTCACTGTCTTGTGATTGCCGTATGCAGACTATCCTGTCTGGGGAACCGATACATAAGCCGTGGACTGTGGGATGGGAGGGAGCCAGTCAGGTAAGGATGAGGAGGAAGAGATTGAAAGCAGAATGAAAGTGTAGTAGCCTCAAGATGAGCTGGGAACATTGGGCAACCCAAAGAAGTTAGGGCAATGGCAAAGAAGGTAAACATGCTCACACATGTTTATAGGTCAAGAACTTTATAGGTCAAGGACTTGCTGTAGTTTTGAGAGTAATGTGATTATATTTACACTTTCGAAGGATCATGCTGGTTACTGTGAGAATGTTAGCGAGAACAGGAGCAGAAGATGGGGGCCAGTTAAACAAAAGACGGAGCCAGTTAAAAAATGATTGTTCCAGTCAGGGCAAGCAACGGTCTGGCTTGGACTATGGTGTCGATGATGAGAAGATCAAGTGAGCTCATATTTCAGAGTTCAGTAAAGGGACATGTTGATGGATTGGGTGTGAGAGTGAAAAAGGAATGAACAAGCATTTACCGCTGCAGGACGGGAGTGGATGGCAGAATGGTTTATCGAAATAGGGAAGCGTGGAGGTACGTGTAAATCAAGAGCTCTGCCTTGCTTGGCCAGTGGACAATTGATGGAGGAGTATGTTTACTCTTCACATTAACTCCAGGTCTGTGCTCATAGCTGTACCTGTATTTAGGTTATGAAACCCACGTAAGAACACCCTGAGGAATTCTACCCTTGACCTTGCCCACTGCTTCTCTGAACTCCTTCACCAGTTCTTCTGTTCCTCTGTTCTGGCTTTGTCTCGTTTCCTTTAGTTGTAGAAAAACCCTTTTGTCTTTTTCTTATTACCCAACTTTTTTACTTGAATGTCAGCTACTTCCATGCCTCAGCATTAGCTTCAGCATCTTCTTGACTTGTTTTACCCTTTCATCGAAAGAGCTCTAAGGAACCTCACCATCCAGAGCCCCTTTCTCTTTGTTCTTGGGAGGAAAATTCATCCACTGTAATGTTGAAGCCCTAAGCAAACTCAGTCAATTGCTATTAAGTTCTGTCAATGTTATCCTTAATAAAACTCCTCCTTTGTTGCACTATAAGCTTAAATGAATTGCTTGTTTGGATTTTAATAAGCATATTTAGACTGAGATTTTAATTAAGCAGATATACTCTTTCAAGTGAGCATTGACTTATACTCAAATCTTTGAGGAAACTTGTAATTGGTTTCTTCTTGTCCAGTCAACACATTTCTCATGAAG
This sequence comes from Mus pahari, assembly GCF_900095145.1. NCBI lineage: Eukaryota > Metazoa > Chordata > Mammalia > Rodentia > Muridae > Mus > Mus pahari. The sequence continues at coordinate 78,332,315 of NC_034598.1, read as the reverse complement.
TAATATTGCCCCCTCCCCAGTCACATCCATTGCAAGCCAAGGTAATTTTTACAACAGAAATTTGACCCCTGTCTGTCCTCTTGTTGTCATTCTTTGTGACTATATTAATTGCATCTCTGTGGCTGTGATCAAATGTCTGAAAGAACCAATTTAGAGAGAAAAGGTTTATTTGAGCCCATCGTTTCAGAGGCCTTAATCTACCATGGCAGACAAAGCATGTACAAGCATCTTAGAACCTGTCAGGCAGGAGGCAGGATAAGAAGTGTAGAGAAAGAAGCCAGGGCAATATAGCTTTCAGGCACCTGCCTCCAGTGACCGGTTTCCTTCACCTTCAATGACGTCCCTTGCTTTCTACCTTTTGTCACCTGCCAAATGATGTTATCACATTGAAAATCCAAACAAGGAATTTATTAGGTCAAGGCCTCATAACTTAATAGCATCTGGAGATATCCTCAAAGACACATTCAGTGGTGTGTTTCAACTAATTTCCCAACTATTTTTTTTTTCAATCCAATCAAATTGACAATCAAGATTAATCATAACATCCACTCTTAGGGCAAAGCCTGGTGTTCTTGTATGTCTTGATAGAGACATGACTGCATCCTAAATGGCCAACTGCTTCTCGTTTCTTCTGAACTTACTTGAGTCTGTGTGGTTATGCAGATCCACCAGTAAGTGTGTGAGAGGTGAGAATCGTCTCCACATTTGCTGTTGTGGTCATCGCAAAAGCCATACACTGAGACGCTAACATCACATGATAGCAGGATCCTTTGAGTCATAGGTACTCTGTAAAGACCATCCCCACAAAGTTATCTGACCTGGGTTAGAGTTTGTCCGACAGGTAAATGTTTCCTGTTTAAGCCACCGAGCTTAGAGTTTCATTTCTATTTTACCACTTGGACTGTTATGCTCAGTGCACATAGATACCACAGCCCTGTGTGCCCGACTCAAACCCCACTTCTAGCCTGTTCTACTCTGCAGGCCTGTGAGATATTCTCACTTCCTTTCCTGCTTACCGTTGTGTCCCACCTGTTGGGCAAGGTCAGTCTCTTCCTCTTTGTATTTTCAATCTATGCATTTTGTGACAATCTTACTTACTGCCTAGGTCACACCTGTCACTTCCTGAGGGAAGGCCCTGCTCCTTTCCATGGCTTCTGAGCATCTCGTTGTCGGCCCTGCTGGACTCTCAGGTTTGCCATGGTCCAGACACCATCTTCCTTGTCTGTCCCGGGGTCTCCAGCCCTTACCAGAGTGTGACCTTAGGTAAAATTTCAATATACATCATTTAGTGACAGAATGATGAGTGCATCATTAGTAGGAGATAAATAAAAGCAAATCAGATGGAAATGACAAAAGGGGGGGGGGAGAAACAGTACTATAAGGAATGTACAGCCTTCAGCTTGTGAAGGCAATAGAGACTGTCAGGTTAGCAACATCTTAGATATTAAATATTGGTGCTCAATGGATGTTCTCATCTCTACTCTGTGCTATCATATCACCTGAATTATATAAAATCCTTTTTTTTTTTTAAGAACCTCAGAGGCCTTCTAAGGAACATGGGACAAAGTTCAGCTGGTTTAGCATTGACTGATATATAGTCACTTAAAAGGTAGCTCCCCATCTTTCCCCATCACATCCCACTTTATTCATCCATTCCCACGTGTGACCTGCGTTCCATCCACACCCGTCTTCCTTCCTCAGCTTCTGTGAAGGTGCTACCTGACTTACCCTGTGCCCATGCCTTCAGGGACTCCTCTCCTTTAGAGGCCAGTCAAGCCTCTTAGCATTCGGTCATTCTGTGATGCTGCTGTGCCTCGAGTCTGTGCTGGGTGGTCCAGGGGAAGAACACTTTCTTCATATATGTACCACTCTCATTGAGAACTGACCACCTCTTGGTAGGGGACCCTTGGTTGTCACTCCCTCTTATATCCTTCACATTATAATGCTTAGCCCAAAGAGAAGGAAGCTTCAGAAAGCTTTATATAAAGCAATGAATGACCACACGGGCATCACAGAGGCAAGGCTGCAGGGTCACAGGGGAAGTCCTTCCTAGCTCTGTTCTTAAGTACTTGCTTTTATTGAGTGCCAATAGGAGTAGAGAAAATAATTTCTTTTTTGTCTTATTTATTTATTTTTTAAATATTTATTACCATCTGTTTCTATTTGCTGCTTCCCTATAAGTTTCAAAGGGCTGAATACAAATCCCATGGCTACTTATGGTTTGGTAGCAAAATATGCTACCAGGATATATATATCAGGGTTAGGATATATATATATATATATCCTCCTTTTGGTTTCTGACAAATAAAAAAATATTTTTTCTATTGTCTAAAATTGTATCCTTCTCCAAAACTTTCTTAAGGTTTCCTTCTGGGAATTAACATGTTCTTTTATCTTGAGAGTGAAAGGAGTTTAATTTACATTGATCTTTTTTATTTTTTTTTCTAATTTTAAGTGTGCTGTGAATTGCTGTTTAATCCCCCATCCCCTCCCCAACCCCCAGGCATTTGGCCTTCAGAGCTGGGGAAATTCCATTCCTCTTTCTTCATTGAAGGTGTTGTGGTGACAAGTCATTAGTCTTGACAGGTCTCCAAGATTGTGTCACCAGCCCAGGATGGCATGCTGACAAAATCCCATGTGTCACAGAAGGAGTGGGCCTATCTTGAGGAACCTCTCAGAGATGATCCCCACCTTCTGGCTGGCTGTGGGTCCTTCACAGGATGTTCCACATCAAGCTCATCAAGCTCCACTGAGTGACTCCCAGGCTCCTGCTCACCCACAGGGCTAGGGATGGATTTAAAAGCCTGCTGCTCCAGTCTTGGAGCAGACAGAAGCTGGTAATTGAGGCTCCTAAGAATAGGCAAATATAGAAGTGGATGCCCACAGTCATCTATAGGATAGAACACAGAGACCCCAATGGAGGAGCTAGAGAAATTACCCAAGGAACTGAAGGGGTCT
>NC_034598.1:78325149-78328832 GCF_900095145.1 Mus pahari | reverse complement strand
AGAGAGAGAGAGAGAGAGAGAGAGAGAGAGAGAGAGAGAGAGAGAGAGCATGCTTCCTACATGTTTTTTGCAGGAGTGTGTTTCACCCGGCAAGGACAATGGTGTTTTGGCTTACAAGTACAAAGTCCTGCTTTCCCTCAGTGAGGTACTCCAGATTCTGTGGTACTCAGCAAGCCCTTTGTCTAACGCATTGACACCTTAATGAAAAACAAAAGGTAGATTCATCAAAAGAGACAAGATTACCAGAATCATAAATGGAGACCATCAGGGAGGCCAGCAACAATAATAATAATAAATTGTGGCTCTCTTCCATAGAAACTTGCTTTTCTAAGGGGCTTTTGATAATTACCTGTCAAGGTTTCTGTTTCCACACCCACTCCTTGAATGAATGGGGCCTATTTATATCTCATGAAATTCATGTATTTGCCTCTTGAAGTGCATTCCATTTCCAGGCATAGAGTGGGCAGGGATTATTTTATTCTTCCAGGAGGAGAAAGTGCCAGAAAGCAGGTTTTGTTTTTTTGTTTGTTTTTTGTTTTCGTTTTTTTTTAAAGAAGTTTATTTAGCAAAACAAAGAAACAACAAAGAATCAACAGGGAAGAAACAAACAGGAAACAATAGCAAGAGGCAACCTGGATGGTTTGCAGGCAAGTGTGTCTCTCTCATGTCTCTTGCAGAAAGGTGCCTGCTCTCTAGGGGGTTGTTCTGTGCCAGAGATGTCTAACACGGTGTGTCTTTCAGGTGTGTGTACAAGCCAAGATGAAACAGCGGCATAAGCAATACCAGGGGAGATGGGAAAAGCAGAGCCAGTGAAAAATCTAAATTATGAAGTATGGGAACGTGAGGGATTAGATTTTCTCCTCACTGACAGGGTGTTCTAAGACAAATATGACTGAACTTACTACCACTATTACTACTACTACTACTAACTTCTAAAGGAGTTAGTAAAATCACAAGCACCTAAAGAGACCTGATGACCCAGGGCTTCAGTTTTTCTCTATGGTTTAATTCATAGAACTACCTGTGGAGCATAGTTGCCAAGGAAAGTCAGACAGAGAGCCTGCATTTCCATCAGGGAAGGAGGGAGAGTCGAGTCATGAGGTACGAGCCAATACTATCTGTGTGGCCCTGTGACTTGGAGCCACTCTTACTTCCTGCATTGTTACTCAGCAGCCTTATTTGTTTTGTGTGCACATTGGCATAGAGCCTATCTAGCCCCTACTTTAAGTTTTAATCATAGCATCTTTAATTCTTTAGAGCATAACTGGGGTCATGATGTTGGTGCTTACAAAATGAATATCCAAATGAATGTGCCTCTTCAATGTTGTTTCTCTGTGCAGGTCCCTCCTCCAGTTCCTGCCTTAGGTGCTCTTTTAGAACTGGAAGGGTTGTTAGTAATGGGATCATCCTTTATAAATGCTTGCTCACTGATGTCCTTCTCTGAGTGGATGGGGGTCTCTGAGATGGGTTGCCATGGCCACAGTGCCTGCTGCTCATGCTTCGGTACCACCATCTCCTCCTCTTGAGTGCAGGCTGGGAATGTGGACTCACCTCTGTCAGACTACGGTGGAAGTGATGAGCTGTCATTTCTGAGGCTATATTACAGAAAGGCAGTGACTTCTGTCCTCTGTCTTTCTCAATCGTTGCTCCTTGGGGAAACAGCTGCTATCCTCTGACTGCTCTGTAGTGGAGAATCGATGAGTCAAGGCAGGATCTGTCCTGCCTGGGGTCTGTCCACACTGACACAAGTGAGCCATGATGTGGGTCCTTCCCCAGTTCAGCCTTGAGATGTCTGTCACCTTGATAGACATCATGACTGCAGCCTTGTGTGAGACACTGACCAGAGTGTTAACCCATATCATTGGTGAGGTAATAGGTACTTATTTGAATCCCCTGTGTCTGTCCTTCCCAACTTGGACCTGGCAGAATGGCTTCTTCAAAGAAGGGTGGCAGAAAGAAGAAGAGGAGGAAGAGGTAGAGGAAGAAGAAGGAGGAGAATAAAGAGAAGAAAGAGATGGAGAAATGAAGAAGGAATGAAGAAAGAGAAGAGAAGGAAAAGAAGGAGGAGGAGGAGGAAGAGGGCTGTCTTGCCATCAACAAGACGGTGACCCAAGAATATACCATCAACATTCACAAGCATATCCATGGAGTATGCTTCAAGAAGCATGGCCCTCAGGCACTCAAAGAAGACAAGAAAATTGCCACGAAGGAGATGGGGACGCCATATGCACACATCGACACCAGGCTCAACAAAGCCATCTGGGCCAAGGGAATAAGGAATCTTCCATATTGCATCTGAGTCCGTTTGTCTAGAAAATGTCATAAGGGTGAGGATTATTATTTAGTTGATTTTTACCCAGAATCAACTGAGCTCAGGAAGCTATCTGCCGGCTAATCTGCTGTAACCTCTCCCCTCCCTGGGGGATGTGGGTAGCCTGACAAAGGGCTTCAAGAGGTCCAACTTCAGTCAGTGCTCCTGGATCTCAAGAGATCAACACCGGCATAGAATCTCACTTCCAGATGTGTTACTGTTGCATAACTTTGAAGCTGGGGATACCTGCCATACAGGTCAATGAAATGCGTTTGCAACCCTCCACAAATGAAAGCTTGCTTTCTTTTCCCAAGGCGCAGGTCATCCTCCTCCTTGACTTCGGAATCTTTCTCAGATCTTTTGTGCCTCTTGTGTTTAAAATAACAGGTGTCCAGAACTACTGATGAACTCGGTATGTCAAAGATGTCTATGGAACCATGATTATTGCTGCATTGCTCACATCAAGCAAGCTTGGAATCAGTCTGTGTCCACACATAGAAGACTGGGTAAGTATGGCATACATTGTATGTAACAGAGTGGTATTCAGTCATTACAAAGAAGGTGATTTTGATTAAGAATTTTTATTATTATTTACTTTGTCAGCATGAATAAACCAGGGGGGCATTGTGTTAAATGAAGTAGACACGAAAAGACAGATGTCAAAATGACCTCATGCATATATGGGATCTAAACAAGTTTATCTCAGGGCAGAGGAAAAATGGAATGTTAAATATTAAAGGTAGGGAAATTTTAGGACAACTCACCAGTGGAGAGGTGTTGGTGAAAAGGTATATTACTGTGATTAGATAGGAGGAAATGAGTTTAAGAGCTCTGGAACCCAGGGCAATGACTATTGGTGATAAGTCTGTTCTGTTCTTCAAAGAAATATAGAGTGGATGCTATGTTCCGTTCACAAAAAGCCAGTGCAGTAGCTAGATTAATCCTCCTGTGCTGAGCATGTGCCTCAAATCATCGTGTGAATGGCAAATACATGTGATCTCACATGTCAGAGAAAAAGAAAAAAAAAAACAAACAAGTTGGTTCTGCAGCAGGTCTTGCCCCACCTCTGGGAGCCTCGCTAGAAGCACAAGCTTAGCTGGAGGATGTAATGATTGAGCACAGAAACTGCTGCTCAGATGACCTGGGCTCGGACCCAGTTTCTGTTCCATTCACAGCTCACCCACCACCATCACCTGCCCTGCTGCAGGAGGCTCCTAACCAGTGTCCCTGACCTCTTTCTCACCACCATCTTTCTTTCAGAAATGGTGAACACAGATAATCTCTTAATTTATTTACTGTTTCCTCCTCCTCCTCCTCCTCCTCCTCCTCCTCCTCCTCCCCTTCCCCTTCTCCTTCTAATTACTCCATTCGT
>NC_034598.1:78322036-78324255 GCF_900095145.1 Mus pahari | reverse complement strand
CTTCTTCTTCTTCTTCTTCTTCTTCTTCTTCTTCTTCTTCTTCTTCTTCTTCTTCTTCTTCTTCTTCATGCATGCCTAGTACTTAAAAATAAAAAAAGTGCATGTAATGAAAAACAGATTTGTTAAGCCAGCTGCTAGTCCCTAAGGCCCTCTTCTTAGATGCAACCAAGTTTTAGGGTTTTATTGCTGTGAAGAGACACTATGGCCACAGCAACTTGTATAAAGGAAAACATTTAATTAGGGCTTACGGGTTCAGAGGTTTAGCTCATTATCTTCATGGAGGGAAGCATGGCATTGTGCAGGCAGACATGGTATGAGAGAAGAAGCTGAGAGTTCTACATTGGAATACGCAGAGAACAGGAAGAGAGTGATGCACTGGGTCTGGCTTTAGCATCTGAGATTTCAAAGCCTGCCCCCGGTGACACACTTCCTCCAACAATGCCACCCCTACTGCAGAAGGACCACATTTCTTATAATGCCATACTCTATGAGCCTATGGAGGCCATTTTCCTTCAAACCACCACAAACCATGTTTATCCATGTTAACCATGTTGAATGGATAACTTTCAAAAGTCATTTTTGTAGATATTTTTTGTACTAATTATGGGTTTTGAATATGATGTGCAAGAGAGAAGTTCTCCATTGGCCCCACCCCAAGGGCTCAAAAGGAATAACAGCATACCTTTTCCTGTTGTTGTTACCCGGATTTATTAAAAGCATTACTGGACAGCAGGGAAGATTCAAACCAGTTTCCCTGACCTCCACATGGTACTTTGAAATCCATCCTGTTGTTGTAGGCCAAATGAGCACCAGGGTATAGACCCCAGAAACCTTAGCATTGTCTCACGGTTGTGATCCAGCCCTGTGATCTCCTGCTGAGACCTCAGGGACATAATCTCTCTCCCTAGTCCTGCAGCTTGGTGTCCATGCCTCTCATAGCCTCTCTGACTCAGTTTCAGCAGAGGTGTGGTGGTCTGCTGTCTTGGTCTAGAGCTTCTTGCTTGGAAGAGTAGTGATCTCTCTCTCTTCTCTCTCTCTCTCTCTCTCTCTCTCTCTCTCTCTCTCTCTCTCTCTCTCTCTCACACACACACACACACACACACACACACACACACACACACACGCACACACACACACACACACACACACACACACACACACACACGCTCGTGGCTGTGAAAGTCACTGTCATTGTCCAGTTGCTTAGAGTACTTTGTAGTGACGACCCAAACTGCTTTCTTGAGTGATTTTGGTTTGATCGAGTCCCATGTTGGGACTCTGACGAATAGAACAGTGCCCTAGACTAACAAGGCCTTCAAGATCTAGTCTGACCTGCCCACTTCCCTCCTGAACGGGTGGCAAGTCTCGTGTTGTTCCTTCCATTTTGTGTTCTCCATATTAGATTTGCATTAGATCGAAAAACGTCTTATGTTACTTCCTGGGGGCTTTTACACATTTTTCTTATTTTTCAGAGTAGCTTTCTCTCAGACTTAAGAGTGATATGCGGCTGTTTCCCATTTATACATCCCACCCGTGCTTAGCAGCCACAGGGTTTACATGGAAGGGATGTAGCCTGCAATCTAAAGGGGCACAGATCCACCCTTGTGGCCATGGTGCTTGGTTCAAGAATCCAAGGGCTATGAGATCTGGCTTGGTTTGACTTAGTCAGCATAAAACTGTCTCTCATGCTCCTTCTAAGCACAAATGAACCTGTCTGATGCCAGAGAGGCTCTGAGGCAAAAAGACAATATATAATCAGGAGAGACAATTTGAATCTCTTAGAAACAAAGCCAGCACCTCTATCAAACTGTATTTTCAGGTGTTTGATTTGAGCAACCAAAAAAATAAATAAATACTTTTCGCTATTTTAAGCATTTTTCTTGGGCTTTCTGTGCCTGGAAGACAACGAAGAGCATCTCTATACTGCTCTTGTTCCACACAAGCCTGCTTCTACCTTGCCCATCCTCCGGTCTTCCTAAGTGTACGTTCCTCCGAGAGGCTTCCTAATGGCTTTCTGGTGAGGTTTGCTTGCATTGAGGATTTTTTTTTCTCCTCATCATGATAATAGTGAACAATTATTTTTAACATTCCTCTCCTTGTGGGAACGTACAAAAAAAAAAAAAAAAAAGTGGGGCCATATCTACCTAGTTCAGCACTTTAAAACTAGGTTCTGCCATGAGCTTCACATGTTAACTGTCCAATAAATGTGGAGTGAGTGC
>NC_034598.1:78300708-78321736 GCF_900095145.1 Mus pahari | reverse complement strand
TCTTTCTTTCTTTCTTTCTTTCTTTCTTTCTTTCTTTCTTTCTTTCTTTCTTTCTTTCTCTTCCCTCCTTCTTTCCTTCCTTTCTTCCTTCTTTCCTTCCTTCTTCCTCCTTTCCTTCCTTCCTTCCTTCCTTCCTTCCTTCCTTCCTTCCTTCCTTCCTTCCTTCCCTCCTTTCCTTTCTTCTTCCTCCCACTTCTTTTTTTGAGACAAGATTTTATGCATAGCCTGATCTCACAGTGCGCACTATGTATCCAAGGCTGACTCTGAATCCCTGGTCCTCTTGCCTCCACTTCCCCGAGGCTGCAGTGATAGATATGCATCATCATGTCCAGCTGATAGCGTAGTCTCTCACGATGATTTTCAAATGAGAGCTGAAAGGTCTCACAGACTGAGCTACAGTGGTCTGTGTTTGGTTCAACTTGAGCAAAGTATCCTGAAACCCCAGGGTGCAGCTATCTAGTCTCTGCCATGAAATCTCTGTTGAATGGGTTTGTGTGTGATGGTTAAGCATGTTACTGGACTGCAGGCCCAGTCCTGGAAAAGAAGCAATCTCCTGAGTCCTTGGGTTACTGGCTTGGGGTAAGTCTCCCAACTTCTACCTGTACTGTCCTTATCTCTAAAGTGAGGATTATGATACTGTCTGCTTCATAGGGCTTTTTTGAGGATTATATGATGTGCTTTGTCTAATATATATATATATATATATATATATATATACATACATATATACACATATACATACATATATATAGTTTAAATTTAATATATATTTTGTTTAAAGAAATGCATTCATTCATTCATTCATTCATTCATTCATTCATGTGTGCTTGCTCAGCTGTGTGTGTGCCACAGCACACATGTGAAAGTCATAACTTGCAGAGGTCTGTTCTCTCCTTCCAACGTGGTGGGTCCCCCACAATCAAATCAGGTAATCGGGCTTGGCAACAGTGCCTTCATCCGGTGGTTGAGTTGCTTCCCCGGTTGTCAGTACCATTACAGGGTAAGTACATTACGCAATGAATGATGCTACATGTGGCTCTTAAATGATGCACCACATGTAACACCCCTGCCTCAGTAACCTCATTCTCCATCACACAGCGAGTAGCAGAGAGATGACAGGGTGATGTCATGCAGCTATCAGCTTCTGCAGCACAGCTGGATCTCCATTTCTGAGCTTTCGAGACGAGGTTTCTCTTAACTCCATCTAGGACGGTGGTTTCCAACCTTCCTGATGGCTGCAACCCTTTACTGTAGTTCCTCGTGTTGTGGTGACCCTTGACCTAAAATATTTTCACTGCTACTTCATGACTGTAGTTTTGCTACTATTATGAATTTTAATGCAAATATCTGGTACGCGAGACATCTGATATGTGACTCCTGTGACAGCTTCCTTGGACCCCAAAGGGGTAGCAAACCTACAGGTTGAGAACCATCATTGATCTAGAACATTTTCTTACGCCTGATTCAATGACATAGGGACTGAATTGGCTGAATGCTAGATTTTAAACGTGATTGCTGCCTGATTCTGATTCTCTGTAATCCCGTGCTTGGGGATTCTTTTTTGTCTCCAAAGACAAAAGAGAAATGTATTTGAAGGAGTATTTATTTTGAGTTTATTGTCAGTTGTTGGTTGGAATGTAAATAGCCCTGAACAGTGCCACTCACTGGGCAAGGCCGTTGCTTTTCACAAGGGACAAAATAGCCTTGTTTTACTTTAATAACCTGCTTGTGGTTGGCTCAGTCATGGGATTCTTTAAACACAGAGGAGTACTGCTTTATCATTTGCATATCAATGGGCAGACACTCTGAATAATATACAGGCTGCCACATCCTGAACTCAGGGACTGTGCAGTGTTAAAGTGGGAACTGTATTCTTATGCATCCATTCACACACATCTTCCCAGCACGGGTGGCCCTAGCTGAGGCAGTTGAACTGCATAGCAACTGGGTACATTCTATGTGGTCAGAAATGAATTTCTGACTCCGTGTGTATGTGTGTGTGTGTGTGTGCGCACAAGTGTGTGCATGTACCTGTGTGTAAGTATGTATGTATCTATGTATGTATGTGTGTTGTGTGAGCACCTATGTACCTATGTGCAGACATACACATCCATACATGCATATGCGGCCAGAGGTTATTTATTTATTTATACTTTTTTCATCAGGGTCTCTCACTGATTCTGCAGCTCTTGACCTTTTGGCCACACTGGTCAAAAGTTCTTAGAATAAATAAATTCTCCTTGTCCCAGTCCTGGAGTTATAGACATGTGCCCACCTTTTCCATGGCTGCTGGGATCCAAAGTCAACTTGCAAGCATCTCCATGCCTCTCTTTGGTAAAAGTAGGCTATGATGATTTACTTATGCCTTTTTTGAAGTTGCGTGCATTTCATAAGATAGAATTTTTCAGACTTAGCATTGTCTTCCTGGAGGACTTAGATTTTTAAAATTCCGGGGGCAAGCGGCCCCCGACTTGTTTCTTCTGCTGTGCCTGCGTCCCCGTTGCTGTCTTTTCCTAGCTTTGGAAACAGGCAGTCTATCCTACAGACTTGGAAGTGAATGGCGTGCAGTCCTTCCCCGGACACCAGTGGGAGAACACATAGTGAAGGAGGAGTTGTGAGGCTGTAGGCTGATGCAGAGTCACACAGGGAGCTAGCCTACTTATTTAGTGATCACCTTCTCCCCTTCCCAAGCTCAGCACCGCTCCTATTGCCTCCTCACTGGACCTTATAACCTAGGCAGAGGCAGGTAAGGGCACCTCCAGCTCAGAGCCACGGCTTGTATGAATACTTGACGTTTCCAGCAGTTTGGTGAAAACGTGAACTTGAACGTCTCTCACCACGGGTCCCAGGTGAAGGATGCATTGTGGAAAAGCCATTTGGGGAAAATCCCACACCTTCCAGATTTTCCTCTTCGTTAAATTGGAAACTATTGAAGTCATGTGCATCTTTAGAAAAACAGAACATAGCCGGACGTGTTTAATCCCAGCACTCGGGAGGCAGAGGCAGGNGGATTTCTGAGTTCGAGGCCAGCCTGGTCTACAAAGTGAGCTCCAGGATAGCCAGGGCTATACAGAGAAAACCTGTCTCGAAAAACCAAAAAAAAAAAAAAAAAAAAAAAAAAAAAAAAAAAAAAAAAAAAAAAAAAAAAAAAAAAAAAAAAGAGAAAAAGAAAAAGAAAAGAAAGAAAAACAAGAAAAACAGGATGGCAAAAGCTCCTTCTCCCTTGAAACTGTCCTAGAATCCACCTCAGGGTTAGTCATCTAACTCTTCTCTAAGTGTGTAATGAGACACGGATTTTTAAAATTTTATTTTATTTTCTGGTAGTGGGGCAGGCGAGGATTTTAGCTCAGGATAGTCTTCACCTCCCAATGTAACTAAGGATCACCTTGAACTTCTGATCTTCCTGCCTCTACCACTGGGGTTACAGACATGAGATACTGTGGTTCCGAGTTCTAGAGTTCTGTCTCACCACTGGGGTGTGTGAACTCCGCTCCGGCAGACAAAATGGGAGGCGCTAGTCTACATTTTGCCCTTCGTCTCCATTGGGTGCTGGGCTCGCAGGAAGCTCTGATTGGCTAGGAGCACACTCCTTTAATCCCAGCCCTAGGGAAGCAGAAGCCGGCAGAAGCAGGCAGATCTCTGAGTTTGAGCAGAGCCTGGTTTACTCAGGAGTTCCAGGACAGCCTGGGGCTATACAGAGAAACCCTGTGTGAAAAAAACAAAACAAACAAAATTTATTTTATGCTTTGTGCATGTATATATGTGAATGTGTGTGTGTGTGTGTGTGTGTGTTCGTGCACATGCGCACCCATGCTTGTGTATACTTGTACTTGATTATGCAGGTACCCTTGGCAGGCAGAACAAGATGTCAGATATCCTGGAGTTGGAGTTGTAGGAAGTTGCGAGAGCAGGTTGTGCCCATAATGACCGATCCATCCATCTCTCTAACCATCGTCATCAGGAATCCATTTCAGCCCTGAACTTCCGATCTGCCTTATGTCCTCAGCGATGGGGATACAGGCCTGTACCACTAGGCACATTTTATGCAGTGCTAGGATTGAACTCAGGGCAAGCATTCTACCATTTGAGCTTCGTTTTGAGCCCCAAGCTTTGGATCTTTGATTTTCATATATTTCCCAGGTTGGCCATATGGCATAGCTCTCTGGTGACGCTGAGGGCAGCAAGCTACCCACGACTCCCAGTCAGCTATGTGATCGCAAGGGAGGAGACAATGATTTACAGTGTGCAGAGCTGCCAGTGTTGGCTAGATACTGGTAAATGACACGCTACTTCACACTTTAATATAAAATGGCCTTTGTTTTAGATGACCGTGCCTAGCTGTTGACTACTCCACTTTTCCTTAGCATGTTTCAAGTAAGTGAGGCTGAGCTATGAGGTTCAGCCAGTTAGATCTATTAAAAGATAATTTGATGTATAATATTTTTGGTTTTTTTTTTGAATCAGGGAATAAGCCTAGTGAAAGCCAATGAGGATCCGTCTTATCTTTTTAAATCACTACCAAAGCAGTAACATCTCAGGCAGATAGAAATATCAATAAATATAACACTGTTCAGTAAGTCATTCAACAAGACAGTAGGAGAACAGGGATTTGAACTCCTGAACTTGGCTGATGAACTTCAGTCAGCAGAGCCTGTACATGGGAGAGGCTTCCTCCTGGCCTCTAGAGAATCCCTGCCAAGGCCAGCATGAGCTTCTTGGGTTTCTTCTGCCTCTGCAATACCTCAGGATCTTTCCAGACCCTGGTTCCCATCCCAGTGCCTCTGTCCAGCCCTGTTTCCCACATTTCATTTCTTGAGAGCTGGCTGCGGCTCACTGGCGGATGGCCAGCTGAAAACTTACTTCACGATCATGTGTAGCAGGAGTAAATGAGTTAATGTGGTCCAGATACTTACAGGCTTTTGGCATCGGCTCTCACCAATGTAATCACAGCTTATTATCCTTTGAGGCAACAATCATTCTTTCATTTGCTCCATAAACATGGAGTGGCTGTGATGGCCTGGGTCCTGGACTGGTCCTGCATTAGTATTTGTGACTGGAGCATTTTGGAAATGTGATGCCCCATTCATCCGAGTGAGTGTAATGGTGGAGTCCTGGCACCTTGGTAAGCAGGCTTTTTGGCCCTTCTCAGCTCTCATTCGTTCAATGGTCGTTGACTACTTATCTGAACGGCTGGTCTGGCTGGCACCACCTTTGAAAAAAGTGACAGAATTTGATTCCATTGCAAAAGAACAAAAGAAAGGAAGAAAGAAAGAGAGAGAGAAAGAAAGAAAGGAAAAAACAGCTTGTCTTCGGTGAGATGAACTTTTTTTTTTTAAGATCTAGAAAATGACTTTTCTTTTTTTTATTTTTTCTTTCTTTCCAGACTGAAAAAAGAAAAAAAGTAAAAATCTATGAAATAGGAGTTTAACTGCCCTGGAATCCAGTTTCAAAAGAGAGCCTTTCCTGGCATCCCAAGACACTTTGTTTTTACTCGGTTAGTTTAGGTGATTCGGTTGTTCTTTGGTTTCCTTCTAGTCCCCGTGAGAAAGATTGCTTCTCTGAACAGGATAAACCTATGTGACACTGTGTGGTTTTGCTTTGACTTCCCAGTCTTGTGCCCCTGTCTCATCCTGGGTAACTGTCATCTGCCAGCCTGTTGTCGACAGCTTTTCTGATTCTGAAATGGCCATCATATGGAGTCGTTAGTAATTAGGAATCACAGAGCCACAATGGGCAGGATCCTGAGATCTAATGAAGACTCTGTCAGGCCAGATTTAGCTCTCCTTAATGAGGATCTGCCTGCACTCACTGTCTTTACCACAGCCCCGGGGGGTGAATAATTTCCTTTATTTTTTTTTCTATACAGAGTATGCGGTGGGGGGCGGTATCAGCAGGAACATTCACGTGTCTTAAGCAGTCAGAGGTCATGTGTCTGGTGGGTGGGTGATTTACTAGGTCATCTGAGAAGAGCACCTGATGCTTTTGTATTTAGCTCTTCTGTGTGTGAAAGCATGGTTATGCAGACAAGGCTTCTGAGGGAAGGGCTATTGAGTAGGACAAGGGAGGTGAGCCCTTGAGAGCTCTTCTAAAAGAAAAAAAAATGGCTAGAAAGACAGTAGGTGGTCTCTGTGACAAGATAGCATTGGGGGGCGGGCATTCCAGCTATTTCAGGAGTTTGCAGGTGACCGCTCAGGTGGCTTGTGGGGACAGTTTTTGTTTGTTTGTTTGTTTTTTAAACCCAAGATTGTGAAGCTGGGACTGTAGCTCAATATGTAGAAAGCTTGCTTAACTTAGCATGAATGAAACCCTGGGTAGTATTCCCACTATGGCGTTAAAATGAGAAAATGAGCGTGGTCCCCTGTGCCTTTAATGCTATTTAATTCCTATACTTAGGTGGCAGAGAAAGGAGAATTTGTACACATAGATTCATCTTCTATACATACCAGCCTGGACTACCAAAACGAAACAACCAGAAATTGGGAGAACATAGTAAGCAAGTGGCCTACACAACAAAAAGGTCAAATGCCCCGCACTGGCTTCAGAACATGGATGGCCAGCCTCCCTTGGTAGTTCTGGTCTCAATCTGGCCCATAGTAAACACCGGAAGGCACACACAGCCAATCCTGGAAGGTGCAGGTGGCTTTTGTCCCGTCATGATCCAGACAGCCCCAGATCTCCCAGAGCTACCATGCTTTTTAGAAATATTCCCAGAAATTATCACGAGTTTATAAAGGATGACAAAAACCTCTTAAACTTCCGATGCAAACACATTCGCGACAGAAAATGGATTAAGTTCTGATTCCTGTATGTTCAAACCCTAGTTCTGCCTTTTCATCCACCTGAGCGAAACAGCGGGGCCGAGTTTTTCCTCCT
The DNA here is from genome assembly GCF_900095145.1 of Mus pahari. NCBI lineage: Eukaryota > Metazoa > Chordata > Mammalia > Rodentia > Muridae > Mus > Mus pahari. The sequence continues at coordinate 78,314,863 of NC_034598.1, read as the reverse complement.
CCTGATGTCTATTTCCTTCACTTGTTTCAAACTACGAGCAAGAACCAGTTTCTTCATGTATGTGAATTTCCCACTGGCAGGGTCCCAATACTCAGATTCACGGTTTCCCCAAAGAGACTCATTCTCTGCTCAGCGTGTGATAGATGCGCCTGGTGCTGCTTTAGCCCTGCCTGGGCCTGTCCTAGCAGCTTGTACAAATGTAAACACTGGCCCTACAACTGTGGCCCACTGTGGAGGGGCGGGGCCAGGACACGCCCAGAAATGCTCTCCTTCCCTTCGGGTTGCTCCTCCCACAGCCTGCTTGCTTCCGGAGCTTTACAGTGGAGACTCAAAAACAGGAGGGTTCTAGAGGGGTAAAAATCCGCCTGTTCTAGGCTGTGGCAATTGGCAAGTCTGTGGTATTCGTCCCTTTAACAACTTCCTGCAATGCCATTTCTGTCAGGATGGTAGGGAAATAGTTATGTGGTCAAGGCTTTAAATGCCAGATCCACACAGTTCATTGTTTTTACTAGCTTGCCTCCAGAGTGGACCTTGATACCCACAAGAAGAATTTAATTAAATAGACTGTGGTATGTATCTGAGTGCTTTTCCTCATTTCTCTATTGTCTCGTGGCCTTTGACTTCTCCGCTGGAAGGAGCTCTCTCAGAGAACTTCAGGAAACCAACCTCACCTCTCTGGAACCGTGCACGGAAAGACCAGTGTTTTCATACCACGGTAGACTTGAACAGGTACTTCCCTTGCATGACATGAAACACAGAGACAACATACTTAAATGGTTCAGGCCAATGAGAACAAATTCCTATCTGTCAAAAACCACACAGGCAAACAAGAAGAGCCAGCCCACAGGTTGTCTTTAGCGTGACCCGAGGAACATCGGTATTTCACTCTAGTCTGTATAGTAAAAGTTACTTTTAAAACTCAGTATCACCAGGCGCTACGGTTTGGACATTGCTGTCTTCTGGTCCTTTAAAGAAGGCTAAGGAAATGCTCTCCATTTTTACTTTTAGAAAAGGCGAGACAATATTGGATTGCAGGGATAACTGCTTAGAAATGTAGCCACCTTCTGAAAAGAAGAAAAGAGAAGAGAAGAAAGAGGGTATCAGGTTATGCCTTCCTGTGGGAAGTGCTCATGTCCCACTTTCTGTGGCTTCAGCTGGGCTCTAGTCCCAGGATGCGCTCCGCATCGCTCTGCGCTCCCCAGTTCTTTCTTGTCCACAGTGATAGACTCAGGGCTAGATCCATCCACCAGGAGCTTCGGAGAGAGGCAGGTTTCACATCTGTGAGAATGTACTGCTAGGATTGTTCTGGAACCTGTTGAAGAATGAGGCGAAACAGCAAAACAGAGCCACAAGGTTAAAAAAAAAAGATGGGAGCCAGAACACACAGGAGACTCCATTTAAAGTCCCAGATCCCCGTGCGGCTGAATTCAACTTGTTTCTGGAGTTTGCACCTAACCTGTAGCAGCCATTTCTTGGTCGCTGGCAGTTTGAGTTGGGTCTGTTTCATTTATAGCCCCTCAGTTTGATTACTAGCCCGAGGGATAGACAGATCACCTTCTCGTTTACCTTTCACAAAAATCCTTTTAGAGAACGGAAGCAGGTTCAGAAAGGGGCAGGCACAGGCATAAAGGTCCGTCGATGGGGAGGAGCAGATGTAGGTCTCGAACTCATCTATGCTTTATTCTAAAACTCCAGGCTCAGCCCGCAGGAGTCAGCTAAGCTATCCAGTTCAGTAGCAGTCAGCAGCTTGCATAGCTATAAGGTTAATTAATTAATTCTTTGAGTGTTTCTCGAAATGCGTTTCGATCTGATCGTATTTGCCTGCTCTCTCTTTTCAGACCCATCCTCCATTCCCTACCCACCGTCACTTTTTGCTTGGTTTTCTTTTATCTATCAGGACCAATTTGTGCTGTCCAAATAGTCTTGGATATCTGGAGAGTAGCCACTGGAGAGTGGACTATTTTATGGGAGGTGGGGGCGGGGAGGGCACCACATTTTTAAAGAAAAGGACTCTCTTTTCAGGTTTCAACAGCAGTTGACAGACAGTTGCACTGCTGGTCCCAAATGGTTTCTTACTAAGCATAGTCCGTCTTAGGGGCCGAGTCCTCTTTGCCCCTTCTTCCCCAGCAGGTCTTTTATCTCCTCTTTCTGGTCTACATTCTGAGTAGCAGGCATTTTAAACGGAAGATTCCTCAGTGGCTTCTGCATCCTCAGGATACCTATCAGGTAAGGAGGAGAAAACTCTATCATTAGTACCAACCGTTAGGCTGGGGACTCCAAAGATCAGGCTTGGGGACAAGAGTGTGATCTATAAACCAGATTGAAGAGGTTTTTATTTTTGTGATCAAGTGCAAACAAGGAGACATGAGCTTGACCCCATTCCCTCCCTGGGTGTGTGCATGTTTTATAGAGCACAGAGTTCTGTCTTGAAAAATGGAAGAGAAGAAGGTAAACACTAGCCTGGGAACTGAGGTGCTGGCTCCAACTGGGAGGTCAGCTGTGCACCCAGGACACCCACAAACTGTGATGTGGTAGATAACAACCCCCCACTGCCTGCCACAGCTGAGCTCCTCCCAAGAAGGAGCAGCAGCTCAGCTCTGTGAGACCCAGGAAATGGGTCACTCAGCCACCTTCTTTGTCCCTCTCAAAGGCTTCTTGTTTAAGTCCTTGGGGGATGTTTTGAGAGAGTAAGGTTTTCCTTGGAGTTTTGTGAATTGCAAGTGTTCAAACACAAAGGAAAACTCACAAGCTTTGCATAGAAGGCAGCTGCTTTGTGGACCTGTGGGGTTAGGTAAAGAGATGAGGGGAGACTGGGGCCAGGTGTGCAAACAGTCCAGTCCCCCAAAAGCAGTAAATGTAGGTGAAGTGATGGACCCACCCAGATACTGAGATTTCTGAGAGCTGACTGTCCCCTTCAAAGGGCAAAGCTGAGCAGTCAGCGAATGGCTTTTAGGCTATGGGTTCATTAGCTTTTCAGTGAGCTCTGTCTACAGTGTATCTCTTTCAAGGATATATACCCTTGATAAGGAATAAAATCTTGCTTCCACTCTCAGGGAGCCAATCTAATATTAGTTCATTGTGTCTGAGATCTGGATTGGGTAGGGAGATTAAGAATGACTTCTGTGGGTCACACAAAAAACAAAGCCCCCCTTTTTTGTCTTCAATCAGTTGCAAAAGCCCCTCTGTTTTGCTACCTAGGAGCCGAGCGACAGGAGAGAGAAGTTTTTGCTGTTGTCCTTTAGAAGCATAACGCATGCTTCGTGGTTCTGACTCTCATTGTACTCTGAAGCTTGCTTCCACACTATAAAACCCTGCTTAGGAGCAGATGATGGAGCAGCTCAGCAGTTATTAGTGCTTGCTGCTTTCTCAGAGGACCTGAGTTTCAGTCCCAGCACCCTTACAACCCACCAGGGAAGGGACTTCTCTCGTCCTCTCTCCAGAAGCAACTTTGGCTCTTGAGGTATGTAGGCATGTCTCTAAGGCAGGTTAGTTCTCACCCATGGAGAGGGGTATGATATAGAAAGCGGAGAGTAGATGCATAGGACAGAAATAAGTCTGGGTGGATGTGGTCCACCCTGAGGCATCGACACTAAGTCTTAGCAGATGCTAAAAAAAAAGGTTCTGGAGATGTTTGTCCAGTCTTGAAGACTGGGTTGTTAAAAGAAGAGAACTGCAAAGGCCACTTTAGACCCTTCAGATTAAAAACAAAAACAAAAACAACTGTCTGTTCAGGCACCCACCATATGTATGTGGTAGTGTTTAAGATTCAAAGCTCTGTAAAAGCCCATAGTTTCTTTCAGCGATGAAGCAGAAAAAAAGATACAACTATAGATACTTAAACATACCACTCATACAGTCTCATAGTCTCCTCTTTTTACCTGATAGGTCCATCCAATGTCTATTTACTCTGAGTCATTTAACTAATAATGATGTATGGGGCAAAGCCAGTACTTGTCGGACATGATGCCAGGTGTGGAACAAATAATCAGAGCACATCGTTTGTCTTGGAGATGGTCTTGACTTCATAAACACACCAGGGAGGAAACGACCAGCTCTCTCCGGATAGAAGACATGTCAGGAAATCTTCCCAGAGAAGGCGGAACCTGTACAGTGGGCATAGAGGTGGTGGTGGTGGTCATGAGAGATGGTCTTTGTAGAATAGAACACTAGCTTGAACTAAGGCACCTTCAGGCCTGCTGCATCTGCATAAGTTTGTAATTCACTAGTGTCAACTGAAAGGGGGAGACGTGATGTGGTATGAATTCATGATCTGACAGCATCTAAATCATGCATGATGTTAAATCTCTGCTTTGGGAGATAGGAATGCACCTTAGCCTGTAGACTGCTGGGACATAGGAATGCACCTTAGCCTGCAGACTGCTGGGACATAGGAATGCACCTTAGCCTGTAGANAGACTGCTGGGACATAGGAATGCACCTTAGCCTGCAGACTGCTGGGACAGTGTATACAAACTCCTGGGTTTGTTCTCTAGTATTGTATCCATCTGGCATGGGTACTTCTGAAATCCCAGCACTAGGAGGTTGAAGCAAGAGGATTAGAAGTTCGAAGTCGTCCTCAGCTGTGTAGTGAATCTGAGAGTACCCTGAGCTACATGGGACCTTGTCTCAAAAGGAGAGAAAAGAGAAAGAAATGTTTTACCTTTCATTTCGATGAAAGGAACTTTACTCAGCCTGAAACCTGGAACTCAAAAACACAGAACAGCAGAGAACAGGGTTCTTGAAATTAAAGCACCGGGTGAGGGGGCAGACCGGGTTTTCGTGATGCACACACATGTTGAGCTTTAGGCTGTAGGAATCCACTTTACAAATGAGTGCTCCAGAATAATATAGCAACTTGCAATTTTGAGGGAATTGTCCTATTTTTTCCTTCACTGTAGGATATACTTTAAAAAAACAAAAAAGAAAGAAAAGGAAAGAAAAAAGAAGAAAAGAAAAAAGGAAAGCATTTGTAGCTTCAGTTTCCAAACGCTTTCTTTTGAGAGCCCATTAGTCATGAAGGTGTTTCCATAGCAAATGTGTGTGGGATGCTCTCGGCTTTGTTGGCAATGGTGCAAGGGAACTTCTATCATTACCCCGGCAGCGGCAGCGTGGCTCATAAGTCCACAGTGCTGTTCCAATGTTCCGGTAGGACAAGGTTTAAGGACCCAGAAAAAAGCAAGATGAAGACCTAGAGGAGGAACACAAAGCAAGTAACAAAGGGAAATAACAGCTCAGTGTGAATAATAGGAATGCAAATGGTGCCGCTAAAATAGGAAGGAACATTACTTTCCCACAATGCAAAGCAAAGGAAAAATTGTAGTAGTGAAGCGTTTTTTTTTTTTTTNTTTTTTTTTTTTTGCCTGGTGAGATTGTACACTGCAAACACCTCTCCAAGTGTAGCCACCTACTCGAAGTTACCCCAGCATGAGGCTGGCAGGCTGTGAACTTGGTGACTCATTTTAAGAAGGTTTACTACAGAGTTCCCAATCTTCTTCTTCTTCTTCCTCCTCCTCTTCTTCTTCTTCTTCTTCTTCTTCTTCTTCTTCTTCTTCTTCTTTTTCTTTTTCTAAATGATTAAATCTTTCATGTTTCTTCCCAGGAGCTGCCCTGCTGATGGTCCAAAAATATTCACTGGGGCTAGGAAGAAAAACAAAAACTAGTAAGTGTACACAAAGATGTCTGGGATTTATTGTTTGGTTAAAAATAATAATTATGGTGGAAAAAATGTATCTGATATGCCAGTCTGCATCTAAGAAAAAATCTAATCAGAATATAAATGTTTTAAATAAAAATCCTGTAGGGAAAGCTTGTTTATGGGGATGTGAGGAAGTGGGGGAGAAGATTCAGAATTAGAAACCAGAGTCTGACTATAGTTTGTTTTCATTTTGAATTCAAACGCCCGTAAACATTTAATGTGATTGTAAAAAAAAAAAATTAAGCATAAAACAAAGTCGTCTTTGAGAAAATCGAAAGCTGAAAAGACTCAATGGGGACCAGATTCTCAAATTGGTGTCACGAGGAGTTACTGTGATAACATAAACTATAGAGTCCACCTAAGGAAAGAAATATCCTTAACTGTTATGGGAATGTGACTTAGTATAACTGATATGAAAGGACAGCTTGAAGGGTCCTTACAAGACTACAAGGAGAACTCGCTTTTAGCCCAGCAATCTCTTGACTGTCTTGTACCCAAAGGAAGCACATCAAATACGCCTAGCTCTCTTGTGTTTATTCCCCTGCCGTTCACAATCGCAAGACTCAGAGTCAACCTAGACGCCCACCACAGGAATAAAGATGTAGATACACACTGGTATATATGCTTCAGCCGTAAAAAGGACAAAATCCTGTCACTTGTGGCCTTGTAAATGAGCTTGAATTCTATAAATAATTATGTTATGCAAAAGAAGCTGGGCACAGAGAGACAAAAGTCCTGTAGTCACATACCAAGGCAAGTTTGATTCACAGAATTTCATTCACTGAATTGATTCATAGGAAAAAAAAAAAAAGTAGAGTTGGGGTTATCAGGACAGGAAAAGCCTAGGAAGAGATTAATGGGAAAATTCTAGCTGTATAGGAGCAAGGGCTGGAAAGTTGGATCAGCGGTTAAGAGCACTGACTGCTCTTCCATAGGTCCTGAGTTCAAATCCCAGCAACCACATGGTGACTCAACCATCTGTAATGGGATCTGATGCCCTCTTCTGGGATGTCTGAAGACAGCGATGGAGACTCACATAAAATAAATAAATAAATAAATAAATAAATAAATAAATAAACAAACAAATGAGTAAGTACAATTATTCTGTTGTCCAGTATGGTTCCAATAGACCACAATGATTTATTGTATATTCTGAGAAATCCAGAAGAAAAAAAAATATTTTTAAAATTAATTTTAGGTCAGCACCCTCATATATATGTACTCCAACACTCTCCTTTCAGGCACTCTCCTCCCATTCCAGCTGGTTTTCTTTTAGAAGTGAGAGTTTTGAATGTGCCCCTCACAAGAAAATGGAAATATTGGGGGGAAGGGGAGAGAGGTGTGGTGCTTATTCTGAGTTGCTCATACAATGCACCATAAACATGTTTAGCTAAACATAATTATCATAGTAAGAAAAGCATTAAGGAGGTCTTTCTGCCTCCCTACCCTTTCCATCTTTTCTTCTTTCCTTCTTGCATCTCCCTCCTGCCGTCTCACACTCTTTCTGACTGCTGGCATGCTATGGGGGTAAAACAGATGAACTAGGATTTTTGGCATAGAAGATTTAAGACCAAAGAGCCCGAGTCAAATCCTGCAGTCTGCGGGTTTGCAGCGTGCTAGTGTCACTGTGATAGATCTTAATCCAGAAAGATATGGATTCCCTAGACCGTCCCACAGAGGGGATTTTTGAAATCACAGCAGGCAGCTGAGAGGAGAGGCCATAGTGTTTGTTCCTTTCCAAGGGTCAGAACACAGTGCCCACTGTAGTTTTTCCCGTGTGTTCCCTACTCAAAGGGACCAGAGTTGCTTGGCAGGGGACTGTTCACAGACATGGAGGCTGGAGTTACATAGCAGGAACTTGGAATCCTCCATCACAGCAAGGGTAGAGAGGTGATGAACAACGTGTGGGTTATATCTATACCTGAGCTGACTGGGCAAGTCTGACTTTAGGTAGACTGGACATTCGATATGCAGTAATGTAATAGCATTGAGGAGCTGAAGCATGTCAAAGACATTTACATCGATAGGTGTTAACACACACACACACACACACACACACACACACACACACACACACACCCCTAGCACAACCCTTCTAAACCCAACTGTTGGGGATCTTTAGGTGTATGCAGGTCACTGTGGGCAAACCAGATAGTAAATATCTTTCTCAAAATCAAAGTGAATTTAGATGATTAAGGGATCAAGAACCTATTAGGGGACGGCATAGTTATTAGAGCTTTGTCTTCCTGTTAATTGTCTTTAGTGGTGACAACAAATCATGGATCTATTTAAAGGAAATTCTTCTTCCCTTTCATGAATGTATGTGTGTGTGCATGTGTACTTACATATCTGTTTGGGTATTTGTATAATGATATAATGATACAAAGTCCTTGTTTAACTTCAGTATAATCTAGTTATGTGGAGGGTGGGGAACTAGATAATGATGGAAATAAAACAGAGCTAATTGGGACTTCAAATTACTGAGGCTTATAAATGGCGTTTATGTTGTTATTCTCTCTCTCTCTCTCTCTCTCTCTCTCTCTCTCTCTCTCTNTGTGTGTGTGTGTGTGTGTGTGTGTGCATTTTTGAAAAATTCCATTTAGAAATGTTTTAAATCATCCAATCAATGGTTCTGTTCTTTTCTCGGCCCTGTAATCTAACAGTCCTGTTTCCCACTGCCTTTGTGTGGTCGGTCACATGAGAAGCTCTGGGCACATGCTTAGAAACAAACAATCCTGCTGCTGTGGTGGGCAGTGTTTCCCTAGAACTCTTCAAAAATTTTTGTCCTGGATAAACACTGGACAGAGGGAGAGATGAATTCTTTACAGTGTTCGAGCCTCAAGCTGGTAGTGTCTTGGCAGGCATGAACTTTTGGACATCTGATGTCTGGAGCATTGGAAGAACTTTGCGCCTGTTGCTCCCCTTGTCTAGCAGGAAGAATCATCAGAAACAGCATTTCATTCATGGCCTGCTGAGGGTCTCATGACTGATTGACTGATTGCATCCTTGCCACAGAAAGACTGACTGCTAGGGGTTTAGCAATTAGCTTGTGACTAAACTTTATTCAGCAAGCATTTGTAGTTTCTTTATCAACTTAACTCAGTTTCAAAAAATTGCACGGAGTTACTCCAAGGATATTTCTGGTTATTCTTGTTTTTTTTCTTTCTTTTGGTGTAATCTTTCATTTGCAATACATTTTATATGACTTCATTGGTATTTCTCCACCTTAGTTTAAATCTTATATGAAACAACTATTTGTGTCTTTGGCCTCTTGAGTTTAGTCTTTCTTCCTTCTGACATCTTTTCAATTTCTTTATAATTTTCTTCTAATTTTCATGTGTTTGTGTGTTGGGGGTTGTTCAGTGTGTGTGTCTCTCTGTGTGTGTCTATGTGTGTGTTTGTGAATGTGTGTGTGTCTCTGTGTGGGTGTCTGTATGTGTGTGTTTGTGTCTATGTGTGTCTGTATGTGTATCTAAGTGTATGTGTCTGTGTCTTTGTGTATGTCCCTGTGTTTATTTATCTGTGTATGTGTGTCTGTGTCTTTGTCTCTGTATGTGTCTCTCTGTGTGTGTCTGTGAATGTGTGTCTTTGTATATGTATGTGTCTGTGTATGTGTCTCTGTGTGTCTGTGTGTGTGTGTCTGTGTATGTGTGTTTGCATGTCTGTGAATGTGTCTGTGTGTGTCAGTGTATATACATGTGTCTGTCTGTGTGTGTGTGTGTGTGTGTCTGTTTGTGCGTATGTGTGTATGGGTATCTGTGTGTCTATCCATCCAACTCTAGGGACCCTTTTGTTCCTTCTTCCCAAGAACTAGGATAAAGATCCCAGTTGTTTATTGGATGCTGGAGATCAGAACTTGGGTCATCATTCTCTCTCTCTCTTCTCTCTTTTATTTAGCTTGTTTTCAAGGTTCATCCATGTTGAGCGACATTCATATTCTCTCTCTCTCTCTCTCTCTCTCTCTCTCTCTCTCTCTCTCTCTCCTCTCTCTCTCTTTCTTTCTCTCTCTCTCTCTGTGACTGTGGCATCTCCTCAGTCTCTTGTCTAACTCTTCTGTGATTTCAAGCTTGTGATTCTTTTAAAAAGTCTTCTCTTCCTGCAGAAAGAATTCCTTCTTTTATTTTACTAGTTTCATTTTTAAAAAGCATCTAACATCTGATTCTCATTTCATGGATACTCACTGCTACCTAATGTTGTTCCCTAAGTGCATGTTTCCTGTCTTGTCTTCTTGCAGTGCTAGAGATGGAACCTGATGCCTTTTGCATGTTAGTCAACCACTTTACCACCAAAAGGGTTTTCTTCTGTTGTCAGTTTCATCTGCATTTTGCTTTATTTATTATTTTTGCCTTTTCCTTTCTATGTTGGAAGCTTCCTTTAAATATCGTGGGATTCTCTGAATAGCTGACTGAATATTGTATGTAGAGGCTAAAAGAAAAAAATATTTTGATGCAGGGTCATACTTTTTAGCACATGTCTAGCCTCAGGCTTGCTGAGGCCCTCTTGCCTCAATCTCCTGAGTGTGAGGCAAGGTCTTACTGAGCTCTTGGTTTTCTAGGGCATAAGTATTTACTGGAGGCTTCTAAGGGTGGTATTACAAATACATACCCATTGCTATGGCTTAGGTATAACTAAGTCAGAAGAGGTACCCAGACTCTCAAAATGCGTTAATGATAACGGATTCACTTAACAGTAGCGTACCTACTGGCTGTACTCAGCTCTCTCTTGTTTCTCAAGGATGATAACACTACCTCAGAGAGGACCTCTCCATCTCTGCTATTGGATGAAATGGATTAAGAATCCTGTTGCTACCTAGGGTGGCGGGGCATGACTTAACGCCAGCATATAGAGTCAAAGGCAAGTGGATTTCTGTAATTTTAAGACCAGACTGGTAGACAAATCTAGTTTCAGGGAAGTGTTACAGAGAAACTCTACCTTGGGGTCAGGGTGAGACAGGGAAAGAAATCCTCCTGAAATGGTTGGAGGGATTTACAAACCTTGGAATGGAGATTTCATTTGATGTATCCACTGCACACAGAACTTTTCAAATTTAATGTTGCAGACCTCTCCTTTCCTGTGTCTTCAGGTAGACTAGAGGCAATCACCCAGCTCCAGGCAGAGAGAGAACATTCAGGGTCTGGTGCTATCTCACTCAGACTTCGCGCCTGTGAATATGTTTAATTTCCCTTTAATTCTTTTCATAGCATCATAAAAGGAAACAAAATAAACAGTGAATTTAATCTATTCTGTTTTAACTGGAAGCTTTACTCTTAACCTCATAAGGTTTTGGAACATAATTAGCTTTGACTACAGAGTTTATCAGCATTTATAGGTTTCTCAAAAACAAAATGAAGGGCACATTCATTTTCTTATGCTTCACCAACTACAAATTTGGAATCATTTGAAACTTTAATTCCAAATTATAATAAAATAATAACGTTAGACTCCACATCAGTGATTTGAAATGATTTAAACTGAAGTGTGCATTTATTTATTTATTTTTTTCTTATATGGAATAGTTTCTTCTCTTGGCTTCTTACTTTTATTGGGACATGCATTTCAGTGCGTGTTGATTTAGATTTTAAGATCTTGTCTGCCGTGACAATGGGGATGAGACCGAGACCATGCTCGGAGGAGACCTGAATTGCAGATGGACTTATGGGTACCGCTGGGAGTCTGTGATAGACCATGACTGTTTGCTCCGAGCCACGGTTAACTGCTGTAGTTTCTGGGCTAACTGTTCTTTTTCTCACTTACCTCAGTGCACAGAGGGGCCATTTGGTAGACCAGCACACTCGCTCTAAACACAGTGCCAATTAGTCCTAGATAGAATTTGTCCTTGACCTTCCTGCCTGTAGCTCACTCCCCATCCATCCACCCCAAGCTGCTTGCCTTTGTCTCTCTCTGTCTGTGCAGGTTCCTGTGTTTCACAATTCCCTCTTCCCGGGTAGTTTCATGACTTTTTTTTTTCAACACCTCTATTGTTAACATCATTCCTTCTAATTTCCAGTGCTGTTATGAATTTGCGTATTTATTTGATTGCATCAGAGTAATTGGGATAGGTAAAGATGTTTGTTCAGTCTGCCTTTTGCTCTCTTCTCTCCCTTCTGAACACACGCACACACACACACTCATAATATCATTACTTACTACCACTTGGTCTAAAATTGTCTCTTGTTGCAAAGAATATTATATTTTGATATATGTTTTTGGTCTTTCCCCGATCCTCTACCTTGTTGTCTCTATCCCTCTCTTCCGTTTTTGAGGCAGGGTTTGGAAGTCAGGATGCAGACTTGCACCCTCCTTCCTCAGCCTTTTGAGTGCTAGATGCACACTGTACCCTCTCACACTCAGCTTTATAATTCTCTTCAGGGAAGTAGATATTTTCCCACATTTTTAATTGACAGCCACGCCACCTTCTGGAATACCCTTACTAAATTTCTCGACATTTTAATCAGTACAAAGGTGAACTAATATTGTATTAAGAAGTTCTGTGATGAAATTTGTATGATGAAATTTGTAGCCTAAGTTGGCTCCTGCCTTCTCTTCCCGTGTGTTAGGATCACAGGCATGTATCACTCTATCCCTGGCCAGACATCATGCTTTCTATCAAATTCACTATTTTAAGGAAGGGTTCCTTCGTTCAGTTTATTTGATTTGTTAGTCAGGGATTTCTTGCTGTGTAGATCAGGCCAATTTCAAGCTCTTGGTCCTTCTGCCTCAGCTTCCAGAATCCTGAGATTACAAGTGTGTGCTATGGGACATGGCTATTCCTGAGTCCTTTAAGGTAAACTGTTTTTACCTGTTGGTGAGAACTACTGATTTTTTTTTAATCATGGACGTCTCCATTTGAAATTATAATGTAAGATCTAAGAACTTCATTTGGCCTAGAAAATGTTCTTTCCATTCTTTTGTGCATTAAGGTTAAGGTTAGAGTTAGCATCCTTGCACAGTATAAAGTAAAATACACCTTTTTTGGGGGGGGATGGCAATGCAGTGTTTATAGACTAAAGACTCGGCTACTTGCTTTGTCCAACCTCATCTCCAAGTTTTCAGTTCCAGTTTCATTGCTTGTGCAGGAGAAGCGGGCAATATTTTGCTAACGAGAAAGATCGCTCCCCGTTAATAGTTCTGACAGCTTGCAGTCTGTTCATTGGGAGGATAGGCTTCTTCCAGCGTCTCACGATCTGTCGGGAGTCTGCGTTGTCAGTGAGGTTGTTGCTGCCTCGCTCAACAACCATGATTCATGTGCGTACAGGTGTGATTTGTGCGTTCTCTTCATATTTGACCTGGCGTATCCTCTGCCGTGCGCATTATCGCCAGGTCAGATCTCTCTGTCCCTGGGTCAGGCATTGGCTCTTTTTCAGTTCTGAGTACAAACCAATATGGAGCAATAAAATGGCCCAGGGTATTTCGCCCCTGAGAGGAATGTACTAGACAGTTCTTGCCAAGCTTTTTCATTTTTTTTTTTTTCCGAGAAAATTTTAGGTGCAGAAGAGGAAATGATTGGTTACACTCTCACAGTTGATTAGCTCCAATGCAGAGCAGTATAAAGGGTGTGTGTCACGGGTGGGAGGCGAAGACCTTAAAGATATTCTTGTCACTGCTTCCTTCGAGTCAGATGATTCAGGCTGAGACAATGCCAAACCTCCCAGATCTAAACATGTTCTTGGCTCCAGAAGACAAATAATGTGCATCAGATTTCGGCCTTACTTTGGGAGGAATTTATATTTAAATTTCTTTTTTTCCCCCCTAGTTGTCCACTTTTCTCCACCCACTGTAGGTGAGCATATGCTCTGTGAGTGTCTGGACACAAGGATGCTTTGGAGGTAAGCCCTGGGTGACTGAAGTACGCCAAGAGTTTCAATGCCACCTTGGAAAACTGACTCTTGCCAAAGTCTAAGTATAACAATACGCTATTTACTTTTGAGTCCTTGAAAGAGTTCTGAACTGTCCATCTCACACTTTTTGTTTAAACACTGAACTGTTTCCTGTATAAAAACACACGACCTCCAGTGTAAGCAAACCGTCTTGAGTAACCTGGCCAGGATTTTTCTGAAAGATTTTTTTTTTCTTTTGGGTTAGGGTTGAATTAATAAAAAATAGATTTTGTTTTATTTATTTTTAATTTTCTGCCATATAGTGCAGCCATGGAAGCTGTGTATAGCAATGTAACTTGTAATGGTGTGTCTGTCAAACACGGACTGTGTCTGGTGATGGAGGTCCTGTACATTGCATGGCTTAGTGAGGTCATCTCTCTCATGATCCATTCAGTCTGTGAGACTCAGGTGACAAAAATTCCTAACAACAAAGTTTTCACAATGTAGCTCTAGGTATCAAGCTCTGTATTGGTACAGTTATCATGTATAGTTATTAGTACAGAATACATTTATCATAAATACATTCTCTCTCTCACTATATATATATATATATATATATATATATATATATATATATATATAT
>NC_034598.1:78292927-78300664 GCF_900095145.1 Mus pahari | reverse complement strand
TGTGTGTGTGTGTGTGTGTCAAACACACACACACACACACACACACACACACACACACACACACACACACAGCTGGGAATTTAGCACAGTGGTAGTGTTTCCTGATATGCATGAGGCCACAGATTTAACACCTATTGAAACAAGAACTTTCCAAACTTTTAGGAACTTTCGCATTCTTAAGAATATAGACCAGCCAGTGCTCACTGCACCGCATTTCAGAGGAAGCACTGAGCCGGGAAACATAAGTCCCCCTTCCAGCTTTCCTGTGAGCATTAGTGTGATGTAGTGCAAACCATCTGTCTCTCTTTCCTCTTCTAAAAATGAAAGAATAAGACTTCATTACAAAACCCCTTCCCATCCTGAAGTTTCACAGTTCTTTCCAATAAAACCAGTGTTTTTACTTCACTGATCCTTACAGCCTCATGGTTAGTAGCCATCTGTCTCCGTCAGAATGAGCTACGACATTGTGTTCTTCTCTGAAATCAATGTGTGTGAAGGTAGCTTGTCTTAAGGATCTTGTAGTTATCGAGATCTAGGGTTTTTTTTTCCCCTTCATTAACATAGCAAGTTCTATCATTTTTGGGAATTACTGGCAACTTTTTGGGTGACTGTAGCCAAAAATTTAAATCATGCTTCTTTACCAAAAGCAGGATACCATCTATACATATTCCGAGAGGAAAATTTTAGTTTCCATCCATCCATATATTTCTTTCATTATTTCATTTCAAGGAGGCAAGGATCATTCCTTTCTGTCACAATTTAGTCCCAAACTTTAGCACGCAGACTTTCATCTCCGTATGTGTTTAGCGAAGGAAGAAATCAAGAGGAATTGGCCGGTCAGGATGCTTGTACAGCAGAGGCCAGATACGATCTCATGTTTATCCAAGTAATTTCCATAAAGAAAATCTGGGGCTCACACCAAATCTCCCTGAGTTCTTTGGCTTGTGTTGCAGATAGAAAAAAAAATAAACATATTTTTAGATATTGGATTTTCCCTTTACAGAAGAGAATGAAGGAGGCATTGATCTGGCAGGAACATCTTCAGAAAGCAGTTACTTACATCGTAGTTACATGTAGCAAAGGCTCCTTGTAAGCCAGGGTCAAGCGTCTACCTGGTCCTTCTGCCTCTTCTATGCAAACCTCCGTGACTCTGTAATTAACAATCCTCAACCTCAAGGTTGGCGATTACTTACCAGGTGTTTTGGCTTTTCCCACATCACAAGGTCAGTGCCCTACTCCCCAGAGGTCAGAATCAGGGCGAGCTGAGAATCCAGATGAAATTAGTAGATACTGGATCTGCCCACTGAAAGTCACTGTGTGGGAAGGGAGGGTGTGGACAGAGTTTCAGTCCCTCTAGGTTCTGATGTATCAAGTCCGAAAGAGGTGGCAGCTTCGTCGTGTCTGAGATTTTGAGCCTGCCTAAAACCTGAGGTGACGTTGGGTACTTTAGGGAAAGTTAAGTAATACTTGCTTCAAGAATTTCACAATGATTAAGGGGGCAGAAGAAATACAATAATCTCAACCCTCCTTCCTTGTTAACTTCCTCCTGCTGTCTGTTCCCTCCCTCTATGCCTTCATTCTTTTTTTTTTTTTCTATCCCTTTCAGGAAGTCACATTGGTTTTTAGAGTTGGTTATTATCTAGACTCTCTTTGCCATTTTCTTCCAGATTATTTTAGCATTTCTTATCCCATTAACAGGCAGATAAAAGTATTTACATCCCATAGTTTCAGTAGATCTTAATATGGTAACATCAAACACTAGCAGATATCAAATATATGCATTTTCTAAGGCAAACGGGAGGTGACACATTTGAGAAGGGCTCTTACCTCTACACCTCTTGCTAATGGGTCCCTCTCTCATGTAGCCATTACATATGTACTTCTTGAGAGCCTGGAACCTATCAGGCATTGTGCATGTTACTCGGGGGTAAAATGAAGGGCAAAGAACCTGATACCATGGTATATTTTGAACTGGTCACAGATTGGTAGAGGTTATGGTAAATAAGCACCATCACCATCCAGTGTGGTAAAGCCTTTTCAAAGCAGACAGAGTATTTGAGGAAGGGGCCCTAACTCTAATTAGGAGTAGGCTAAATTAGGATGGAGTGCTGCCAAAGGCCATGTCACACTCAACCACACTGAAAACCAAGGGCTAATAAGCGGGGATTAAAATACAGTGTACATCCATCACAGATGTTACGGTACTGAAATGATGGGTGAGCTGTGACATAGAAGGATAACAACCTATTCCGCAACATGAAAAGGTTGATGGTGAGCATCTAGGCTGGCGTTGAGCTGGGCTGTGGCGGGGCCCATCTACCACAGGCTGCCTAATCTCAGGGCCCATTTTAGGGATGAATGAAATCTCTGTCTCTTGATTGGGAACAAAAGCTAGGCTACGCTGCAGACCCCCTTGGTTTCTGATAGGAGCGGGCAGATGGTTTAGGTGGCTCAGCCCTGATCCTGTGTAATCTCTTGAGATGTATTTTTGGTTTTAAAAAAAGAAAGGCTTATCTCCCTTGTCATAGGGAAGGCCATTCTTGGTCAGCTGGCCGTCTCTATCACTCTTAAACTAATCTGAGGGGTGTCGGGTTATAGAGCACAGGGACTTTTTATCAAAGTTCTATTTTTCCTGGCCAGTGCATTCACCGTGGAAAGCCCTTTCTGCATGCCCTGAAGTTAGACTTCCTATCAAGGCTCAACTCTCAAACCACTGGTCTCTGGGAATCGCAATGCCTTCTGAAAACCCAAGCAAGCCAAATTTTGCGACATGACAACCGAATCACCATCTCATCTTTCTTAAGAGTGGTGAGAGAAATGATGTACAGATCAAAACTTTAGGCAGAAGACTGATTTATTTATTGACTTATAAATAGTTTGTCTTTGTGCTGGTCCTGCTTCTAGGAGCATCCCTGCAGGAGAGGCGCAGAGATAGGAAGGCAGGCATGTGGTTCATAACAAGTCCTTTACATTTTCTTTGCTTTTACTGAGGTAGTTTGGTGCTAGGGAGCCCTCCGTAGGGTCACCACCAGGCCTTATTTAATTTATCACTCACATTTAAATTCTGCAAGAGGAAAAGGGTCTGCTATTAATTAGGATATAGGAACATCACACTTCAACTGGGAATCTTAGGAAATATTCCTTCCATATGGCTGTCTTAACCAGGACTTTCCTATTGGTCAGAAGACTATTCACTAGTTGGCAGTGTTTGATCTTAAGGACAAAACATAGGACCAACGTAGTTCTGGATTTTTAAAAATGATTGTCTTTCTTTCATGTTTCCCAAAGCAATTTCTCAGACATTCTTCAATTATGAGATCCTCACGTGTCTCAGGTCAGTGTTAGCCATCATAGCGCAAAGCAAAGGAAGACAGTAGTGAAAACCAGATTGAATGGAAGATGTGCTTGAAAAGAAAGCCCACAGAGGTACCTGTGGCTCCGCATCATCCTTTACCGTTCAGTGGTTCCTGTGGTTCCACGACATCCCTTACTAACTAGAAGGTGGAGGCAGAAACATCTCATCATCCTCAGAGCATCTGCCCATGGATGATCTAACGTTCCAGCTTTGACGAAGCAAGGTACCATAGGCAGGATCCATTACTCTTGACATTATTGTTTGTCCAGAGAGGTGACAGTGAAGATGGCATCTCAGATTCAACTACCACGAAAGAAGCTAGGCAGGCATTTGTTTAATATATAAGCTGTTTCTTTTAAAACAAGTTTATTGGTAAATAATAAGAAAACATGAGTTGCGTTTTTTTTTTTAAACCAACACCGTCATACTTACAATATTTTTTCTATTGCAAATTAAGTTGCTTGTGGGTGAATTTAGTGATCATGTACTACTTTAATTTTGTATTCCTTTATCATCCTTGTAACAATGAAAACTACCTTATTTATTTTATTTTGACACAGATTGACCTGTAACTCATGGCAACCCTTCTGCCTCAGACTATCTATAGCCTGTGTAGTCTGGAATTATAGTGTGAACCACGATGCCCAGGTAAAATCTACCACTTAAGCACGTTATCTGTGCTAGAGGTTCACAGTCCAGGATGATTTCTGCCCCTCAATGGGATGTGTGGAATATATAGATAAGATGTCAGATGTCACCACAGCTGGCATGAGGGCCTTTCAGACACATGGTGTAGGATAACGCCTCCGAATTATCATTTTCTGTCCCCACATATCAATAGTGCTGAGTGTGAGAAGCTGCTTTACAGTGCATTTATCATTAATTAATTAGTTAACCCAATACTTATTGACTGAGAAATGACTGTGTTACACATTGCAGTATTTAGGAGGCAGTAGTGTATATAAAGGGATAAAAATTCTTATTCGTTTCTGCTTTGCATTCAAGGTAGGAGTAACTGACAACAAAAAAACTAAACTGCTGAGCATTCTAGGTTTCGTGTATTCAGGGGATATCCACAAGGAAGCATAAGAACAAGGCTTCACTTCCCTTATCAAGGAGTGCCCACTTCTCATTGCTGACTGCCTCTTAGAGTATCGGAATGCCCAGACAAGGGACAGTTTACTCTTTGACACAATATTCCATGCAAAATGGGAGCCTGATCCCATGTCTGCACTGCCCGTCCCCATCTCACCGTTTCCATTTGCCTAGACCGTCTTCTACCTGTGCTCCTACTCTGTGGAACTAGCTTTGGGAAGTTTTCCTATTCTGAAACTTTTCTTCACTCTTTTTCTCCTCCTATTCCTCCTCCTCTCCCTCCTCCTCTTCTTCTTCCTCCTCTTCCTCCTCCTCTTCCTCTTCTTCTTCCTCTTCTTTCTTCTCCTCTCCCTCTTCTTCCTCCTCCTCTTCCTCTTCTTCTTCCTCTTTCTTGTCTCCTTTTCTCCCTCCTCCTCCTTTTCCTTCTTCTTGACTTGATACATAGAGATTCTACAACTCTGTGGAATATAGTACACACACACATACACACACACATATACATACATACATACACACACAAACACATATACATACACACACATATACATACGTACATACACACACATACACATATACATACACACATATACATAAGTACATACACATACATACACACACACATATACATACGTACATACAAACACATATACATACGTACATACACACACACATACACATACACACATATACATATGTACATACACACACAAACACATACATACGTACACACACACATATACATACGTACATACACACATACATACGTACATACACACATACATACACATATACATACACACATGCATACGTACATACACACACATACACATATACATACGTACACACACACATACATACGTACACACACACATACACATATACATACATACACACATATACATACGTACATACACACACATACACATATACATACACACACACATACATACGTACATACACACGCCTTTGGTACTGATCCAACACTTGTGTATCATTTGGACCCCTAGATTTCTTGGGAAAGTTCCAGCTCACAGAGAAAACTACCTCCTACATCCAGCTGGACCCTTTCTCACTTTGGGCAAAGCAAGGGACACTCAAGTGCAAGATTCCTGTCACCAGGAAAGCAGCTAGGTGGGATAGAGTTTTTTTTTTTTATTGTTTTCTTATTTTGTAATTCTTTTACTTTTTTCAGTTCCATATTTTAATCCTTCTGATGCTAATTTGACTGCATGACTTTATGTAATTTTTCTGCACTGCCATTCTATCAACCCAAATATTATCTCATTCTAACTCACAAAATTGCACAACATATTTCATTTTCTCTGTAGGGAGGATATAGAAAACTCTGAAATAAACTCATACTATTAAGGATTATGCATAATATTTTGTTGTCAAACATTTTACTTAGGTATCCCAAAATGTTGCTCCCTTTATACGAAAAGGTCACCCACCCCTCCCTATTTATCCTTCAAATCTAAAGCTCTGCTAAGAATTTATGCTTTTCTCCAATTTCTCCTTAAATTAAAATAAAATTGCAATACCTACATTTTGATTCTTTTCTTCCTCTCAAGTGACAGTTTTACAGGACAAAGAAGAGTCAGGAGAGAAAGTTTTCAATCAGTCCCTTTGATCTTCACCCAAATCCTCCCTTAATTACCAGCAGCAGTTACTGTCACAACCGGAAGAAGAGAGATGAGCCACAAAAAGGAGCTAGAAAAAAAAAAAAAAAAAAAAAAAAGGATGAATGCCCATCACCTGATCACCTCCATCTTCTTTGTTATTAGAGATTTTAGAAGAGAAACGATCATTTATAAGTATATTTTGGGGGCAATGGTCAATGAGTGTGGCAATGTATAATCAATTGTTAGAGACCATCATGCAAGAAGGATTTCAATCAAGGTCTCTTATTCACAACACTTTTGTTTGTATGGTATTCATCTTGGAGCTCCATGCATGAAAAATAATAATGTAAGAAATTGGAATGGGAAGAGTGACAGAGTCGGGGAGAGGAGATGGGGAAGAGGAGGAAGGGGAGGAGGGGGAAGAGGGGAAAGAGGAGGAAGGGGAGGAAGAGGAACACATTAATTAGTTGCATTATCTATTTGTTTATATAATTTATCTAATCCTTCATAGTTCTATGGAATATATTTGTGTTGAGCAGAATAGAGTTTTCACTATAGTTACTGTTAGGATCATTAAAGTGGGAACCTTTGGTTTTAGTGCTCTGATGCTACATTGACAGATACCCAGTTGTACAGAAATACATGTTCTGGCCTCAAGCCATTGATAGTCCATAAGGGAAATGCAAACGTCTGTATAAAAGGTGTAGGTATTGTGTGTTTGTCATTTGAGCACTGTAAAAATAACTCCATTTCCATGACCACAAGCATCTGTATTCCCCGACAGAGTACCATCTTTAATTCATTTTTCCTTGACAAGAATACAGAATCAGAATTTCTCTAATAGCCTTTCCATCCAGCAGAGAATGTAACTTGTTGCATGGGTATTAAAGTTCAATCTGTTCACTTCTTGTGTAAATTTAGCAAGATACTAATGTCAGTCAGAGTCTTTTTGTACATGGAAAATCAGAGTGCTAATACCCAGGTCTTTCTCAGAACTCCAAATCAATGGCTGTGACTTGTGCCCACTTGGCATCCATTATAATGCATCGTGGAGACCAATGATGTGCCTGGCTTTACACGCATGGATCTATAGTGCCTGTTAGACTGATGTGCATGGTAGAGTCAATGAACTGGGTATGAAAAGGGTGATGCCCTGGTAGAAGAAATGATGGAAGGAAAGAACTGAGAGTTTTATTTTATGTCTCACCACGGTGACTTAACTGCAGGCTCTACAGCTGTGGCATGTAATCAACCATAGATATAGAATGCTGCAAGAAAGTTTGCGTCAGTGCTGTACACACAGATCTTTCCTTGTCACCAGAGACCACAGGGCCAACTCAGCAGTTGCTTATATAGCACTTATGCTACAGTAGGGGTCATGGGTCAGCTATGGAGGTTAAATACAGAATCCATGCCATTGGACATCAGGGCTTGAGCTGGAGGGACTTGGAGCCAGTCTCTTTGGGATCTTAAAGGAAGTCTGTACTTTATAAAATCAAGTAAAGGAGATGTTGAGAATTCATGGGTAGAAAGTAATTGGGGTGGGGGGCTGGAGAATCAGGGGCATTTGTCTCTCTTTGGTTCAACAATTCCTAGCTAATGGTCATGATTTTTTTTTTTTTTTTTTTTTTCTAGAGCTTTCAAGTGTGCTGTAAAGTTTCTAGT
>NC_034598.1:78258879-78292801 GCF_900095145.1 Mus pahari | reverse complement strand
TTTTTTTTTCATGATTATTTTTCTTTCCTCTTTCTAAAGAGTTACCTTCAGAAACACTAACCTTCTAAGCACAAATCACCAAAGGATAGAATGTGTTTTCTCTCCCTTAATCCATTCTTTCATGTAAGACTTGAAAAACAAAAGTTGTTTCACACAAACCCAATTCACTCAGAAGAGTCATCATCCATCCATACCAATCCAAGTAAGGAGTAAGGAATAATCAAGCCCTCATTATGCAAAATGGCATCTGCTGATTTACCACACAGAACCGAATAATGACCCGTTAACCCCCATATTACCTTTATTGCTGCAGAAGCTTATTTCTCCCGTTGTATAAAATATGGGCGTGTTACAATAGGGTTGGTAATTAGTCCATTGTTATAAGGGACAGTCTCAAGTACTTTGCTTATGGAATCTATGTTTGGAAAATGTTGAGGGAGGGGAAGAAGTGCAAGCAAGGTAAAGGCCAGGGGATTTGTGGCATTGCTTGACAGGCCAGCTCGGCTGTGAGTAACTGCCGACTGCCAGTTGCCTTGCAAGGGACAATGAGCTGTGGAGAAAAAATAAAAAAAAACAACATTTCTAGTGGGAAGAAAATCCAAAGAGAGTTTATGTTCTTTCTCAGAGATGTGTTGACATTTTAATTGCTTTCTGTTTGCTTTGGAGCTACATTCGAGAATTGGAAGCCAGTTAGAAAAATAAGAATTGGCTTTATTAGAAATTAGAGGGACTGACATGCAGGCAGGAGCTGGCAAGGGCCCAGGCTTAGCTCTCCACAAACTGGAGTCTGCAATAGGATTCAGAGCTCCAAACACACTCAGCTACCGAAAAGCCGAGCAGAACAGTTTCTACTGGGCTGAGCCTTGTCACTTCCTAGAGTGGACCGTGCTTCTGAACAACCTATTTTTTTTCCTGCCAATACTTTACTTAAAATGGCATTTTTCCCGGTTAAACTTTTCTTTTTGTTTGTTTGTTTTTTTTTTTGTTTTTTTCAAGACAGGGTTTCTCTGTTTAGCTCTGGCTGTCCTGGAACTCACTTTGTAGACCAGGCTAGCCTCGAACTCAGAAATCTGCCTGCCTCTGCCTCCCAAGTGCTGGAATTAAAGGCGTGCGCCACCACGCCCGGCCCCCGTTAAACTTAAACATAGGTTTTTGACATAGGGCGGGGAGGGGTGCAGAGAAGAAAAAAAAAGGAGAGATGCAATGGTTGGGGAAGTTGGAGAGATTGACGGGTAGGCTTAGAATTAGATTTAAAGATAATCTGATAGTTTTGATATTGTGTAAGTGAGACCCTCCCTGCCCTCCTCCAAAAAACCCACCAAAAAACCCTTTGGGATTGAGGCTGTGGCCAGCTCTGATATTGTTTGTTTATGCTTTTTCTCTCTACACCTGGAGCTGCCTGGGACTGAATAACTATTTAACAAAACCAGGTGCCTATGTGTGCATTCCGGGATCAGCACATCTAAAAATAGCAATGTGATCCAAGAACTAGATGAAAAGAACTCTCTCAATCTAGCATTGTAGTGGCGCCTGAAGACACGGGCTATCATCTTCTCATGCCGTGGCCTCCTCAGCCACGTTAATCACCAAGGAATGTCCCCAACACACTGTGTTCAGACCGATCAGCTCAGTGTTAAGTGGATCAAACTGGTCCCTAAAACGCATCTAATGGTGAGCTGGAGAGATGGCTCAGTGGTTAAGGGAAGCCCTGGTTACTCTTCCAGAGGTGTCAGCTTCAATTCCCAGTATTCACTTTGGCTCAGAAATGCCAGGGGCTCCAGTTCCTATGGGTCCAAAGCCCTTTATGGCCTCTGTGGGTCCCAGTTACCCACATGGTACACAGACATATGTGCAGGTAAGCATCCACATGTTTATTTAAATGAATAAATATGTTATCTAAGTAAATTATTAAAAATACCTAATGTTTACTCCATGCCTGGTACACTAAATACTCTATTTAAATGCCCCCCCCGAAAACTTACAAGGCAATAATATCTCTACTGTAGATATTGCTTTTTCTGCTTTACAAGGAACAATACTGAGGGTTAGGAGAGTTTTGTAATTGTTCAAGTTGTATCATCTATGGTTACAAAACATTTGAAATGGATTGAAAAGAAATGAAAAGTGTAGGGAACTCTCTGTCCTACTTTGCTTATTCAGAGCCAGTCTTGTTAATCAAAGCTTGCTCCTCCCTATTAGTCAGAAGCAAACTCAAGAATTATTTTATTTCATCAGTTTCACTTTACTATGTCTCTCGACATAGTGATTCTTTAAAATAATATAACCACCGCATTTTAACCAAACTAAAACCCCATCACCAGTTATTCCTGTATCGACATCTAGTCATCCCATTGGTCAACCTCCCTATGTGCCTTAGGATTATTATTTTAGAAAGCTGTATTTGGTTCCTTGATGTGTGTGTAGGCTTTCCTCCAATGGGTATGTTTCTTCTTCACTCTTGATGCCTTCTTAAAATGTTTGGTGGAAGAAATGGGACTTGTTTTTTCCTGGACACTTTCTAATGAAATTTATTTTTAACCAATTATTTCTCCAGAGTTTCAAACATTTTCACCATCTTGGTTTTTTGTTTTTTTGTTTTTTTGTTTTTTGTAGTTTTTGTAAATTTAGTTAGAGCTGGCACTATTTTTTTTTTTTTTTATTTTTCAATATAAGATTCTGCTTTTCCACTTTCGGCAATATTAACTCCCCATATGTAAAGTAGTGACATTTCCTTAAGTAGGTGTGTGTGTGTGTGTGTGTGTGTGTGTGTATGTGTGTATGAGAGAGAGAGAGAGAGAGAGAGAGAGAGAGAGAGAGAGAGAGAGAGAGAGAGGGAGAGAGAATTCAAATATTAAAGATTTTTACTTGGATCCATTAATTCATAAGTTATTGCAAAGTGATGATATATTGATTTTGTATTTTTTTTATATGCAAGCTATTTTTTAGGTCAGTTTTAGGCTTATACAAAATTGAATAAAAAAGAAGATGAAATTCTGATATGTGCTCCACGCCTATCCTTAGCCACCGTCTTTCCTCATTATTGGCGCCCTTCTCTGGAGCAGTATATTAATTTACCACTCCGATGACCTTCTTTTGACATATAATGATCACACTCTGTCTATCATCTCACTGGGCTCACTCTCAGAGGCGGGAATTCTGGGGGTCATGACAAATGCAAAATGGCAGACAGTAATCAATGATTTCTTTTATCATTTATCGATGGGGATAGTTCTAGATCCCTCATTACTTCTCAGTTGTAGGAAGTAAAAGGAAGAAGAAGCTGGCCACCTCCAGAATTTAATAGTTATTCTGGTACCATGGCTGGCCGAGGGTAGAGGTGCCTCACTTTCACGAATAAGTGCATGGTTGGGCAGATATTTGACCCGTATTAGGTTTTGCTGTAAAAAGCATGTTTGGCACAGAAGGAGATACGATGTGAGCAAAGTACAGAACTTTGTATGTAAGAAAGACTTGAAGGCAAAAATCTTTCGTGAAGGTGGCCCACTACAGAAGTGAACGGCAAGGCATCCCTGAGCCCAGAGTTCTAATATCCACAGCAAAGCCTCATCAGTATTCAGAGACACAATTCTTTCTCCTACATGAAGAAAAGGAGAAATAAAAGGGGAGCCATTTCTGATTCGCTCCCTCCAACTACCGAAATGATTTTAATTACCAATTCATCTGTTGGCAGACACTTCTGGCAGATGTACCTGTAACTTGGAAAGATAACAAATGAGCTGATTCCTTACTCTAAGGTTGACACTGATGGTGCTTGCTAAATTTCCTCTCAGAAAAGGATCCCAGGCAACAATACATCTGGCACTCCGTGCGAGGAATTTGTCATGTCTCTGACATGTTCAGCCTCCATTGTCCAAGCCACCCCGACAGCAGGTCCTTTATATTTCAATGAAATTGCAGTCTGAATTAATATAATTAGAATGTAACTGCTATTCACTGCACAAACTCCTTATTTCCAGGAGTACAGATCTGATAACATGTCTGCTCAGGATCTTCCCGGGATAGCTGCTGGGGCAAGAGGATAATGAAGGGATGGGGCATATGCTGGTTAACCAGTCCTTTAAAATATTAACCAATGGAAATAAGGGAGAAAAAAGGAAACTTTCTCATCCTTGGCATGCCTAAATAGAAGTATCTTTCAGACTTAACTAGCTTCTATTGCACTTTTATGAAAGACAGACTGTAGTCTATCTGAACCAAGAGAAAGAAATGAAATAGAAAAGATTGCTTATCTTCCAAATGACAGTTATATGACGTAAAATGGATAATTCATGGGTAGAGTTCTGGAATTAAGAGGTGGATGGATGACTTCATTTTCTTTCCTATTTCATTTTGAACAGTTCGTATCACTGACCAAGCTGTCTCTATCAAGTGAAATTATAGATCTCACGTTAGATTCTTGGAGTTTAGTCTTCATTTTATGTTCCTACAATTTCTTGAATATTGATAAAGTGGCAAAATGACATCAGCAGCTTTTTATAAAATATTGACTCTCCTTCCCTCAAATGCATTGACTTTCTCCCTCCCAGTGTTCCCTCTGAGGGAAGTAGGGACCCGGAATCGCGGTGTGGGGAGATATTTATGGCCTTTTCTGTTTGAATTGTGCAAGGTCACAGACTGAATACTTGTGTCTCTTCATTAGTATTGTAAAGCCCTAACCTCACTGTGATGATATTTTGAAATGAGATACTTGGAATTAATTAAATTTATGTGGGAACATGTCGGGACATTCTCCCCTGATGGGATGGGATTGGTTGCCTACAAGAAGAGGGAAGGGACCAGAGTTCTCACTCTCCGCCTACATGAGGATCTCTCTACTCTCTCCTCCTGGTTTCTTCTCCTTTTTTTTTTCCTTTTTTTTTTTAAAGATTTATTTATTTATTATATGTAAGTACACTGTAGCTGTTTTCAGACACACCAGAAGAGCGCATCAGTTCTCGTTACCGATGGTTGTGAGTCACCGTGTGGTTGCTGGGATTTGAACTCAGGACCTCCAGAAGAGCAGTCAGTGCTCCTAACCACTGAGCCAATTCTCCAGTGCTCACTCTGGCCCAGCTCGCTTACCCTGCTCACTGTAGCTGTCTTCAGACACCCCAGAAGAGGAGTCAGATCTCATTATAGATGGTTGTGAGCCACCATGTGGTTGTTGGGCTTTGATCTCAGGACTTCTGGAAGAGTAGTCAGTGTTCTTCAGTGCTGAGCCATCTCTCCTGCCCCCCTTCTTTTGTTTTTGTTTTTGTTTTTTTGTTTTTTTTTGTTTGTTTCTAATAGTACCATACCAGCACTTCCTGTTCTCACCTTGGGAGTGCAGAGTGAGAGGGAAGTGATAAAAACTCTTACAGAGGAATTGAATTTCTAGCTTCAAACATTATAGAAAATAAATGTTTGCTGTTTGAGCAACAGAAAACGGAGTCATATGAGGACCAGACATCTGATGGTGCACTAACTTTATCTGGAGTTATGTTTCAGAAATTTCAGTGTAGAAATAAGGAGGCTGCTGGAAGGAGGGAGTGCCAGTTCAGGGCCAACATGATGTGACAGATGTGTCCAAGGGATGGACTTCAGTGGACCACTTGACTTTAATGCATCTTGCAAACCACACATATTAAAAAGCTATAGTCCCAGTTTGTCTTTAGAAGGCAGAAGATATATCAATTTACATCTTAAAAAAGGCCAAAAATGATCCTTTGATGTCCAAGTTTTTCTGGGAACTATTTTTCTTTTCTTCTTCAACTTAGTGAGACTATCATTTTCCAATGAATAGTCCAGGGATTTTCAGAGTTAGGCGTGTTCCACAATCATGAATACATACCTATGTGAGCTCACAGAGTATCAGGAGGACTGATTAAAATTTAGATGCTGGTAATTTCCCTTGGATAATGAATGAGAGTTTCCAGGAGTGGTGCCCAAGTACACAAGTCGAGAGCTTCTCCAAGTATTTCTGACACATACCAAAGAACACACATGGATTAGTGCTCTTTCCAGAAACAGAGATGGTCAAGTTTACTACCTGGGAAGATTTGTTGTACGTGATGCGTGGAGTCTTTTGAGAAATGCCCCCCATAGGGGTTCATATATTTAAATACTTGGTCTCCAGTAGGTGGCACTGCTTGGGAGGTTCTGGGACCATTAGGGGGTGCGACCTTTGTTGGAGGAAGCATGAACTTGGGACCAGGCTCTCAGAGTTTATAGCTTTACCCTGTTTCCAGTTCTTGCTCTGTTTCCTATGTGTGGTTGAAAATGTGATCAGACACTTTCCATTATGGAATCCCACTCTGGAATTCTAAGTACAAAACAAACCTTCTTCTAAAACTTGGTTTTTATTATGATGCTTTTATCCCATCAACAGAAAAGTCAATAGCATGCCTATCTTTTTTAAAAAAGCGAACACATTTAATTTAAGTAAAAAGAGATGATATTTTGGGAAAGAGGTCTTAGGAGAGCCTGACCCGAATGCTCAGACTGTTCTGACCCTGTGTACTATGTACTGGATTTCCCAGTACTTGTCTTTGGTTTGGACAGAAAAAAAAATGGTATCCCACAGTCTCAGACAAATTACTTTACAAAGGAGTGCAGTACAGATAGATATTTTAAGGTGAAAAATAATTGCCCGTTCTCCAATGAATTTACCTTATAACTCTAGATGTTCACTAATATGATTATGTACAATACATACTCATTTAAATATTCAGATGCACACATAGGAGGAAAGCATTTCCCTCCAAACTCTAACTGCCCCCTCTCCTCTGTTTTCCCAAAGTAATATCAAAGTCAGAATAGAGTGAAGGAAGTTGGTGAATTCTCATCCCTAATTCCCTAGAGTCCACCAAATGCTGGCTTTGACTTAGCCCTTTTGATTTGTTACCACATATGTTTCAGAGAACTCTTAGAGGGGTGTGTATGAGGCAGGGTGAAGATGCCGTTTACTGCTTCACTAATAGATGTCCTTCAGCCTGTTTTACTCAAGGAAGGTAGCACAGACCCCCCTCCCCCCCCCGGATTCAGACTGCCTCATAGTTCTTAGGAGACTTTATTCTGAGAATTACAGAGTAATTCTTAAGGAATCAGTTCAGTAGAGTAAATATACAACGTTCAGATTCTACAAAAGAATTATTCTGTCATAAGACAAGTACATACTCCTTGAAGAGAATATGGAAACAAGAACATACAGGAAAAGTAAGGGAGAAAGGGCTGAGGATTCAAGGATAGATTGGCATATGGTTTCAAATCCAGTCTTACTCGCCCTGCATAAATCATTCCACGTCTAATCATTCTTCTCATCTATTGAATAAGAATAGAATGGTCTCTCTCCCATGCGGCAAAGGTTTGCTCAGCTTCTTTCTGGAAAAGCACTGCACAGTAGCTGGTGGTGTGAGTCATCCCAGACAATTATGTCATTGCTGGTGGCAGAATGTGGGAACCGCTTGCTAGCCTTTCCAGGCAAGCACACTTGACTCTCCACCTCCTCTGGTCTTCAGTAGGATTGTTTTCATTAGTCCTCCTAACGCTAAGCTTACATAATGTTTTGAAGGAACTTGTTGCTTAAGGATATCTTAAATTAATAATATTATTACCAAGAACCTATTTTCATAGCGCATTTACTGAAGTGTTTTTTCTTTGTTGAAATCATTTCTTCTTCTTCTTCTTCTTCTTCTTCTTCTTCTTCTTCTTCTTCTTCTTCTTCTTCTTCTTCTTCTTCTTCTTCTTCTTCTTCTTCTTCTTCTTCTTCCTCCTCCTCCTCCTCCTCCTCCTCCTCCTCCTTCTTCTTCCCTTAAAACCAATCAACGTTCACAGGAAACCTGTGTAGTAATGCTTCTTTTTATCACGTTGTTTCTTTTCTGGAATACCCAGGAAAGATGTTAGATACAAAACAGTAGTTAGCCTTTATGTGGATGGTATTTATTTGTTTTTCTAAAAGTCTAGAAATACTTCATATTTGAAGAACGCCTTGCACTCCTTTTTGAATCTGAGCGAAATCCAAATCTATAGTAACAGGACATGATTAGCTCTTGAGAAAAGTAAACTCCATGCTCAGAGGGGGTGGCAGTCTCTGGCGGGCGGGCAGGCACTTCCTCTTCCTTCCCTTCTGCAGGCAGCCCAGGGGACCAAGAGGGCGGGGCTTCCCAGGGACCCAGGGGGCGGGGCCGCAGCTTCATCCTTATTCAGTCTCCCGCGAAGCTGTGTTTCCTTCCTGTGCCCTCTCCCATCCCTGCATTGTTCCAGTTGCCAAGCCTGCAGTATTTTCACCCAGTAAGAGGAAGGGAAGGGCAGAATGGCTTTGAAATAATAACATTTCTTTTTATGCACTTAAATAGAACACCCGACACAAGACATCCTTTCCATGTTCTCTTTCATGGACGAAAGGCTCCTTGTAGTGACAAGAGAACTATAAAAACCCAGGATTTGGTATTTGGTAGGTGGTGTTGTGGTCACATTCTGCTAATGGTGAGCATTACTCCGCTATTTTAAAGGACAGCCTGCTGTCTTCTCCCACACACTGCTGTCCCCCCTGTGGGCAGCCACACCCGTCTTTCTGCTCTATTTATGTTTACTATTTTTCACACCAACTCTGAAGTCCATGCTCACTGTCCAAGAGTGTGAGTATCTTTGTGTTTTCTTCTCTATGGAAAACTTGCTCGAAACTCAGAGCCTGGCAGAGGGGCGGCACTCAAGAAGTATTTGTAGCATAAAAAAGATCTGGTTTGCCATTCAGTGCTCTCCTACATACTCAGAGGAAAGTAGCTAGCAAAATAAGGTAGCAAGGGATGGGAAGATGGCTCAGTCTGGAAAATGTGTGCTTCACAACCATGAGATAATCTAAGTCACACACACGCGCGCACACACCCACACACACCCACCCACACACACACACACACACACACACACACACACACCCCATATAATTTGAGTCCAGAGACCGTTGTTTTAATTCAGGGCCATCTTTCATGTTTTTAATTGAATGAAAATAAGTTCTTAATTTTCGTACATTGCATCTTTTGTAATCTGGAGAATTCAACCAATGCCGTCTAATCTGTGAATACAGCGGGAGAATATAAAGGAATGGCAGAGTAGCTGGTCAGTCAGTGGTGGCTGTCATTATAATTAACCACTTTCAGCAGCAGTAGCTTGGGGTGGGCAAACCATAGTTCATGGGCTGAGTCTAGATTGTGCCATGTTTTTATATGGATACCAGTGTTTTCTTGAACCCAGCTCAGAAGCCAGGAGTTGTAAGAGACAACGAAACTTGCAAAGCCTGGAAATAGCTACTCTGTTCTTTAGCCTACGTCCATCCAAGCATGTTCTATGGACCAGGTTGATTTACCCAAGTGCTTATCACTGGTCTGTGACAGGGAAGCTACAGAAAGTAAGATTAAACATTCGAAAACATCTGTAAATATCAGCCACTGAAAGCCAAGTTCATTATTTGCCTCATGAAAAAAGAAAAACAACAACCAAAGATTAAAACATAAAACCTAGGCATTCCCCACTGGAATGGAATCTAACATTTTGTCATGGGATTTTGCTGTCCCAGTGACTTAGTAAGACATGTTCATGTGCTTGCAGATGGAAACATCTGGAAACCTATCAGGTGTGAATGACAAACATGTCGTGAGATTGCAAGTGACCTGGGAAGGCTGATGAACAGGCACATTAATAACGTCATGCTAATGGATTTTCTATGCAGATAATGGGCCAGCCACAGTTCACTCCTCAGCTAATACAGTTGTAATGTGTTGTTTCCTATCTGAGCGAAGGCAGCCACATTCGGATATTACAGATGCCTCCAGCACACACACAAATACTCATTCCCCTTTGAGGTAAATATATTCTAAACTGATAAGTTATCACCTTCACCAACTTTCCTGGAAATCCAAGCAAATAATATTTCTACGACGGTCCTCGTGTTTTTGTTCAATGTACACATTAAAAACAAAAGAAAGAAAAGAAAAAAAAATAAAAAAGCAGACTGACTTTTTCCTTTCCTCTTTTAGAATCTGTTCCAAGTAGTCAAGTCTGCCAGAAAAAACAGACAAACTCTAAAAGTACAACAATGCCTATTATGTGTGGGGTGGGCACTGCCAGACTCTGATTACCGTCCAGACATTAACCCCTGGAATGGCTTAGGGAAGAAAGACCAAGTTGGAATCCAGACATTTCTAGAATTCTACAGACATTTGTGGTGTGAGAACTTGTGTTTTTATAGTAAGTACTGACAGAGGAACAGGCAAGTTAAAGTCCCCACTGCTCCTGCCCTGGATGGCGTCAAGCCTCATTCTTCCAAGCAGACTGGACAGACCTCCTTGCCTCTGCCCTTGCCTTTGTGGGCTTGTCTGATGATGTGTGAGTAGACGCCCCTTCCTACCTCCCGTATGTGTGGTGTTCACTCCAAGCCAGAGGGAATTGTCCAGTTCTGCAACCATGGAGGAAACTCTGTGGGCCACCCCTTCATAGTAAGTTCTGCTGGAAACCAAATGAAGCAAAACAGAAAAACTCTTATGATAAGTTTCATTCTCTTCCTCACATATCCTTTGCAGGTCAACAGTCTCAGATCTCAGATAAAGAGAGCCCAATGCTGCTCCCACTGAGAGGTTGATGTAATGTGTAGGCAGAATATCTAGCATATTCCTGTACACTGGGCATACACACTATGTATCTGTGTGGCATTTCTCATATATATATATATATATGAGGGGAGATCCTTCAGCCACTGTCTGTGGGTGTGCTGTGCAGGAAGAGAGCTGAACTTAGGCATTTCTGACTCGGGGCTAATTCTATTACACAGAAGGGGAGGAAGGAGTAGGTGGGGGATTCCACAACGCTGTCTCTACTTACCTTATCTTTATGTTACCCATTGTTGATATCCTTTGGGTCACTGCTATGCTGTGCTAAAAGAAAACCCCCAAAATGATAAAGTCATCTTAACTAGATGTAATGATGACATCTAGGAAAGTCACTGCAGATGCAAAAGCACCCTGAACTTTTCTGTTTATTGAAATGATAAGATTCTATAGGCTGTTTCAGAGATGAGATGTCTGTTCTCTGGATGCAAAGGCACCTTGAGTGGAGGGCCAAGAGGAATAGATCCCATTGTTTCCCTTGTTTCTTTCACCTTGAAGACACAGTTGCTCAGTGTTTTCCCCCATAGACAGTAAACATACAAAAAAGAAAGAAAGAAAGAAAGAAAGAAAGAAAGAAAGAAAGAAAGAAAGAAAGAAAGAAAGAAAGAAATGTAGCGCCCCTTAGTCCAGAAGTTCTCAACCTGTGGGTCGCGACCCATGTGCGGGACTCATATCAGATATCCTGTGTATCTGATATTTATATTACAATTCATAGCAGTGGCAAAGCTGTAGTTATGAAGTAGTAATGAAATGATTTTATGGTCGGGGGGTCCCTACAATGCAGTGAACAGTATTAAAGACTTGTAGCATTAGGATGGTTGAGAACCACTGCATCAGACCATTCTAAGGAAAGGGTCACTCTCCACTAACATTGGTCAGTGCAGCATCCTCAGAGCAGGGGGCCCTTTTGCAGCCAAGGGAGGGATCTGGCTCCAAAGCAAGAGAACAATGAGCTTCCCACCAGGCTGCTTCTAAGTCTTACTGTTCTGTTCTGGACAGAGGAAAGGCAATTTACGTGGCTGTGATCTAGATTCTGGACAGCCACCCTACCTGTGTTCTTTGGAATTTCACTCTGAAAAAGAAAGGCCGCTCTTTGACATTTAGGGGTTTAGGATCTCAGACTGAAAATATTCCCAGACTAGGGGTAATAATTCTGGCTTCAATGCATATTTTAAAAAAGAATAGTAGACTCTCTTGTATTCATCTTGGTGTCTTCTTAGCTGCCACGGGACTTAACAAAACATCTCATTGCTTTAAAGGGTATCCTGAGACTGCATATGATTCTGGAATATTTGCCGGCAACTCTGTCCATTGTTTCCAAAGGGCGTGGGCCAAATGCCCATCATTAAAATCCTGAAGTGATTGCATGGACATGAAGAAGAGGAATAGGCCTGCATGAGAGAAAATAACTGTCTGAGATTTCAGGAGTCTCAAACAATGGGGCAGCTGCTTTCCTATAAACAGATGATTATTATTATTTCTACCTAGACAGCTTGATAGTAGGCATTATCTTCTCTCTGAGTGTCTTATCGAGTTCTGGCTGTGTGAGGCGTGGGTGATAAGGGGTAAGAAATGTCACCCATGGGATTGTCAAGGACTATTTCCATGCAGTCTGCACAGCAGCCAGTGTCTCAGAACTGAAAGGGAGTCCTATTGTTCACACTGGGCCCTCGCTCTTCCGACTATGCCGGGAGTGAAGAAAAGCAGACAGACGGAGCTGCTATTGTGTGGGGGGGGATTGAGATTTCATTACTCTCAGCTGAACGTCAAGCAGTCTTGATTTTTGAAAAGCAGGATCATCGTGGAAGATCTTTGAAGGGAGAGAAGAAGAATGAAGTGAGCTCAGAGTTTCCCAGAACTGCCAGGGGGAGTGAAAAATGAGAATGTGGTATTCTCAAATCTCGGGACTTAAGATCCGAGACACGTGAGCCCCAGAGTGATGAGCAATATCCCCTAAGTACAGTGTACTATCCAGTTCTTATGTATTCTCTCTCTCCTGGACCACTCCTCAGAAAATCAGTCTTTCAGATTGCTCTTTCATGGGCTCTGTCTTCATTGTACTAAGTCCTGGAAAGGAATTAATATGTTATTGCAATTAAACATATGAATGTTCTGCCTCTGAACACTTGAGGAAAAAAAAATACAATCTCTTTCTATTTTCATTTCACTGTTTCAGTTTTCTAGCCTTATATTTCCTTTGAGAAAATATGGCATCAGGAAGAAGAGAAAAAAAAATGACAATGTCCTGCTGCGTTCATATAGAATTCCCTACAAAGTGTTCCAAATACTTGAGTCGTCTTTGGGCAGTATTAGGGTCATGTTGATGTTATAATGTAGGCTACTTGGGAAAGAACCAACTCTGTTTTGTTTTGTTTTTTTCCCCAAATGTTTTACATCTCTGTGGTAGATGGAATTTCAAATGAATAAGAGACTTTGCTTTTAAACCAAAACGAGTAAAATCTTAGCCATGGCGTCACAGAGATAGGGAAAGAATCAGGCTGAGGAAGGAAGGGCCAAGAGGAGTCACAAAGAGGCAAGGGGGATGTGGGGAAGGACAAGTGGCTTTGTCTCTTCCTGACATGTGATTGCAGGGGTGGAGGTCTCCTGTCTGTGTTCCTGTGACACCTTGACTGAAATGAGTATGGGAGACACGTTTGTTAGTTGAGTTAGTGAAACGATTCAGGCTATCAGCATTAAGATCTGGGAGGAATGCTGTTTCAGCTAGGGAGATTGTTTCCTGTTGTTTGAGACAGTGTCTCACTATGGGGCTGAGTCTGGCCTGGAATTTGTAATCACTGTAATCAGCTCTCTAACGTGATAGGATTACAGGTGTGTACCACCATGGCTGGCTCAATTATTCTTGTCTCTTCAGTCCTTGAG
The DNA here is from genome assembly GCF_900095145.1 of Mus pahari. Classification (NCBI taxonomy): domain Eukaryota; kingdom Metazoa; phylum Chordata; class Mammalia; order Rodentia; family Muridae; genus Mus; species Mus pahari. The sequence continues at coordinate 78,279,284 of NC_034598.1, read as the reverse complement.
ATTTAGTAGGAAACTTAGATTTACAACTATTAAAAACTTTAAAAAAAATCTTAATTTATTATCTTTAAAGAACATTTTAAATGTATTCCTTGACAATCTCATGAATGCATACAGTGTATCTGGCTATCCACTGAACTTTTCCCTCTCCTTTATTAAATAACACAAATATGTTCACCTTATGAATTTCCCAGCCACTGGCTTTTATACCACCAGATAAAACCCTCCTGTGGATCTGGCCTCAAAGTCAATCAGAAAGTGGTTAGTTGACCCCCCAACAGTCATGTAAGTATGGCATCACTGGGTGTGTCTTGCTTGGCAGGTTGGTAGTGTAGCATGGACGGGCCACAACTAAGAAAGGCTGCTGCATATAATTCTCCCCTAGCAGTCTGTGTAGCATCTCATGGACACTATTAAAGCTAGCATAAGGTGTGATGGTTTGTATTTTCTTGGCCCAGGGAGTAGCACTATTTGGAGGTGTGGCCTTCATGGAGTAGGTGTGGCTTTGTTGGAGTAGGTGTGTCATTGTGGGTGTGGATTATAAGAGTTTCATCCTAGCTGCCTGGAAGTCAGTATTCTGCCAGCAGCCTTCAGGCAAAAATGTAGAACTCTCAGCTCCTCCTGCGTCATGCCTGCCTGCATGCTGCCATGCTCCCTGCCTTGATGATAATGGAATGAACCTCTGAACCTGTAAGCCAGCCCCAATTAAATGTTGTTCTTATAAGAGTTACCTTGGTTATGGTGTCTGTTCACAGTAGTAAAAGTAAGACACCAGGGAAGCAATTTCAGCTTGTTTTTTCTCAGTCCTATGACCAAGGTGTGTGTTATCTTCAGCAAGATGGTATTACCATCTAGTTATTGTGAACAACCAAGGGCGATGCCAATTGCTTGCATTGTTTTGTGTGCCTGTGGAGCCTCTCTGATCAACAACTCACAAGGAGGGATCCTATACCAGACACTGGGATTTTTGTTTAATATCCCATGTCTTCTTGTGGACAATCACGTACTGTCCACTCCTGTAGCTTACCTCCATTCAAACTCCTTGTTTTCATATACTTGGTCAGGAGCCTAGCCTTTCATGGCTGATCCATCTCTCCATCTCAAGCGCCTTCTTTTCAAACACTATAGTTTTAATCACCTTACAAAATGGTGGACTTTCATAAGTTTTTTTTTTTTTTAAATTATGTACTTTGTTTTGGCTAGTCCCCTCCATCCTTTCTCAGCTCTATTATCTTTTTTCATTACCCCTTAAACTAATTTTTTTTTGTTTTTGTCTTTTTGTTTTTATTTGTTTGTTTGTTTGTTTGTTTGTTTTGAGACAGGGTTTCTCTGTGTAGCCCTGGCTGTCCTGGAACTCACTTTGTAGACCAGGATGGCCTCGAACTCAGAAATCTGCCTGCCTCTGCCTCCCAAGTGCTGGGATTAAAGGTGTGCACCACCATGTCTGGCACCTCTTAAACTCTTAAGTCCTAGTATTCCATCCTTCCACTTTAATACCACACATTTCACCACCCGATCTCTAGATCTCCAACTTCTAAATTTGATTACCTGGAGATTTTGTTAAAACACCAAACTGACCCAGGAGGCTTGGGAGAAGGTCTAAAGTTTAGCATTTATCAACCCCCTAGTAAACCCAATACATGCAATAGACTCTGACGGCAATACCCTGTAGCAGTGGTCTTGACTTGTATATTGGTTGAGACCCCTTTTGATGGGGTGGCCAAATATCAGTTATCCGGAATATCAGATATTTATCTTATGATTCATAGCAATAGCAAAATTAAAGTTATGAAGTAGCAACAAAAATAATTTTATGGTTGGGGGTTCACCAGAATGTGAGGCACTGCATTATGAGGTTTGCAGCGTTAGGGAAGTTAAGAGCCACTGCCTTAGAGTGATACACACGGGGCTGAGCTGGATGTGAGGTCCAGTTCCTCACTGATTTTCAGACGTTGCCAACTTCATTCAGTCGTATCATCCCTATCATTAGTTGATTGGAGCTTTGTAAACCTCCAAATTTTCATAGCCTTCGTATTTTAAAACAAACAAAGAGAAATCTTTGGGAACAACCAGTCTAAGTCTCTTTTAAAACCCATAGGGAGGTTGGCTTGCTCCTTGCTGGAGTTGTATGGGTAATTTTGAGTGATTTAACTGTACTTCAGCTGCTTCTCTGACTTCTGCTACAGTAATTTCCCCTCTACCAGCTCTTTTATCATTATTAATTATTTTATAGAATACCTACAATTTGTGTGATGCAGTTTCAAACGCTGGAAGAAGATGTGGAAATTATTATAATTTATCGCAGAACTACTTACTTGAGTAACATGCTTCAAGGTGACACCCAAATCGATGTAGTATGTAATGTGTGCCTGTTCCTCTTTGTGACATAACACATTTACAGCCAGGATGGAATGCTTGCCAAGAAGATTCAGTCTTCCAACTCTCTCTACCCATCCTCTCCTTTTGTTATATGGATACTTAGCTTATAAAAACACATGGTATTTCATTCTTCAGTCCCTGGGTCTCTCCGTTAGTTGCATGACTTGATGGGTCCAAAAGACTTCACATCAGAAGGAAGAAAATGTCAATTGTAAGTCCCCAGACTCCTGACACCGTCATAAGAACAAGCTGGGGAGTCAGGCAGTGGTGGCACACACCTTTAATTCCAGCACTTGGGAGGCAGGGGCAGGCGGATTTCTGAGTTCGAGGCCAGCCTGGTCTGCAGAGTGAGTTCCAAGACAGCCAGGGCTACACAGAGAGACTTTCAGGGGAGAAGGGGGAGCTGGGGATTCTTTCAGAAGGTAAAGGATAAAAAAATATGATGGACACTGTATCAGCGGTAGCCACGCTAGACAAGTCTTCCAGTGTACCTACCTCTAAGCCCAGACATCCAACGCGAGCTGGTAACTAATCTTTGCAGATATCCTACAGGCTTTCGGGGAGCAGTAAGCACCCAGCAAACCAACTTCATTTCAGGCAGTGTGTTCTGCAGTGCGACAGCCTTCGGAACTCAGGGCTCTGCCCATCAAATGATTCCAGTTAGGGTTCTACCTGCAAGACAGAAGGTCAGCTATCCCCGGCGAAACCCGATAGGCTCTATTTCTTCCATTGTTTTGAGTTATAGGAAGGAGTTAGCTCATATTATTTTCATTCCTCTGGTAACAGAAAGGCATTTTCCACAAAGGAAGGGAATGCTAAGCATTTCTTACCCCAAAAAAGAAGCATAAACGATGGGACCAGGATCTGAGACTGGATAAGAAAGGCTTTGATTCTGACCTTGACGACGTTCCTGTTTCCTCAAGATTAGGCATTATTCTTAGTAAATGGATGGCACTTATGACTACCTGCCTCTCTCAATGGTGTTTATGAGAAGGTGCAGGTGCAGTGAATATATAATCTCTCCACAGAGTATTATGTGACATATTAATGGCTCCATTTTTGAACACTTTCCTTAATTCCTTTATTTTTATTTTTTATTTTTTATTTTTATTTTTATTTTTATTTTTCTTGCCATCTCCGGCCGATTCCTTTATTTTTGTGTTTTAGTTTTTAAATTCTGTATCGCAGACTAGCTCAGGCTGGTATTGAACTTCGAATCCTCCTGCCTCCGGCTCCTGAGTGCTGAGATTATAGGCAGCCATCACCAAGACCTTCACTTTGTTTTGTTTTGTTTTTTTCTTTTAATTTAATAGCTGCTAGTGCTTTAGAAATTATGATTCCCTTTATAATTTAACACCTACTGTATACACATTTCAGTGTGTTCCCTCTGCCTTTGTATACACTCTCTCACTGGCTTCTCCACCAATGCTCTGAAAAGTAGTTTACTTTCTCGTCTTGCACTTGAAGAACCTCTAGTACCTTCAAATGAAGAAGGGTAGGGGTCCATGAGACAGAGAACATGGACACATTGTCCCAAGAAGGAACCCTGGCATGTTGGGATAGTCTTCATCTGAGCCCAACTTAACTACTAATCAATCTTTAGCTTTTTCTACGCCATATAAAAGCAGCCAGAGTTAATTTTTCATTCATCCTAATACTTCACAACATCTAGTGTTTATAAAATTTGGTTGATTTTCTTCAGACACATTTCTTTCTGAGACATAATCTTGCTGTATAGTTCAATCTGGGATCGAATTTGTAATCATCCTGCCTCAGTCTCTCAGATACTGGGGTTATAGGCATGTGGTCTGGCTCTGAGAATTAAGTTCCTGATATAATGATAACATTTCCTGTATCCCTGGCTCTCAGATGGAGGACAGTCTTGAACTCTTGGTCCTCCTGGATGCTGGTATTACCGTGCTGATGGCTGAACAAAGCTTCCCATCAGCTAGGAAGACACTACCAACCTGGGCTACCATCCCACGCTGTCTTTGCATGTGTGCTATGTGACTGTGTGGCATGCAAGTGTTTATGCATGTTCATGTGAGTGGGTGCACATGCATGGACCTGTGTGTGTAGATATGGAGGCCTTGAGTCAATGCTGGATGCATGTCTTCATCTCTTCCCACCTCATATAAGGAGGCAGGGCCCCCCACTGAACCTGGAGCTTACTGCATCCAATTTCTGCTAGTCTAGCTTGCTTGCTTGTTCTTGGGATTCCTGGTCTCCATTTTCCCCAGGATATGACAACACCATGCCTATCCAGCTTCTTTGTGGGTTTCAGGGGTCCAAACTACACTACTGATGCCCAACATGTACCTGCTGAGCCATCCCTCTACACCTCTGAAACATTTTGAAAAGGAGAAAAAAAAATGACAGCTACTCTGAAATTTGGCCTAGGCTTATTTTATTTTTTTGCTTTTGATGATGTAGATACTGGGTGCAGCAAGTTTCTACCTGAAATGCATACGCTAAGCTAAGCACGTGGCAAACATTGTTTGGCCTCTTGTTGAATTAAGTTTCACTCAACGGTGAGGCTGAGTCTTGCAACCAGACCATTTTCTCTGCGCTCCTCAATTTGAGTGCTGTAGCAAACTTGATCATGTCTTCTAACTGTTTCCCATTGCAACATACCTTGACCGTGTGAAAGGAAGTTGCGGCAGTGGCTGTAATTGCTGCCATTTATGGAGATCTTACTGAACGAGTCCTAACGTTCTATGTGTTTCACTTGGTTTAGCTCATGTATGTTTCACAAGGCTCCATTAAGATGAGATCTATTATTATCTCTTATTATCCTGTTTTATAGATGTGGGAACTGAGGCAGAGAAAGATTAAATGGGTTGCCCAGAGTCAATAAAACTACAAAGTGACCGAGCTGAACTTGAAGGAAATATATAACTCAGCGACAGTATACCTTGTTTACTGGCAGACCTTCTTTTTTTGTTTATTTAGTTTTATGATTTTTAATCTGCATATGAATGTGTTACTATGCACACAGAACTGCAGGTGCCCACAAAGGCCAGGGGTTATCAGATTTTCTTGCATCTAGAGTTATAGATGGTTGTGATACCTGACGTGGGTGCTGGGAATTGAACTTGTGTCCTCTGGAACAGCTGGGTGTGCTCTTAATTGCTGAGGCATCTCTCCAGCCCATGACAGTTTTACTTGAAGCCGGATATCATGAGGAGTGTTACCTAACCCTGGCAATGCCATAACTTTAAATAGCATCTTTTCACAAGTCCTGTGGGTATTCTGAATTGCTTTTAGGAAACTCAGTGTTCAGGAAGATATTTCCATGTGTATGCATTAAAGGATGGGAAAGGTGTAGAAGACATACTGTCTCCTTAGTGCACTTGAAGATTTTTAGGAGGTGATGACTTCCTTTTTAAATTTTCTTATTTTGGAGAGGGCAGAGTGAGTGAACGTCATTCTGCGAATGTCTTCAGATCACAGTAGAGGAGAAGTAACTGACAAGATCCTTGAATTCTCGTCATTTCAGGTCACCATCATCATGATATTATTTGTGACTCCCACCCCTTGAGGCATGAGTAGTTTTGCTTCTGACCTCTCTTGCCTCTATGTTTTCAAGTTCAAAAAACTCTAGGCTACTCCAGACTTTCTCCACACAGCCCCAGTGTCACTGTGTTCTGGTAGACGAAGTGATAGCTGTTAGCATGTCAGTTCAGGTGAAGACTACAGCCTTTATACAACCTTCACACAGTTTCTACAGAAATACAAGGCATGCTATCTAGGGACTGAATGGTACACCACAAAAGTCTATTAGGTGGCATCCTAACTTGGAGTTCCCCAGGTGACCTGGTGTGGAAATAAGGCTGTTTCCCATGCAAATAGTGAAGAGGAGGTCACACTTGATCCAACATGACTTTGGCTCTAACAAAAAAAAAGGGGGGGGGATTTGGTTACAGACAAAGTGGGGGGGATGAGGATGAGGTTGGAGGCCAGTGACATTTTATACACCAGAGAATGTCAGAAATCGCCCTAAAACTACCAGAAGCCAGGAGAGAAGATATCAAATAAATTCTCTCTTCCAGAAACTTAGAAGAAACCATCTTTCCAATCTTGTGGTCTTGAGCTGGTAGCCTCTAAAACTAGCAACACATTTCTATATAGATACCTTGTTAATGTGGCCCTATCAAATAAACAAAGTGCCAAAGATTTCTTCAGTTGCGTAGATTTTTTTTTTTTTTTTTTTTTTTTTGAGAATTACCAGGAGGAGCTCAGAAAGGGATCACATCACACAGCTCACAGTATCAGCCAGTTAAATCCTCCCTCCCTCCTTCACTCCCTCCCTCCCTCCCTCCCTCCCTCTCTCCCTCTCTCCCTCTCTCCCTCTCTCCCTCTCTCCTTCCCTCCCTCCCTCTTTCCCTCCCCCCTTCAACTATACTTTCCTTCCTTCTTTTCACTGTATATATAAGAATATGTGCATATTTGGTGTGTCTCTGTGTCTGCACATTGGAGGACAGAGGCCGACCTAGGGTTTCACTCCACCTCAGTCAGAGGTAGCCTGGTTTATTTGTTGTTATTGGTTTTGATTTGTTTTTGTGAGGGGACTGGGACCCTGGTGGTAGCAAGTCCCAGGAATGCATAGGTCTCTTTTTTTTCCCCCAGTGATGGGATTACAAGCATGCTGGTGACCAAACTCAGATCCTTAATTTTTTTTTTTTAAGATTTATTTATTTTATGTATACATAAGTAAAATGTGGCTGCCTTCAGATACATCAGAAGAGGGCATCGGCTCTCATTACAGATGGTTGTGAGTTACGATGTAGTTGCTGGAAATCGAACCCAGGACTTCTAGAAAAACAGTCAGCGCTCTTAACCACTGAGCCATCTCTCCAGCCCCCAGGATTTCAGTTTTTGTGCTGCAAACATTTTAAGGCCTGAGCTATCTCCACAGTGCTCCGTCCTGTTCTCTATTCTCTCACCTCAACTCCTATACCTTAGGCTAGCCCCCCTGGTACCTATGTACCAACTTGTCTTGCTATTTTTCCTTTCCCTTGAAGTTGCAGCATCAGGTAACGTCCAGGTCCCGGCATCAGCGTCTAGCCTAACCTTTCATCGAACTACACGCCGGACACAAACAGCCCATTCATTTGCAGAGATTCCTGTACAGAACGTTACAGTCAAAATATTTTCTGGATGGACTGGTTTCAAAACTTTGCTTTGCTCCTGGCCAGCTAAATGGGTTCATTTCCCTCTTGAAAAATCAGTCAGAACCAAAGAGTCAGCCACCCTTTGTAAGTTGCCTGCAGATCTCCTGCCTCTGTTCATTCATCAACCCTGTAAATGTTCATTCAGTGCTCCCTTCAATTTAGGAAGGAATAGGGGACAGGGTGATGACATTGAACACAGCAGATACAATCTTGATCCCCATAGACTTTGCTTCTCTCTTAGAGGAGGCTGATGGTTAGAGTGAAGGAAAATGATACAGCAGAGGATGCGGGGGTCAGAGGTTATCACCTGAGAATGATGGGAAGCTCCTCTAAGGATGGGTCACGTGGACGGAGATGGGGCTAAATAACAGCATTTCCTGAATCACGTAAGAAGGGATCTCTTTGTGAAGGCAAGGATTGGTTTTGTTTACACTTTCCAGTAAGACTCGGGATTTCCGGTCTCTTGAAGATGATTGTTTATAGAAGAAAGGAAGGTTCTGAACAATCACTGGAAAGTCTTGTCTGGCTTAGGGAAGGGGGAAGGACAATGTTTGCCAGGAATTTAATCAGAGGAGACAACACTAAAATTTCCTCTTAACTCCAGGCATCTAATGTCCCAGTGCCTTTCCAGCCAAGATATACACACATCCCTTGGCCACTGTGGTTTTTTGTGGCTTACATTTTCATTGGTCGAAAATATATTTCAATCCTTGATTCATAGCAGGGAGACTTAGGAAGCTTGCTTTTCCTCCCGAAACTTCATGAACAGGAATGGTGGGATCTGTCTGCTGAATATTCTATCTGCAGCAGATCTTGAAGGTCAAACATGATCAAAAGAGGACAGAGTTCTGAGACAGTGCTTGAGTCGGGTACAGTTCAGTGATTTCATTTTACACCAATTCACGAAGGGAATTCAGATTTCATCGGTGAATCATAAATGAGGGGAAGCAGAGGTTCTTGTAGTTTCTTGGTAATTGAAAAGTGGGACTTGCGTATTTGTTCAAATCGTAGTTATGCTGTTGATCTAAGTGTTCCATTATAAGCCAATAACTAATGGCCTGTCCAAACCAATAATAAAAATAAAGGCTGACTGTACATATACACACAAAAGTAACCCAAAACAGATGGATCTAATGTAAAAGAGGACAGAACTAAAAGAGAGGCATTTGTAATTTGCACTTAGTGATCAGTTTGATACAATAATATTATTGTCAGAACTTCTGGATGGCCTGCTTACTGTTCAAACAGGCCCACGATTGAGTTGGAGAGAGATCCAGAAACAATTATGGTGGAGGTGGAGATGAGAGCGAAGTGAGACTCTTAGTACTTGGTTTTCCTAGATGCATTGGGCTTTTCGTATTTTAGTGCCACGTGGGAGTTAGCAGTACTTAGCACACTTCCAATTGTCTAACCAGCCCCAAAGCCCATCCCCTCTCTTTTCCTTTTCTCTTCTTCAACAACCCTGATTTACCACCGACATATTGAAGCACTGAAACCCACCCAGTCAGATGCCAGACAGGACTGTCTGAGACTCTAAAATTACCCATCCAATACGCCATTGATTAAAACCATCCGTGGGAGCCCATCCAAAAGTCCAGAGAGTTAGAAATAAGTATGGAATTCTTCTTTTAGACGGACATGTAAATTATGAATTTGACTTTTAATGAAAGGCATTTTAATATTTTATTTCATAGTCTGGCAAGAAGTAATAACTTCAAGATGGAAAGTAGGTACCTCTTCCTCTTCACTGAGCCATGGCAGACACTGTTCTTTATGCCTGTCACTACTCTGGTACTCTGGTCTTGGTCTCAGAATGCTTTACTATATTGTACTTTAGATGGCAACTGTCACGTGGTAAGAGTAGGTTGTGGTTGCTATCTCTGTAGAAATGGAAGCACAGAGTTCTGTTTAATTTATTATGTATACAACAGCTGAAAGCTGGCAGCTTGTTATGCATATGATATATTTAATAGTAATATATTTAAAGTAATATAAGTGTTGACTTCGTAGTCTTTGATTGGGCAAAAATCAGTCTTAAAATGTGCTATTTAGACCAGAAAACCCACCATCACAACATATTATTGATGTGTTTATAAAAAGATAAAGAAAGAAGGAATATGTTTTGGTGGATGCGTGGTGAGATGTGGGGGAAGGGGGTGTCTCGGTGGGCCCATGCTGAGGGATCCCTTCCCCCTGAAGGACCAGCCACATGACAGTATAGTATAAAATAGGGTATATTCAGGGCATGGGGAGGGGAGTCAAGGAGATAGTAGAGGCAGAGAAGGCATAGAGAGAGAGAGAGAGAGAGAGAGAGAGAGAGAGAGAGAGAGAGAGAGAGAGAGAGAGAGAAAGAGAGACAGAGAAGTACAGGCTGCCCATGAGCATGTGGAAAGAGGAGGGAAGGGAATAGGGGAGAAAGCAGAAGCAGGAAGGCAAGTACTAGAGCAAGAGAGAGAGGAGGGGGCAAACATCCCCCTTTAGTGAGTCAGGCACACCTGGCTGTTGCCAGGTAACTGAGGGGCAGAGCTTAGACAAAACACTAACAATTGTAGCACAAAACTTTCTAAGGTTGAGGGTTCTTTAGTGGATTTTGACAATGGCAATAGGTAGGTCTACAATACAAAAACAGTTTTGAAAAGTCGAGATACATGCAGAAAGAAGCACAAGGGATAAAATGAATTAGTTCTCTTTCAAAATAATTGTAATTTTGCATTTAGTATTTATGGCCATGAAGCACACCTTACATATAGGATGAGTCTTCATTCATTGGTTTTATTTATTTTAAGCTATGCTTTGGGGTTTTTCTACAGAAAGCAGAATGGGAACAATGGGAAGAGATTTTGAAGTCAAAGGCCTTTTTGCAAACCCCAGTGACGTTAGCCTGTGGAAATTAGAGGAAATAATGCCCTGTCTGAGAGACTTGATTTTCTCTGGAGAATGGCTGGCAGTAACGAAGGGTAATGATATTTATCTTTTGAGCCTTTTTTGTGAGGATTCAGCAAGCAACCATTTCTGGCGACACTTGAAATCTCCAAGGCGCTGACAGACATAGGCAATTTTAAATAAGAGATAAGTGAACTACTTACAAAAATCCATCCATACAATCTATTGCTATAAGTTGTTATTGTTATGAACATCTGTTTTAAATTTCAAATTGAAAAATTTAAAATTCATGGCTTTCTATATTTTATATCTATATCATTCAGAGGCAACGACAGGCATCAAAGGTAGGAAGCAGCGTATGTTAATTCTATTTTGTCTGAGTTTCTGGTTTAAGGTTATTTTTTTCCTCCTCTTGACATAGATTCAGCAGTGGCTTGTTGGTAGCCATCTCTTGCGAGATGTGTGTGATCACCACGGATTGACCCATGTGTGGCACGGGTATAGGTGACATGCTGCAATCCTCAGAAACAGAAAGCACTTGCCTGTCTTCAGCCTTGTCTAAAATTAAGTTTTGATTTCAACTTGGTGGCTGTGGTTCAGCAATAGGCAAATAAACTTCAATCTGTTTATTTAATGTTTAGTCTAGGCTAGTGGGCTGACTTGACAAAAACACTCAGTGGTTCTCCCGCAGAAGAATTATATCCCTCACTGAGTTCTTTCTCAATTCTGTTTTCTTCGGAGTATTTATTAACTCAACTCATGCTCACTGTTTGGAACATTGAGAGCAGAGCTTAGATGTAGCTTATCCTATGTGAAGGAGATGAGGCACAAGAAGCCTCTGGAAGGCATGCAGCCATTAAATTAAAGCTCTCTCAGCCCTTTAAGAGGGTTTTTTACCAAAGTGTTCTCCCACAGAATAAGGAAGACTACCTGTAGGGGTCCCTATGTGGGCCCTCACAGTCTTGCCTCCCTCTGCCATGTCTCTCACTGATATACTATAATTGTTTCTTGTGTTTTTCTTTAAGGGGTAAGGGAGTTGTGTCAATTAATATGCTACCTGTACTTCTCAACCATGCTGGGCTATTGCAGGACTAGACAGGCCCCAGGCATAAATTCCAGGGCTTTGTGGAATTGTCTTCTGTGTCTCTGAGTTGACCTCAGTAGTCCAGTGTTCAGTTAGATTGTCCTGATTCCAGAAGATAAGAAAGCCTTTTCAGTCCTTGTCCTCTGAAGACTATTCTTGCAACTAAACCTTGGATGACTAGAAGTGCCTGTGACGAGAGAAAATATTGGCTGTTGTCAGGACTCTGTTTAAAGCTTATTACCACACACAAGGAAACTGAGTGTTTGTGGGTAATCTTAGTCCTGATGCCTACTGGAAGCTCTGCCAACAGATGGTGATGCTGGCCTCCAGTTTCTCTCTACCCTGCTCTGTGGAGTTTGATGAACAAAAGGTAGTGGGGAGTAATAAAAGCAATGTTTGAATAATTTTTAATTCTGTGAATTTCATTTCTGTTTTGCAAAAGTGACCGTTGGAACGAATCAGACAAATTTCACATAAAATCGGAAACCAATGGACCCACCCCTTTTCAAATCCCTGAAAATTACAAGATTCATCACAAGCCATGTGCAATCAAGGCCCAGCTCAAAGGCAGTGCAGGTCAGGAGTCCAGCCTCAGGTTCTGTACTACTTTCCATCCTTAACACTGAGCAATTACTGCATGAGCATCCTCTCTAACTTTATGGCAACACCAGCAAACCTGCAGATCCCATGTGAGCTTCACCATTGCCATTTGGTCCTCAGTGTGCAGCCATTGGAAGGTCTTCTCTCTAGATGTGAATTCTTCAAGTCACTGGCCTGGGCTGCTTTGATGAAAAGCTCAGGGGCCAGTGTGGTATTATCCTGGAGCATCTCCCCAGGAGCTCGCGTGAGACTGTGGAGGAACTTGTCCGTCCCCTGTCCGTGCACTGATCTCACTGAGGGAGGCGCTCATGACAATGGTCTTACAGCCAAATTTCTTGTAGTAGTTATACATTTTAGTGACACTCTTTAGGCCAAGGTCCTCCTGGAGGTCTTGGAATTTCTTGTCTGTCTTTCTTTGTCACTTGCCAGTCAAGGACTGCACCCAACAAAAGGAGAAATGTGAGTCATGCCTGCTTCATCCCAAGTCAGTGGCCTGGGCAAAGGATTGAAGCAGTGTCATGTTGCAATGGATGCCATGCTGTTCCTCCGGCTCCATTCCAGCCTGAATTCCTTCCCAGGTTGAGGATAACTTGATGAGAATTCTATCCTTATTATATCCAGCTTCTTGGTAAAGCTCAATGAGGCATCTGTCTTGGGTCGCCATTGCATCCTTATCAAAGGAAAGCCTTGCATCCACTTCTGAGGACACATGGCCTGGAACCTTCTTTAGTATTTCTGCTCTAAACAACACAAAAAGTTTATCAATAGCATTTTTAATCCACCCCTCTTTTTTTCTTTTTATAAAGGATTAATTAATAAATAAAGGATTAATTAATAAAGGAATATATATATATATATATATATATATATATATATATATATATATATTACACTGTAGCTGTCTTCAGACACACCAGAAGAAGGCATTGAATCCCATTACGGATGGTTGTGAGCCACCGTGCGGTTGCTGGGAATTGAACTCAGGACCATCTGGAAGAGCAGTCAGTGCTCTTAACCTCTGAGCCATCTCTCCAGCCCCCTAATCTCTTCCTCTTGGGACCCACTCAGCTCCTTGCTGTAGGCAATGGCCTCCTCTACTAGCTCTTGGTAGGCAGGCATCTGTGCTGCAGTCAAGATCTGGGATGGGTTGGCAGTGGCATCCTGTGGCTTGTATCCATCAAGCGCTGAAGCCACCCCAATTGGCCACCATGCTGGTGTGATGCTCCAGCTAGTTAAGGGTAGACTCCATCCTCTGGTCCTGGTATGGTGAAGCATGTGGAGGAAGCAAGAGCATGGAGACTCAACATACCAGATTTCATTCTGAAGATACAAGAGAAAATCAAATTGACTGAGACACGCAGTGGTCGGGATCACTTCCGTCTTCAGTTTCAGAGATCTTTATTTGACCAACCTCCTAGTGCATGATGGGAGTAGAAAACATTATTGCCTGGGTTAATGAAATATGGCACCTTAGAATCCTAATACTTCTTATAACACAAGATGTATAAATTTACACCTCTCTAGGCAAAGGGGAAACTGATCTGAATAAGTATTGGTATTTTTATTTTAATAAAAGTTTATAATTTATAAAATATACATAATTGTGAAACTGCTTCCTGGCTCCAAAGGCATTAGCTAAGCATTGTAATTACAGTAAGATTTTTTTTTCCTAATTTAAAGAATTTAATAAAGAGTTAAATAATTTTTCCTAATTTGTAATATATTTTCCTGTAGTTTTTTTCTCTCTTCATTTTAAGTTTTTGAGAGTGTGTTTTAATTATCTTCTTCTCTTCCTTTACTCCCTTCAAGCCCTCCCATATAACTCTCACTTCAAATTTATGGCCTCTCCTCAACAATTGTTATTGCATGCATATTTGTATTTGTATATACATACATATTCCCAAGTGCTACCTGTTGAGTCCATGCAATGTTACTTGGATATGTGACCATTTGGCAAGGGATGACCAATTGGTGTGCTCTTTTCTGGGGAGGGCCAAAACTGCTCTCAGGTTTACTCAGTTGCCTGTAGTTCTTGGTATAGGGTGGAGGCCTCATGGCCTTCTCACCTCCTTCTGTGTGCACTCTAGCATGTTCATGATACCTTTGTTTGAATCATATTCAGGTGGTCATGTTGATAAGACTTTATGTGTATAGCTCTTGATATTACTAGAAGACACAAAGTTCCTGGCTCTTACAGTCATCTGTCCCCTCTTTCCCAAAGCCTTAGGTATGGAAGTCTTTTGTAGATGCATCCACTGGGGCTGGGATCCACAACTATGCATATTGATTGGTTGTGATTTTCTGTAGTGGTTTCTATTCATTGAAAAAAAGTTTTCTTGGTGAGGGGGGTGAAGGCTACACTTAATATGTGTATATAAACACGATGCTTATAGGTGGTTGTTAGGGATTGTGCTGGTATAGTAAATTAATGGTTATAGACTCTCCTCCAATAATCATGGCTTAATTAGCACTGATCAGTTTTCTAGGTTTCCAATACTAGGCATGGTATCTTTCTTGTTGAGTGGGTCTTAAGTCCAACTAGAGAGTTGTTGGCTACCCGTAAGATATATGTGGCACTACCACATCCATGCTGGTCCTTGATGTAGTTCATAGGTGTGATAGCTGGGTTGGATTGAGCCTTCTGTCACCATGAAAGCTAGCCAGGGAGAGGTTATTCAGGACAGTTCTACTCAGGAGCCTCTGGGCCATGTTTCTGAAGTATGTGGTGGCTTCAGCACTAGGGACTTACATTCTACCTAGGTAGAAACCAAAGGTAGCAGCAGTAGGCTGTATGTTTTGGGACTCTTTCAGATAGCCCTGGCCTAAAACTCAAAAAAGAGGGTTTTTCATGTCTAGTATTGAGGTTTCTGTTATGTGGTCTTTGGCTCTTGGAGGGAACACCATCATCCCAGAAGATTAAAAAGTTCATTAAAACTATGCATATTTATAAACAAATTTTATGTATTGTAGGGTTTTTAAGATAATTAATGAGTATGATTCCTTGTAGTCTTTTTATCCCATCCATATTGTCGTTTTGATCACTGTCTTAGTTTGGGAAACTGGTGCTGTGTTGAGTCACATGACCAAAAGTAAGTTGGGAAGGAAAAGGTTTATTCAGCTTATATTTTCTCATCTTAGTCCATCACTGAAGGAAGTCAGGGAAGGGACTCAAGCAGGGCCAGACTCTGTGGGCTAGAGCTGATGCAGAGGCCACTGAGGGATGCTACTTTCTGTCTTGTTTAGCCTGATTTCTTATAGAACACAGAATTATTGATCAGGGACGGCTCCACTTACACTGGGTTGGACCCACCCATATTAATCACTGATGAAGACAATGCTGTACAGGCCTGTGGCCCAATCTTATAGATGCATTTTCTCAACTGAGGCTTCCCCTTCTCCAGTGTAAAAATCAGCATACCCACTCACCTCCCTCCCTCCTCTGTATTTACTTCCCTTTCAGTTCCCTAATGAATCCCCTTTCCCTCTTTTCCCATCAGATCAGTCATATACAGCTATTCTTTACTGTTCTGCCATGCTCTTCTGTATTTACCTCCTTCCCTTCCCTGAGGAGCCTCTCTCTTTCCTGCACCTGATCACTTGTATCCTGATATTTTCCTTTTGACTCCTCCCATCTCCTTTTGTATTTATCCACACCCCAGGAGTCCTCCCCTTTCCCATTTCCCCTATCAGATCACTTGTATGCTACCAGTCTTCAGACTTTTAACTCTCTTCCCACTTTCTTCAGTATTTATTTTTTATCTACCTCCTTGGGGTATCTACAGAACAGTACAGGCAGATGCAGAATGATTTTAATAAGAAGGAAACCCAGCTACAGAGAGGGGAGACAGAGCCCCAGCATTCTGAAAATTTGTAAGTGGTGTGTCATCACATCTTGTACAAACAATCACACTTCTCTATGTCTCGAAAGCTATGAATGCAGTCTTCATACTTTTAATCTCAGCACTCAGGAGGCAGAAACAGGCCGATCTCTGTGAGTTCAATGACAGCCTTGCCTACGTAGTGAGTTTTAAGGCAGCCAGGGTTCTGTAGAAAGATCCTGTTCCACAAGCAGACAAACAAATGAACAGACAACAAAATCCAATGCACACAGCTCCACAGGTGTGGCTGATACCCAAATACTTGCCGTAGTCCCTTTACCAAGTCTTTTCCTGTTCTTCCTCTGACTGGAATGCTTTCTGCTCAGTGACTTCTCTGCACAACCCCACTCTCCCTCTCCTGCCATGTATATATTTGTAGATCAGATGCTTCTAAGCCACTCTTTAAAAGGACATCTTCCATCATACCTGGGCACCCTTTCATGCTCTTTGTTAACATTTATTGTTGGAATGGATATCCATCTGGCATATTATAGATGCATTAGCTTATTGATTTGTAATTTCCCTCTTCTGGAAAGTATCTTTTGTCTTTTGATTGATTATAGATGTAAGCCAATGCTTTCCATATTCTAGTATGGACCGAGTAGTCATGTTACTAACTTTTTGATGTGGCAAAATACCAGATTAAAAGTATCAGAAAGGCAGACTTTATTTTGGGTCACAGTTTGGGGGCATGCCACGTGGGAATGGTGGACAGAGCTGGAGGCAGCTGGTCACCTTGAACCCACAGCCAGGAAGTAGAGAATTATGAATGCTGGTGTTCAATTTGCTCTGTCCCTTTCATTCAGTGCAGTGGTGCCACCTTCATTTAGGTTAGGTCTTCACAGCTAGGTCAGTTCCAATCTAGAGACAATCCCATAGATGGTTGATATATACATCGGTTTGTCTCCTGGGTGCTTGTATATCCTGTTGATTGGCAATGCTAACCCTCCCAGCAATACTGGTGACAGAAATGAGTAAACACAGCCTGAAGGCGTTATCCCTACCTTACAAGATGGGTTATCCATGATCTCACGCTAAGTCTGATACCTTATTTCAGGAAAGTAGTACCCACAGGTACAATTTATTGCCCATGTAGAATTTTATGGTCACTTTAAAAATATTATGTGATATCATCTCTATACCAATCCTTTAACCAGAGTCACCCCCACACCCCAATTAAGAGAGAGTAAAAACATTGCTCAGAGGGGGTCTCACAAAGTAGCCAAAGCCACAATTACCTTACTGCCTGCGTTGAACCCACATTCTTGTGATGCTACCATGGGGGCTTGTAACCTTTCCCCTAGAATAAGAGCAGAAGGGGCAGGGTATCGTACTGGATGCAAGGCAAAATGCATCTCAGTGAAGACTAGATACTTGCTAGCTTCTCTCATTTACCCTGCTAGGTAACCAATGAATGCCTTAGCTTTGCATCCTAATTCTGACTCTGAAAAGGGTAAACATCACAGGGGACCCCCCCCCTCTTAAAATCCTCATTCTTCGGTATCACTTATGTACAATAAAATATACTTGATTACATGGTTGTATTTGATTTTGACAGAATTCTGTATTCTGCAGCAACTAGGACTACTAAGATGTAAAATATTCTGCAAGAGACAATGCAATGGAAGGAAAGATGCTTCCATGACTCCAAACAGCCTTCTGTGCTTCTTTATAGTTAAACCTTGCTCTCTTCTTTCTGTCCTGACCCCCAGCCCCGAAGCAGAGCCCCGGCTTCATTGTTAGTTGAGGAGCTGTCTGTCTGGCTTGAGTGTGGACATTCCCCTTTTCCTTGTTTTTTTTTTTTGGTTTTTCTTCTGTACCTCAGCACAGTATCGGTGTTCAATGACCCAACAACATTCGGGAAGGCAACAGAAAAAAGTAATTTAGAGAGCGAGGCTGCCTCAGATCATCTTCCTTATATCAGCCCCATTAAGTTTTCATTAACAGTCAGAGTGGGGTTTCCTCAAATCAGCAGAAGACCAGTAAGCTGGCTTGCAGAAAGAAAGCTGAGTGAATAAGGCAGCCTATCTTTTATCCGAAGCAAGAGAGTCTAGCCAGTTGAAAACATCATAGAGGTCATTGACAATTTTGCACTCAACAATTAGCATCCTCTTTCTCATCAAGTGGCAAAATTGCCATGTTAGCTCCTTGTAAGGATCAGAGCATGTCATTGGCTCTTCAGGGTTTTCTGTGGTGTCATCATAAGGCATGATACTCAGCCTCTGATGCTGACTATTATCATTTAGATTAGGAAAGGGCTGTGTGAATACTATGAACATTTTCTGCTTAATTCTTTTTCAGGCTAGTCTTAATAGGTAGAAGTTACGATTGTATAAATTTCATTCTTCATAGGCCAGCATAATGCCTATGTGTCATGATACGTGGCCCATGAGTAAACTGTTTCTCAGTCTACAGAATTTGTAGTGCTAGTAAACCAATGCCATTAAAAACTTTAATGACTTCAAATAGTCTTGAGAATTTTGAAATTGCTTTGTCTGACATGACCTCTGTTCTGCTCTTGTCCAGACTTGAGGAATTAATTCAGATCTGAAATCCTCCACAAGGCTAATCTATTTCTTTTCCATGGGTTTTATTCTTAGTACTTGGAGTTCATTCATAGTTACCCCTGCACTTCTGTGTATGTGTGTGTATACATACATACATACATACATACATACATACATACATACATACATACATGCATGTATGTTCATATATTGTATATACATGTGTACTTATGGCTATATATTTCTGTGAGCATGCTTGCACTAGCCAGAGAAGGTTATTGGGTAATCTGTCATTATTTACCATATTCTTTTGAGATAGGTCTTTTACTGAACCTAGACTCATGTCCAGCAAGCCCCAGAAATCCTCCTGTCCCCATTACTCACAATTCTAGGGTTATGGTTGTACACTAGCTTTTTACATGGTTACTGGGATCGGAATTAATGTCCTCATGTTTCTTACAGGTGTCCTTCCCCACAGAACCATCTTTCCAGTCCTACCTTTGCGCATGGTTCATTTACCTTAATATGTTATATATTTTTAGGTGCCTCACTTAGAGACAGGTGTGGTGAAGAAGATCAAGCAAACTGAATCCAGTCAAATGTAGGCTGTATCACTCGGGAACAGTGTGGCTACATGCAAGCTCTATGACCTTCGTCTGCCTTAGTTCCTCATCCTAAATGGACCATAGTGGTGTCCATGATCATCATATCAAAACTCACTTTGTAAGTTCCTTATGAGCAACAACGATCTAACGAGGGAAAAGTGGTATTCAGTCAATCCCAAACTGATAGTGAATTTCTAGCGGCAGAGCCACCTGTTATACCTCTGGACATGTTATATACTCCTTCAGCTACTCAAAATTTATTTGCTGCTTACTATATGGTACCATCTAAGTGACATACTGTGCCTGAAGTTACCAACAAGTCTCTTTCTCTTTGTCACTTTCATGGTATAGGAATGTGAAGATATATGTGAAATCTGTCATCTATCTATCTATCGATCTATCTATCTATCTATCTATCTATCTATCTATCTATCTATCTATCTATCTATTTATCTATCTATCTGATTTCACAAGCATTTGAGCCACTATGGAGTCTTCTGTATTATTAATAAGGTAAAAACATAAATTTATTTCTAAAGTCTCACTAGAAAGAAGAAAATTCACATTTATGGTGGCAGTACCTCCTCTTCCTCACAGACTTCATATTTCTGCTTGCTTCTTCACATTCGCCTTGTACATATTTTGGAAATGAATAGCCAGAGGCATATTATAGACAGAATCCAATTTTTTTTTCTTTTTGGTAATCATTTTATGGTGGTTGATATTGTGAACTAATTTATGTTAAGAAATGTAATATTGTTGAAATTTATTTTTTACTTTTTATCTGCCTAAATGTTTGCCTGCATCTATGCTTGTACACCATGTGCATAGCTGGTGCCTGAGAGGGTCAGAAGCGGGCAGATCTACTTGAACTGAAGTTACAGGAAGTTTTGAGCTGACAGGTGGGTACTGGGATGCAAACCTTTATCCTTGGCCAGAGAAGCAACCTCTCTTAGCCACGGAGCCATGTCTCTAGCTCCAGAAATCTAATAGTTAAAAAAATCAGTATTTTAGTGTTGAAGTTTCTTGGATATTTTTGCTCTCTGAAGCCTTCCCATGATCTGATCTATAATTCTAGAACTCGAGAGGCAGAAATAAGTGGATCCTTGGAGCTTGGTGTTCAGTTAGACTAGCCTGCATGGCAAGCTCAAGGGCAGAGAGAGGCTTTGTCTCAAAAGGGGCTAGTAGATAGCACTGGACGTATGAGATGACTCATTGTCTTCTGGTTTCAATACTTCACCCGCATATATGCACTTATACACACACACACACACACACACACACACACACACACACAC